>NW_012102144.1:2708518-2716506 GCF_000951045.1 Mandrillus leucophaeus | reverse complement strand
GCTACGTTTTTGTATTTTTAGTAGAGACGGGGTTTCACCGTGTTAGCCAGGATGGTCTCGATCTCCTGACCTCGTGATCCGCCTGCCTCAGCATCCCAAAGTGCTGGGATTACAGGCGTGAGCCACCGCACCTGGCCTATTTTTTTTAGAGATAGAGTTTTACTCCCACCCAGGCTGGAGTGAAGTGGTGCAATCATAGCTCACTATAGCCTCCACTTCTAGGTCCCAGCAATCCTCCCACCTCAACCTCCTCAGTAACTGGGACTACAGGTGGGTGCCGCCAAGCCTGGCTAATGTTTTACATTTTTTTGTAGAGATGGGGTCTCACTATGTTGCTCAGGCTGGTCCTGAACTCCTGGCTGCAACTGATTCCCCTGGATTGGCCTCCCAAAAAACTGGGATTGTACGCACAAGTCACCATACCTGGCCTCATTATTTATTTTTAATTTTTTGTTTGTTGTATGAGCTTGGGACTTTGGGAATAAATAAATTTCTCTAAATTTTCCTTGTATTTTCACTGAGCAACTCCAATACATAATTGTTGATTTATGGCTAATATTGAGCTAATATTATTTTCCTTTGAGGCTGCCTCATTTCTCTGAACACTGATTTATTTAATACTTTCTGAGACACTTCAGTTTGGTGTGGATCACAATACACAGAATGCAAACTGGAAGTAATTTAGAGTGAGCTACCGTAGAGTTGATTTTATTGCCACAGAGGGTCTTGAGTGCAAGCCAAACTTAGAACTCTAAGCAGACCTCTGCATCGCAGCTGGTGATGGGGCTTGTTAGGACTGAACTTGGGCCTAGAACTGCAAGAGCAGTTCCCTAGAATAGCTTGAAATGAATCATCTAAAATGCATAGGGGAAAGTGGTCATAATATAGGTATGTACTAGCCACTGGCTTCCAGAAGGAAGCAGCTGTTATGGTGGCAAGTAAATGATATTTGGAATTAGACCAGAGTTCTTTTCCTAAGTTCAAGACCTTGGCTAGTCCATTCTCCTTTAAATAAAAATTAATATTTGTAAGATTGGGATGAGAAAGCCTGTGGGATCATTGTGTGATTCCCAGGACAAACTGCATTTGAAAAACATTCCAAAAAAACCCTCAAGCACTTGTAACATACATGTGATTTGCTGATCCTGCCCACATGGGCTTTTGGAGATTTTTTTCATCATTGTTTTATGTGAGTTTACTTGGGCATAGTTGAGTGTCAACTCATGTTAATTACTTCTGAGGCTTCTGGTTTGACCTCAAGGAAACCTAGAAAGGTCTAGAAAAAGTGGGGGGAAAGGAAAAATGCAACCTGTAACTTTGCAGGCCGTTGCAGGGATGACTCCCTAAGGATCAAGACTAAATAAACTTTTTTCTTGATTGGCTCAGCTTACTTTCTTAACCCCTGTCACTTTCCATGCTTGGTTTCAACCATCCTGAGCTCTCTCTTCTCGAACTTGCTGAGCTACCATGCCGTCAGTCCTTGGCACAGGCTATTGTTTTCTAAGCCATACGCCTTTCTCCCCATATTTTAATGGCTCCTAACTTTCAGCTGTGTTATCACATCCGTTTATAGTTATTTTTAACCACCCAAGGCTAATTAGGTGTTCAACCCCTGTGTTCCCATAACACCATGAACTTGTCCCTGACAGTCAACTCTGTTTTATTATTCCTCATTTATTTGTCCATCTGGCCTACCAGGCAGTGCAGTCCCAGAGGGCAGGGAATGTGCCCTGCTTGCTGTCATATTTCCAGCATCTAGTATAGCCCTTAGTTACATGGAATAATTTTTAGGAATATGAGTGAATGATGTGTGAGAGTTCCCTTGTCACTCAAACACAATGTGTTTTGGCATTCTATTTAAAGTTTCTGGGCTGCCTAGAACCGACTAAACATAACATCTTTGTTTTGACAGTAGACTGTTCACTAAAAAAAACGGCAGAGGAAGACTTTTCAAGTTGAGTTTATCATTTGGTGATCCGGTTTCTTTTATAGTGTGTTGCTATGAAAATACTCCAGTGGCTTATAAACTTGAGGTATCTTAAAGATGACCGGGCCCTGTGTCTGTAAATGCTCATCCTTCACCCATTCATCACATCCCAAATGAAAAACCTTTCAGAGATTGCCTTTCCATGCCTAACTTTTGTTGTGACTGAGCTTAGAGTAAAAGTTTTTGCAACTGAATGTGGCTTCTGGGGAGGAAATAGGGGCAGTTTTATTGTTGTTCCAGAAATTAGTCTGATGTCAGACCCCTTGAAATATGAGATAGGAGAAGAATCTGGTTTCCTCTAATGATATGTTCTGTGCTTGTGGCTTAGTAAGAGGTGCATTGACGGAAAAACATTAAGTAGGAATACAAAAGGTAACACAATGAGAGAGGTGTGTTGGTCAGCATTAAGAGATTCTTGGGGCCGGGTGTGGTGGCTCACACCTGTAATCCCAGTGCTTTGGGAGGCCAAGGTGGGTGGATCACGAGGTCAGGAGATTGAGACCATCCTGGCTAACACAGTGAAACCCCGCCTCTACTGAAAATACAAAAACAAAATTAGCCCGGCGTGGTGGCGGGCGCCTGTAGTCCTAGCTACTCAGGAAGCTGAGGCTGGAGAATGGCGTGAACCCGTGAGGCAGAGCTTGCAGTGAGCCGAGATTGTGCCACTGCACTCCAGCCTGGGGACAGAGGGAGACTCCATCTAAAAAAAAAAAAAAGATTCTTGGGCCAGGCGTGGTGTCTCATGCTTGTAATCCCAGCACTTTTGGAGGCTGAGGTGGTAGGATTGCTTAAGCCCAGGAGTTCGAGACCAGGCAACATGGTGAAACCCTCTCTCTACAAAAAATACAGTAAGTTAGCTGGGTGTGGTGGTGAGTGCCTGTAGACCCAGCTGTTTGGGAAGCCAAGGTGGGAGGATCACTTGAGACCAGGAGGTTGAGGCTGTAGTGAGCCGTGATCATGTCACTGCATGCCAGCCTGGGTGACACTTCAGTTTGGTGTGGGTCACAATATACAGAATGCAAACTGGAAGTAATTCAGAGTTGATTTTGAGGCAAAAAAAAAAAAAAAATGATGAACGACGCGGCGTAGCGGACGACGCCAATAACAACACTTTGGGAGGACAAGGTGGGCAGATCACCTGAGGGTAGAAGTTCAAGACCAGCCTGGCTAATAGGAGGCGAAATCCCATCTCTACTAAAAATATAAAAATTAGCCGGGTGTGGTGGCAGGCATCTATAATCCCAGCTGCGTGGGAGGCTGAGGCGGGAGAATCACTTGAACCCAGGAAGCAGAGGTTGCAGCAGTGAGCAGAGGTTGCAGTGAGCCGTGATTGCACCACTGCACTCCAGCCTAAGTGACAGAGGGAAACTCAGTTTCAAAAAAACAAAAAAACAAATAAACAAAAAAAACAAAAAAACGTTAACAGCAGGAATAAGGGGAAGGTCAGGAAGGATTCATGGCCAAAAAAATTACACTTGGTATCACAGAGTGTCTCTGTGAACTTGTTTCAGAGATACCTACTCAGTGAAATGATTGTGATGTTTGGTATGGATGAAAAGAAATATTTTGATGTAGTGTCTCCAAGGTAGGTGAAATTTTTTCTGAAATTTAAGAAGTGTTGATTTCACTCATTCATTCATTTATCTGATTCATTTAATAAATATTTATTGAGTGCCAGTTATGCTAGACGTGGTTCCACGGGCTAGAGATAGAACAGAGAACCAGAGACCAAGTATTTATAACATGTTTCATTTCCTGTGATAATTTATATTATCTGACTGAATTTTATCCTAAACAAATAACTTTGTATAACCTCTTGTATGACAAGAAGTGAAGGAAATGAATGCAATGCAACATTATCCATAGTTTCTGTTACTGAAGTTAATTTTTAAACATTTACTTTTTATCTGTGTATAAGTCATGATTTTTCAACCTGTCACCACCCTTGGTGACACTGTTGTCTTTAATGTGTTGTATGAAACATACTAATACCTCATTCTGTCCAAAAAAGGGGGAGGAATGAAATCAAATTGGTAAATAGGACCCAAGTACGTTAGACACTCCTTTTTCTGTAGCTGTGAGGAAAGCGCCCTCTTGTGGTTGTCTGTGGTTCTCCTGCAAATATTTCTTAAACACCTACTTCCTTAAGTAAAAATTAGGTAGTAAGTAATTCATGAATACATATGGGGTACAGAAGTTAAATCACATTTTAAATGGCGTTATTGAGATATAAGTAATGTGTCATACAATTTATTAATATGACGTGTACAGTTCAGTATCTTTAATAGATATACAGTGTGTGCGAATATCAGTATAATCTAATTTTAGAATGTTTCTGCCCTCTCCAAAAGGAATCCTATATCCATGAGCAGTCATTTCTTTCTCTGCCCTCCACCGCCACCCTCTCAAGCCCTAGGTAGCCACAAATCTCTTACCGATTTGTCTGTTCTGGACATTTCATCTAAAGGGCATTGTAAAGTACGTGGTCTTTTGTGAGATGCTACTCCACCTTACCTTGTTTCAGCATTCATCCATATTGTAGCATGCATCAGTGCTTCATTTCTTTTTCCCAAATACTATTCCGTGATCTGACTATACCACATGTTTTTTATCCAGTCATCAGTTGATAGGCATCTGGGTTGTTTCCACTTTTTGACCTCTTGTGAATAATACTGCTATGAATATCTGTGTACTACTTTCTGTGTGGACATATGTTTTCACTTCTCTTGTATACATACCTAGAGTGGAGTTGCTCCTAGGAATGTGGTAATTCCATGTTTAACTTTTTGAATAACTCCCAGACTGTTTTCCAAAGTGGCTGCACCATTTTGCATTCCTACCAGCAATGATGAAGGTTCCAATTTCTCTGTGTGCTCATTAGTCCTTGTTATTGCACTTTTTTTTTTTTTTTTTTTTTTTTGAGACTGAGTCTCACTCTGTTGCCCAGGCTGGAGTGCAATGGCACGATCTCAGCTCACTGCACCCTCCACCTCCCAGGTTCAAGTGATTCTCCTGCCTCAGCCTCCTGAGTAGCTGGGATTACAGGTGCCAGCCAGCATGCCCAGCTAATTTTTGTATGTTTAGTAGAGATGGGTTTCACTGGTCAGGCTGTTCTCGAACTCCTGACCTCAGGTGGTCCATCCGCCTCGGCCTCCCAAAGTGCTGGGATTACAGGCGAGGTCCACCACACCCGGCCTGCACTTTTTAAAAATTATTATTATTGTTATTTTTGGTACAGGCTGGGTGTGGTGGCTCACACCTGTAATCTCAGCACTTTGAGAGGCCGAGGTGGGCAGATTGCTTGAGCCCTGGATTTTGAGACCAGCCTGGGCAACATGGCAAAATGCCATTACTACTGAAAATACAAAAAAAAATTAGCTGGGCGCAGTGATGCATGCCTGAAGTCCCAGCCACTGGGGAATTCTTATAGTGTTAGGATTACAGGCATGAGCCGCTGTGCCTCACCTTATTTTGCCTTTTTGATTGTAGTCATCCTAGTGGGTGTAAAGCGGTGTCTTATTGTGGTTTTGATTTGCACTTCCCTGTTGTGTAATGATGCTGAGCACGTGCTCCTGAGCTCATCGGTCCCTTGGGTATCTTCTTTAAAGAAATGTCTATTAAGATATTTGCCCTATTCTTTCTTTTTGTTGTTGAATTGTAAGAGTTTATCTTTTTAATACATTCTGGACACTGGACGCTTATTAGATATGTGATTTGTAAATGTTTCCCTCATTCTGTAGTTGCCTTTTCACTTTCTTGATGGTATTGTTTGCAACACAAAAGTTTTTCATTTTGATGTCATCCAACTTTTCTGTTTTTTTTTTTGTTGTTGTTTGTTTTGTTTTGTTTTTAAAGGTGCTAGTCCTTTGGGATTATATCTAAGAAACCATTGCTTAACTTGAGGTCATGAGATTAATTTTTCCCTTTTTTTCCCAAGAGTTTAATAGTTTAGCTCTTACATTTAGGCTTCTGATCCGTGAAATCACTTTTCACAGATGGCCCAGTAATAATAGTGTCTGGCTCAAAGGTTGTGAGGACGTAATAAGAAAACACTTATATTGCAAACATATTAAAAGCTCAGTAGATGTTAATTGTTGTGGTTGTTATACCTGAAAATAAATCAACTTGACTAAACAGAGTCCTTCAACATATTACGATTATACCCTAAGCTACAGTGTTGAAAAATGAACCTTTCATCTAACTTTTTTTTTTTTTTTTTGCTTAAGATACCCATATACTTAAAAAAATAGTTTTTATTCTCCTTTGATCCAAAAGGGCTAGGAAAAATAACTCAGTAGTTACTTCCTGTTTTAGTTTCTTATTTGCTGCTGTAACACCTTTTCAGAAAGTTAGTGCCTTAACCACACATGCACTTATTATCTTACAGTTCTGACGGGTGACGCTGGGCTAAAACCAGGTTGTCATAGGTCTGTATTCACCTCCTAAGGCTTTATGGGAACATCCATTTCCTTGACTTTTTCAACCTAAGGACACTCCTTTCCTCCATCTTCAAAGCCTGGAACAACGTTGTATCCTTCTGTGCCATTCGTCTACAGTCTTATCTTTTACAGACCCTTATGATTATATTGGGTTCACCTAGATAATCCTATTTTAAGGTCGCCATAATTAGTGACCTTAATTCCCCTTTGTCATGTGACATAGTTACAGGTTCCGGGAATTAGGATGGGGATATCTTTGGGGGCGATTATTCTGCCTATTATGCTTCCTAATGATAATTTCTGCAATCTGTGATTGACAAATGTTTCCCTTTGATAATTACGGACTCTAGACTTGGGGCATGTGATAAATGGACATGAAATGCATGCCATCCCCCAGAATATATGGGAAAGTGAAATCTACCAATCTGCCCAGGAGACCCCTCTCTTCACCAGCGATTCTGTTTTTACAGAACAATCTTGGGTTTATAGTGATGGGGTTCTCCAGTCAGATGGTTCAGCCTCCCACTGACTGTGACTTTAGGAAAGGTACCTGCACTCTCTGTGTTTGTGCAGTTTCAGAGAGTCAGGGTGATGGAGATTAATGAGAGAATCAGTAGAAACCTTTAGCAAATCTCTTCCGTGGTAGCTGTTATTATTATAGATGTTGCCATTATTGGCCAGAAGCTATTTAGGATCTTGTAATGGCTTCTGAATCATGAGATGAAAACTGAATTATCTATAATATGAGTTTAATGTCAAGTCAATTTCATTATGTCTTTGGTCTTTGAAAGGCGGCAGTTGCTATATAATTTGTATAATAATTTTTTAAATGAACCTACTTCTGGGAAACAAACCACTACTGTATTTAGTTTTAAAAAACCTATTCCATGCAGCATACCACCATGCACATGTTTACTTAGGTAACAAACCTGCACATCCTGCACATGTACTCTGGAACTTAAAAAAAATCTACTCCATTTCCTGATCATGGTAGACAGGCAGTTGTGAAGATGAAACAGTCAAATGTTCAGATGATCAAATGGAGCCCTTAGCAACTACTGCCTGTCACATGTAAGTATAATCAATGAATGCTGTCAGATATCTTGTATTGTGTCAATATCTGTTTTGGAGGTCTCTGTGTGCAGGTACTATTCTGTTTTCCATCCAAACTTTTAACTTTTAAATTTTATTCTATTTTATTTTTTTTGAGACGGAATCTCAATCTGTTGCCCAGGCTGGAGTGCAGTGGCACGATCTTGGCTCTCTGCAGCCTCCGCCTCCCAGGTTGCAGCAATTCTCCTGCCTCAGTCTCCCGAGTAGCTGGAATTACAGACATGAGCCACCACTCCTGGCTAAGTTTTATATTTTTAGTAGGGATGGGGTTTCACCATGTTGGCCAAACTGGTTTCGAATGCCTGACCTCAGGCGATCTGCCCGCCTCGGCCTCCCAACGTGCTGGGATTACAGGCATGAGCCACTGTGCCCAGCCCATCCAAACTTTTTAAAAATAAAATAGGGAAAATGGTGAAACATAAAGTAGAAAAATCACCTTTAGTCATGGC
>NW_012102144.1:2699467-2708288 GCF_000951045.1 Mandrillus leucophaeus | reverse complement strand
TTAAAATCTTTTTTCAAAAATGGATTATTCACTCAAAGAGGAAACTTTGAGTCAGCTGTTAACCCTTTCTGACCCCGTGTAATCTTGAGTTTGAGGACTGAGACTTTCTGTGAATACATATTCAAGTTAGCTCTCCAAGGCTCTTCTCTCAATAGTTTTCCACCTCGTTGTTAGTCATTGGAATCTCCTTAGTACTGTGGTTATAGAACTTTTGCTTTAAATCATCCTCACTGCTTTTGTAAGTATTTAGGCCAACTTGGTAATTTTAGAGTTAAGCATTGACTTAAATTAATCATCGTATCTTAAGATGACAGTATTGGCTGGGCATGGTGGCTCACTCCTGTAATCCCAGCACTCTGGGAGTTTGAGACCAGCCTGGACAACATGGCAAAACACCGTCACTACAAAAGTACAAAAATTAGCCAGGGCTGGTGGTGCATACTTGTAGTCCCCAGCTACTCAGAAGGCTGAGGTGGGAGGATCACCTGAGCTCACGATGTCCAGGCTGCAGTGAGCCATCATTGTACCAGTGCACCCCAGCCTGGGCCACAGAGTGAGATGATGTCCCCCCCGCCTCGCCTCCCCCCCAAAAAAAAAATTGACAGCATGGTCTCAAATCTCAGGACCACCCCGGTTTCAAGTTTGTCAAATGTGCTAGGAAAGTAAGGACCGTGTTTAACATGTCTTTTTTTTTTTTTTTTTTTTTTTTAGTGCTGTTATTTGTATGATAATAAATGTTCCCATCACATGTAATCGATAGCAGGAACTAACTGGTAAGAAAAAGGTGAGAGTTACTCGCTACTGCTTTTGCTTAACAACATACTTGTCACTTTCCAAAGATTGATCTTTTTTGGAGACCTTAAGGAATCAAGATCTTTCTCTCCATGGTGTGAATAAAATTCATTAGACTATTAGACTGTGACTTTAAAAGAAGCCTTGTGTTCCCACGGGAGAACTTTTCATCCAAGTAGACCTATAAATCTTTAGGTGAGTTTTTCTGGGAAGGGGCAGAGGCTATCAAATTAGGAGGTAAATCTATCAAGCGATCGTGCAATTCTTGGTCTTTGAAAGTTCTGAGATTCAACTTTATCTTTCTAAAGTTTACTTTTAAATCAGCTCATAGTTCCTTATGCAAGAACCTACAGGCAAAGAAAACTGCATTGCTGGGTTGGAGATGAATTATTTTTGGAAAAATGTTGAGTGCTTTAGTGTATGGCATCTGATATAGTCCCCTCCTGGCTCCTCTTACCTTGGGCTGAGTCCTTCCAGAAGCAAATTGGGGACCTGCTTGTGTTCTCTTGAGACCAGAATATTCCATTTGTGCACATTTACATGGAGAAGAGGACCACTCACATTAATACTGCCAGACCCCGGGTGTGATGGAAGAGGTCATATTGGCAGTAATGTGTACTGAAGCATAAACTTAATAGTAAAGAAAAAAAATGAGTGAGGCTAAGTGGTTATTCCTATGGAATTCTAGAGCATGGCTAAGCAAAGTACAACTTTTGGAAAGTCAAAAAATTTTCATTTTGTGGGTTGATACAGGGTTTCTTTATGCACTGGTGACATTTTGGGCTGGACAATTCATTGTCTGGGGTTTGGGAGCAGGCAGCTGTTCTGTGTGTTGTAGGTTATTTAGCAGTATCCCTGGTCTTGACCCCCAGATGACACTGGCACCTTCCTAATTGTGATAACCATTACTATCTCTGGACATTGCCAGATGTCCTCTGGGGGGCGTAACTGTCCCTGGTTGAGGACCTCTGGAGTATATTGGAATCTTTGGAAAATTATTAGTAGGAACTTGATCTGAGATGAGAGTTGTCTTTTTAAAAGTCATTAAAAGTGAAGACATATTTTGACTGGCTTCAATTATCTTAGTATTTTTCTGTTTGGCAAATATTAAGAAGTTGGGCAGAAATCTAGAGTCATAAAGCCAGGTAGATCCAAGTTTAAATTCTGGCTCTTTGACCCGAGTGGTCCTGGCACGTTGCTTAACTGCTATGTTTCCTCAGCTGTGCAATTGAAACCGTAGTCTCCATCTTCTGGGTGTGGAGTGAGGACACAGATTGCATATGTAAAGGGCCCTATATGGGGTTTGGAATGTGCTGGATATTCAACAAATGTTATCTTCCCTTTGATCCCTCCCTACATTTCTCAAAAGACTTTTCTTTTCTTTTCTTTGCTTTTTTTGAGACAAAGTTTACTCTTGTTGCCCAAGTTGGAATGCAATGGTGCGATCTTGGCCCACTGCAACCTCTGCCTCCTGGGTTCAAGCGATTCTCCTGCCTCAGCCTCCCAAGTAGCTGGGATTACAGGCACCCGCCACCATGCCAAGCTAATTTTTGTATTTTTAGAAGAGACAGGATTTCACCATGTTGGCCAGGCTGGTCTCGAACTCCTGACCTCAGGTGATCTGCCAGCCTTGGCCTCCCAAAGTGCTGGGATTACAGGTGTGAGTCACCACGCCTGGCCGAACTTTTCTTTTTAAATTAATATTTTATTCATTAAGTTAGTGCTGTAAACTATGTATCACATGGCTGTTGTGGGGCTTTAAAGAATGCAGTATCTAAAATGGTCTAATATGATGTATGTGCTCATTAAGTATTTGATGTCTGAATAAATGATGCCCAACATATAAATTATTATGTATACGTATTTAATCATGATTTACCACACTCTCTAATAGCACCATAGTACTGTTAGGATTGTTGATTGTTTATTGCATGCCAGTTTTCTTGCTAAATGTTTTATATATTATTTAATTTAATCTTTCACAGAAAATGTATGTGATGGGAACTATGATAATTCCGTTTACAAATTGTTTACACGGAGGTCCAGAAATTACACAGCACTGCAGTCAAATAGGTGGGATTTAAAACCAGCTGTGTACATTTGTTTTTCATCTTGTAGGAGACTGAACATATTTTTCTTTTCCCTTTTCTTTCTCTTTTCTTTTCTTTTCTCTTTTCTTTTTCTTTCTTCCTTTTTTTTAGATAAAACTCTCACTCTGTTGCCCAGGCTGGTGTGCAGTGGCACCACAGTCACGGCTTCCTGCAGCCTCAACCTCCCAGGCTCAAGTGATCCTCCCACCTTGGCCTCCCAAAGTGCTGGAATTATAGGTGTAAGCAACCGCACTTGGCCATGAGCATAGTTTTCAAGTCCATTTGGTAGTTATGCCAAATATAGCCCCTTTATTTTAGTAAAATGGTGATAATGAACCCGATGTTTGACAGTACTTACTTTTTTTTCTTGGCACGTAGTATTTTTTTTGTTCCAGTCATTATTCTAAGTACGTCACAAATGGTGACTAATTTAACCCTCACAGCAACCACCTGATTTGTTTAGGCACTGTTAGGGTCTCAGTTTTATGGATGAAAAAACTGAAGCTCAGAGAGGCTAAGGAACTTCTCTAAGGTCACACAGCTAGTGAGCACATTATCGGTATGTTTGCTTCTCAGAAGCTGAATATTTCCCTTAATAAATATAATTTCAGAATCCAGAAAGTCTTTGAGTTGTCACCGTTTGCGTTTTGTTCATACATTCTTTATTCATGCACATGCTCACTTACCCTACAGTCCATCTACCCACAGCCTTGGTGGAGTATCTACTATGTTACAGATGCTGTGCTAGGCCCCGATGCCCTTCAGGAACTCTAGCAAGATGAAAGCAAGGAGAGGGTAGAAGAAGGTTCCTTGTTGGAACCTGTAGTATAATAGAAATAGGGAGCACTGTTCAGCGCAGGCATAACCAGGGTATGAATGAAGCAGCCAGCGATGGATAGAAACAAAAGTGGCTGAGATGCAGAAAAGTCTGATGAAAGAGATCGAATGACTCTTTGTTCATGAATCACACAAATGTCTTTCAGCTGCTCCAGGCTGGAGGCCTGTGGAGTCATGTTTTACATTAAATTCGTGGTTATTCTGTGTGTGTGTTGCGGGGGGAGTGCCATTTTTTGTTGCTGTCATGAATTCTTTTTCACTAGGATGCCTGAAAGCTGGCATTAATTATTGTAGTGGTATGTCTGCCCAGAGATTTCCTGCAGCTGCCTGGAAAACCAAATATTTGAGAGAGCCAGAAAATCACCCCAGATGTGTTCTATTACCATTTAGAAATCAGCCTGTACAAAACTGATGTCCAATTTATAATTTAATGTATTTGACAAGATCTCTTTTTATTATGTGTTTAAATAAGGGTTATCATTTTTTAAAATTGTGTTTCCTGGGACTCAGAGACTATGAAAAATTTTTGGAAATATATCTTCCATTCTCTCACCTAATCACTTTTTTTGGACATTAATGTTTGTGTGGCCTTTTTTTTTTTTTTAAATGAGAGTAGGATTTAATTAATGTAAGATAAAACATTCAGAATCTATATATATAAAGAAAGAAACCCAACTGTCTGCCAGTAGTGTTTCATGCAGCAAGTAGTAAAGAATGCTACATTGATTTTTAAAATACTTTCTGCACCACCTATATAGAAGACAGGAGAATGAGCTATTTCAAGAGGAGGGGCAAAAATTGCAAACTAAATAGGAAGGGCAACAAAAAAGTCTTATAGTTACTTATTTAACTAGATTTGGGGCACACTAAGTAAGTACGGGATTTATGACAAAAATTTTTGTTTAATGTTTTTGTTTTGCAAATAATTTAAGTTCATCAAAGAATAATTAGAAAACTTTTTTTGTTTTTTAAAGACAGGGTCTCACTCTGTGACTGAGGCTGAAGTGCAGTGATGTGATCATGGCTCACTGCAGCCTCAACTTCCCAGGTTCAGGTGATCCTCCCACTTCAGCCATTAGGTAGCTGGGACTACAGGCATGCGCCATCGTGCCCGCCTAATTTTTTATATTTTCGGTAGAGACATAGTGTTGCTGTGTTTCCCAGGCTGGTCTTGAACTCCTGCCCAAGGTGAGTTAGTGTATCTTAGAACCCCTTGCTAGGCACAGAGCATATGCCCAGTACCAACTGACTCTTTGGTTGAATTTCTTGTTTTCCTCTTACTTAAAAATCACTTGTGATCTCTATGTTCCATGTACTCGTTTATCACCAAATGGGAAAACATTTTGTGTATGCTGTTTCTCTTAGGCAAGCAGATGTGAAACGTCAGGGTTAAGAATGGGTGCACAGTATATCCATAAACTATGTGAACAAAAGCTTGGTAGACTCTGAGTTTTTAGGAGACACAAGCTAATGGGATTATGAGGAAAGTATGCAAGCATTTATTATGAATTCTTTTCCACCAAAACTTGGACATTCAGAATAAGGAGGATGTTGCCCCAGGAAGATTTTGAATATATAACAAAGATGGACTTCAGAAACTCATTATCCAAGAGGGATACAGGACACAATTTTTGCTCATTTCAAATACATTTTCAATAAATTCATGGGCAAAAAACATCACAGGGAGATGGTAGAGACAACAGTGGTATTAAGACAAATATCTTCCATGCCTTTGACAGTAACATTAAAGATGATAACTACCTTTTCACCCTGCTCAGGATTTCTTTGCTTGTGTAAAACAGAATTTTGATTTAGCTGGAATTATATGTCAGATATAAAAATTCATAACAAGGAAAAGTTTCACCCAATGTTAGAAGAAAATCTATTGTTAGCAATGATTATTATTATTATGATTTTTAACTAGCTAGAGGATCTGGGGCTATGAAAACAAATGCCCATGTGCCACTTAGTTACTGGGATGGTTAGCATTATGGGAATCTATAGTGTGTAATTTCTGTAATAAACCTATTTATCCTTTGGAATTTTTTCTCTTCCTGTGAATTCTCCTTCATATCGTTCCCAGGAAGAAATTATTCTAATTTGTACCTTGTTCAGCAACCACAAGTAATTTGTATTAAAAGGAAAACATAATGAGATATGAAAATGTTAATCTTTATATCAAATTTTAAAAAGTCATTAAAATGAAAGACTGAAGTATAATTAAGGCATAAACACCCGAATCAAGGCAGTCTGAGACCCAAGCAAAGCAAATTAGAGTACAGTTACATTTTCCTTCTGAATTCACCATGTTCTCCAGAAGGTAGGCTTGTGAACTTCTAGATCATAAACAAGGAGACTGTAACTTAGAATTCCAAGGTCTATATATTAGCATCATAGCCAGACAATCAGAGTGATATGGATAGACCTTATGCCAGTATATTCTGAGTTTACCTACTAGTGATCCCATTCCTACTCTTTTTTCTTTTCTTTTCTTTTTTTCGAGACAGTGTCTTGCTCTGTTGCCCAGACTGGAGTACAGTGGCACCATCATGGCTCACTGCAACCTCCACCTCCCAGGCTCAAGTGATCTTTCTGCCTCAGCCACTTGGGTAGCTGGGACTACAGGCATGCACTACCATGCCTGACTAATTTTTAAATTTTTTATAGAGATGAGGTTTCACTATGTTGCCTGGGCTGGTCTTGAACTTCTGGGCTCAAGCGATCCTCCTGCCTCAGCTTCCCAAAGAGCTTGGATTACAGGCATGAGCCATGGTGCCCGACCCCTTACTCTTAAGGTTGTTAATCTTTTGGGGGTGTTGGCTGTTGTTTTAATATATTACTCCTTCTTCATAGTGATTCAGGGTTGGTGAGAACTTGAGAGCTCTTTTTCTACTCTGTCAGGTACTTTTATGAATACTTTACACATATGATTTCATTTATTTCTTACAACAGTCCTGCCAAGCAGGCAGAGTTTTTTCCCCATTTACCAGATAAGGAAAGTAGTCCCTGGTAGAGCAAAGAGGAGGCTGGTGTGAGTTGGAGTCTGTATCTTCACCCAGTTCTGCAGACCTCATGACCTCTGTGCCTCTTGGTAATTTTCATCGGATAGTCTTTTAATTCCTGTCTCCTCCCATTGTTTCCTCTTCTTAAATTCACATGCTGTTAATTGCTTTCTGTGCATCTTTTCTGCCATTTGTAAATGCAAGAAATTCTCATCAGCCTGTGCAGTAATCAGGAACTGGGTCATAAAACCAGGTCCTTGGAAACGTGTCTTATCCCAAACTTAGACTCATTTACCTGTAATACTGCCCTCAGTGAGCCTGAAGTTTGTTAGCTTCCTGGTTTATGAAGCTTATCCTTACGTTGTCTCGTTTTCCTTTTCTCTGCTCCCTGTTTGCTTCCTTCAGTCTCACGAAGTGTTCTCCACATGGCAGCTCCTGGCCTACGTCCTTCTGATCCCAGGGAAAGAGGTGTCCCTCCCTTCCAGCACCATGATCATTCTCTGCAGAGAACTACATTGGCTCAGTTGGGTCTTTTGCCTACATTGGTGGTGATTGGCCATCCCAGATCCCATGCCCACTCCTGTGGTGAAAAAGCCAGGGTCTCATGATGGACAGCTGTACTGGAGTCCCCCCAGAATCAGTGCAGAAGAGACAAAGAAAGATGACTTTTCTCCGTGGTCTGACAATGTTAACAGGGAGACACAAGTTCATAAAGTCCCTGTTTTAATGAGGAAAGAGGAAATTGGCCCCTACAAGGAAGGGATTGGGCCTAGTAGGTTATGTTCTTTTTCATTTACTTTTTCTTTTTGAGACGGAGTCTTGCTCTGTTGCCCAGACTAGAGTGCAGTGGTACGATCTCAGTTCACTGCAGCCTCCGCCTCCCAGGTTCAAGCAATTCTCCTGCCTCAGCCTCCCGAGTAGCTGGGATTACAGGCACCTGCCACCACTGCCAGCTAATTTTTGTATTTTTAGTAGAGATGGGGTTTCACCATCTTCACTGGTCTCGAACTCCTGACCTTGTGATCCACCCCCCTCGACCTCCCAAAGTGCTGGGATTACAGGCGTGAGCCACCGTGCCCGGCCAGGTTATATTCTTTTAAAATAGTCAAACCATAAATTAAGGTCTTACATGATCTAGCATCATAGAATGGACTTCAGACTCCAATTAGTCTGTGGTTCTCATAGCATGCTCCAAACAGCATTGGGGATTCCTGGGTTAGGCTGAAGGAGAGTCAAATAATGATGAGCCTTACTGAATAAAATTAAATCCATTAGGCTTTGTTTTTTATTAAAGGTTTCAACATTTTTGGTGCTGACTCTAGCTTATTTGCTTTCTAATGCTAGCAGAACATAAAACAATATGAGCTAAATAGCAAATAACTATTATTCACATTTGGAGAAGGCTGGTTATACCTTATTTTGATAGCTAGTTTTAAACAAATTGCAGACATGTAAACTGTGGTTGTGCTTTTATATTACACAGTTGTAAAATTTTCTGTATTTATGATGAAATAAAATATCTCTGTGTTTCCCTGTGTTCTGTAAAGAGATATTCACTTCCCCATGGTACTGTACTACCTGAAATGATTAAGGAACACCTTTAGGACTTCCCCCCTCACATTCACCTACTATCTAAGCTCATGTTTGCTGAGTAATCTTCTCCTTTTTTTAAATTTTTTTTTTTGAGACATTGAGACAGAATCACTGTCTGTCACCCGGGCTGGAGTGCAGTGGTGCAATCTCGGCTCACTGCAACCTCCACCTCCTGGGTTCAAACGATTCTCCTGCCTCAGCCTCCCGAGTAGCTGGGACTACAGGTGCGTGCCACCACACCTGGCTAATTTTTGTGTTTTTAATAGAGACAGGGTTTCACTATGTTGGCCAGGCTGGTCTCGAACTCCTGACCTCAGGTGATCTGCCCGCCTTGGCTTCTCAAAGCGCTGGGATTACAGGTGTAATCTGTAATACCGTGCTCTGCCCAGTAATCTTCTTTAAAGATAAAATAATTTGCCGGGCATGGTGCTTTACGCCTGTAATCCTAGCACTTCAGGAGGCCAAAGTGGGTGGATCACAAGGTCGGGAGATTGAGACCATCCTGGC
>NW_012102144.1:2692821-2698282 GCF_000951045.1 Mandrillus leucophaeus | reverse complement strand
TTGCTTGCTTTTAACAGTCACTGTTACATAGAGATAGTAGGCACATGTTTTAAACCCAGGTAGACACTTACTTCCCTGGTGTCCAGAGACATGTGTTATCAACATCTACATCTTCTCATCGAAGTCAAATAGGGAATGGTGCTCCTTAAAGTATCTTATCAGCTAGGGCTTCTTCATTTTTCAATTGCATGCCCATCACCTTGAAATGCTGTGAAATTGCAGCTTGTACATGGATGGGGCCTGAGATTGTTTATTTCTAAGAGGCTTCCTGTGATATTGATGAACTTTATTTTTATTTATTTTATGTGTTTTTCTTAGAGTTATTTACTTTTTCTTATTTTATATTTTTTCCAGTCTGTTACCCAGACTGGAGTGCAGTGGCACGATCATAGCTTACTGCAGCCCAGAACTCCTGGGCTCAAATGATCTTCCTGCCTCAGCCTCCCGAGTAGCTGGGACTACAGGTACACAACATCATGCCCTGCTGTGCTTATGAACTTTCAGTAGGAAGTACAAAGTGCATGTGCAGTGTGAGCTCATTTTTATAAAAAGATCAAAAGAAAACCAAGTAAAAACCCCATTGTATGCATATATGAGGATTATATACCTAAGTAGTCATTTGGTTTTGTCTACTCATTATTTTTGTCATCAGAAAAAAACAGATTGACAACTTTTAAAGAATATTTTCTTATTATTTTTTTCAGTAAGAAAGCCAATATTGAGTTCAAGTTTTGCAGTGTTTTTTAAAAGACATTTCTTTTTGTTCAGGCACAGTGGCTTTAAAATTGAAATTCATCTATTTAAGTTACCAAGAGGTTCTTTGCTGGTTTCAAGTTTCAAGGAGTTCTTAGCTCTGGGTTTGCTTGTCAAAATCCTGGTGGGCTACAGTAAGATGACGCTGGGAAATTTGCTTTGTCCCTGGAGTTTAAAGGGGAAAATATTATTCTCTATATGGAGCAGTTTTTATCTTCTTAAACACATTTCTCACATTTGCTAAAAGATAATGATTTCTTTAAAGTAATGCCAATGTAGTATTTTCTAAAGCAGAGATATTAAAAATTAAATTGTAGGAAGGTTCAAACCAGGACTCTGTGTGTTCTACCACAACTGGAAAAATCTGGGCCTCCACTACTGCATTTCATCTTTGCCATTTATTAATAGATGTGAATAAAGTCATTCTACCCATAGCTGGCTGTTATTATGTGAGCCTTGCAGAAGTGATTAGTTTTTTAGAAAGCATTCTAACTTTCTGCTGTTTGATTTCAATAGTTTTTTTTGGTACTTTAGTGAAGCCAAACAATGAAGAAAAAAATTGACAAGCAACCTTTGCTTTACTGCTTCTTGAATTTAATATGGTGGCACCAATATCCTTAAGTAATTTTTTTTTTCCTTTTTGAGATTGAATCTTGCTCTGTCGTGTAGGTTGGAGTCCAGTGGTATGATCTTGGCTCACTGCAACCTCTGCCTCCCAGGTTCAAGTAATTCTCCTGCCTCAGCCCCCTGAATATTTGGGACTACAGACGGGCACCACCATACCTGGCTTATTTTTGTATTTTTAGTAGAGACGGGATTTCGTCATGTTGGCCAGGCTGGTCTAGAACTCCTAACGTCAAGTGATCCTCTTGCCTCAGCCTCCCAAAATGCTGGGATTACAGGTGTGAGCCACCGCGTCCAGCCTTCTTAAGTAATTTTTTAAGCAACTTGTGTAAAGGGTTGCCAGGAGTAATAGAATGCTTGCCTATTTTGGTTGTGTTAAAACACAAAATTTCAACAAATTAAGTTTAAAGATCTTATTTGCTTTTAGTAGCAATTCATGAATTGGAGAGTGTGTCATCCAAAGATTTAGAAAAGGCACTCCATTGGCCTTGGCAGAATGGTCAGTTTTTATAGGATAGCTTAAGCCAGGAACAAGGAAATGGCATAATACAAAAAGTGGCTTGGTTTATATTAAGCTACATCAGATTGCTTTTCTTATAAGGGTTAAAGCAGAGGTGATTTCTCTTCATGCCAGCTAGAACTGCCTGGGGATTTGGCTATCATGTCTTTTGTCGTTTCTTCTAAACTTAGACACCTTAGTTTTGTTTTGGTGAATGGAACCTTAGCATGAGTACCCCATTTTGGTTTGGTCTGTTCTGTTGGGGCCTAGTGCCGGAGATCAGTCCAAAACAATGGCCTCCTAACATAAATAACACTTGTCAGAGCTTCATTTGGGGGGAGTTCTTTCTTGGTGGAAGGATGAATGTCTTTGAGCTTTCTAAATACTATAAAACTGTTCTCCAATTTAGGATGGCAAGAATTTTGAAAATGCTTTGAGTAAAGTCTTTGTTTATTTATTTATATTTTTTATTTTTTGTGTTTTTAGTAGAAACGAGGTTTCACCATGTTGGCCAGGCTGGTCTCGAACTCCTGACCTCCAGTGATCCGCCTATTGCTGCCTCCCAAAGTGCTGGGATTACAGGCATGAGCCAATGCCCTGGCCTAAAGTCTTTATTAAAAAAACAAAACGAAACTGTGGCTGAGTCAGAAAGAGATACTGTATATATTTTTGGATCTGTAAGAAATACTATAGAACTTGGGGGACAACACTGTTGCCCGGGTCAGGCAGGCAAGTGAAATGTGTGAATAGGTGATTGTCGATAAATAGAGAGGTAGACTTGATGATCTGGAGAGTTCATGCTAGCCAAGCAGAACATGTGTGCAGATTGATTTTGTGTGTCATGATTCTGTCATTCCTGCCACATAATCTAGACCATGCACTTATGCAAGAAAAAAGAGAAATGGAAACTAAGAGAGGGCGATATGACCTGCCCAAGACGGTAGATTGTTACCAACCAAATTTGGACTAGAACCCAAGCATCTTTTATCCCCAGGCTGTGTGCTGTCTCTTATTCTGTTATTATTATTACTATTTGAGATGGAGTCTCACTCTGTCACCCAGGCTGGAGTGCAGTGGTGTGATCTCGGTTTACTGCAAACTCTGCCTCCCAGGTTCAAGCGATTCTCCTGCCTCAGCCTCCTGAGAGCTGAGATTACAGGTGCCCGCCACCACACCTGGCTAATTTTTGTGTTTTTAGTAGAGATGGGGTTTCACCAGGTTGGCCAGGCTAGTCTCAAACTCCTGACCTCAAGTGATCCACTTGCCTCGACCTCCCAAAGTGCTGGGATTACAGGCGTGAGCCACTGCACCTGGCCTCTTACTCTGTTATAATAATTTTATAATCTGTTATAATAATGACTGTGATTAAGATAATTCTTGTAGCCGAGGGCCATGGCTCATGCCTGTAATCCCAGCACTTATAAGGGGGCAGATCACCTGAGATTGGGAGTTTCACACCAGCCTGACCAACATTGAGAAACCCCGTCTCTACTAAAAATACAAAATTAGCCAGGCTTGCTGGCTGAGATGGAGTCTTGCTCTGTTGCCAGGCTGGAGTACAGTGGCGCAATCTCGGCTCACTGCAACCTCCAACTCCCAGGTTCAAGTCCTGAGTAGCTGGGACTACAGGAGAGTGCCACCAAACCTGGGTTTTTTTTTTTTTTTTTTTTGTATTTTAGTAGAGATGGGGTTTCACCATGTTGGCCAGGATTGTCTCTTCTCCTGACTTTGTGATCTGCCCACCTCGGCCTTCCGAAGTGTTGGGATTACAGGCGTGAGTCACTGCACCCAGCCCCACATATCATTTCACACTATTGGACTATGAGATTCTCCTTCTTCTTTCTTCTCCTCCCCTCCCCTCTCCTCCCCTCCCCTCCCCTCCTCTCCCCTCCCCATCCTCTCCCTTGTGTATCCCATTCAACTCATCTAAGGAACACTGCTTTAGATATACACCTAACATGATACTACTTGAGATAGCTGTAGAATCCCTTGAAACATAGTTTCGAATTTCTATTATCCCCATCCTCTTTGGATACTATCTAGTTTATGTTCCTCTTAAAATATGGTACCCAGAAAGAATCACAATAGCTTGGGTATATTCTAGCTGTTGTCCACCAGGCCGGGAATTGGGACTCCTCCCTTGTTCTACATAATATACTACATTGAATGCAACCTTAGCTTATTAAACTCCCAAATTCTGAGTTGAAGAAGGTATCCCCCACTTTACCCAAATGAAGTTTTTTTAAAGATTAGTTTGTTGACTTGTCCCATGCCTTATATATAGAAAGAGCTGTGCTAAATCTGTGAGGTTTAATTAGAACCAGATATGTTAGGAAGGCAAATGTAAATATCCTTAGCTGTTAAATAAACAAGCAGGAAAATGTTAGGGATACTCCAGTCCTGCCTACGCATCAGTTTAATAAGCAGAGAGAAGAAAGCCACAGATGAGACCAAAGTTGGGATAATCAGATGAAATTATTTAGTTAGGGCAGCAGATGTTTTGGTGATATTACCAGGATTCACAAATGTTTTAAAAATTTAGGCAGATATTGCAGAAAGTGACTATTGTATAGGAAGAATCATTGCCTTGCTTAGAAGCAAGATTGATAAGGACAGAGAAATCTGAAAATGGCAACCCATGTTGAAGACTGTCCTTTGACTCATGTAATGGAAAAATCAATAGATTTCGTGGGGGAAGGAATCACTAGCATTCCCCAGCCAGTGATTACGTTCTCTGCAAAATTAATTCCAAAAGGCCATGTAGCCTCTGGTTGAATATTTCTAAAGAGCAGGAGCTCAAAACTTCTCAAAGCAACTTAAGGCTAGAGGAAAGGCACCACAGCCTCATGGATTTGGTGTTAGATTGTGCTGGGCCGGAATCCTAAGTCTTCCAACTCTCTAGCTAAATGACTTTGGATACATTACTTAAAAGTTTTAATATTCAATTGTCTTTATTATATAAGGTGGAATAGTACACCTCTCCTAAGTTTGTAAAGGGCATTTGTAAAGGGCATTAATGGGACTCTGGAGCTTAATGAGCCATCGAACATTGGTTTCTTTATAGTTGTCCCTGCCAGTGCCACAACCAAATGCTTGGCCTTACCTCAAATAAAAATCAAAGTGCTTAATGGCAATCCTGTTATAGGATCATGGGATCAGTAGCCTTTCCCCTTCTTTGGTAAAGGTTCATTCCGAAAACCAGACCTATAAGTAGGATTCATTGTCTTTGCCAAATATTTTTATTCTGCAACAGTCAATCACATATGTTATACTTTCAATGGGAACAGGCAAGTCAGATAATATTAGATAAATTCTGTAGCACTGGGGACATCACATTAGGGACCATTCACTGACTTCCATGATGGGAAAGATGCATTCCTTACCTTGGGGACACAGGCCCTTTATAAAAATCAGCCTCACTGTTAGGTTGACTTAATTTAGTTCCTATAATTTCTTTAATGATTGTTTCCATTTTTCTGTCATCTTTTTGGTTCAGTGCTGAAACCCCAGAAAATTAGTACATAGTCTGTTGCCATGTCACTTTGTGAGCCAAGTAAAAAAGGACAAAACAAGAGGTTCTGTTTT
>NW_012102144.1:2688092-2692771 GCF_000951045.1 Mandrillus leucophaeus | reverse complement strand
TTTTTATTCTGCAACAGTCAATCACATATGTTATACTTTCAATGGGAACAGGCAAGTCAGATAATATTAGATAAATTCTGTAGCACTGGGGACATCACATTAGGGACCATTCACTGACTTCCATGATGGGAAAGATGCATTCCTTACCTTGGGGACACAGGCCCTTTATAAAAATCAGCCTCACTGTTAGGTTGACTTAATTTAGTTCCTATAATTTCTTTAATGATTGTTTCCATTTTTCTGTCATCTTTTTGGTTCAGTGCTGAAACCCCAGAAAATTAGTACATAGTCTGTTGCCATGTCACTTTGTGAGCCAAGTAAAAAAGGACAAAACAAGAGGTTCTGTTTTAAAATATCTTTTAAATAATCAACAAGCTTCAGGCATATACTGAATCTGTGTGTTTACACCTATGCTTATTCCAGAAACTAAAATAATTTCTGAAATTCCTTTCAAAAAGTCAACTTAAATGACACGACTTTCTCACTGTATTCTAAAGAGGATGCTAAAAAAAAAAAAAAAAAAAAGAAGGGAAGCTGATTTATGGTGGATGGCGGATGGTGATGTCTGCTGTCTGCTTTTGATGAATTTTTCCCCTAAGCATTCTGTAGCGTGAGGTGATCTTTCCAAAAGGCCTGAGTTGTCAGCCTTCTTTAAAACTTTAAGGTAAATTGAACTTTGATTTAGAGTAAAAAGTGAAGAACCAAATTAAATAAACTGATGTTCCTTTTCTTCTAAAATGTTGGTTCTTTTGAAAACATAGCGAACATAGTAAAATGGAATATCAGCAACCCTTGCAATGTCAAAGCTAGACATTCAGCTTTTCCTTTCCTTTTTGAATAGTGGGGGAGAGGGGAGTGGACAGAAGAGGGAGAAGGATAGAGAATGAATCACAACCATAAGTAATATCATGCTGACTTGCATTACATTTTTACCTGAGAATCTCTTGATCATTAAGTATCATGCCATTTTCACATCTACATTCTTTTTTATGGTGGGTGGGTGGGTGCGGAACTAGAAATTTTGATTACTGTATTTAAGGGTTTCATGTTGATCATAAAAGGAAAAGGAAGACTCATAGACCATATTAATACCCAAACTATAATTTTTTTGAACAATGAGGTTTTTTTGGTTTGTTTTATTTTGTTTTTCTTTTGAGACAGGGTCTTGCTCTGTCACCCATGCTGGAGTGCAGAGGTGTGATTTCAGCTCACTGCAACCTCCACCTCTGAGGGTAAAGTGATCCTCTCACCTCAGCCTCCCCAGTAGCTGGCACTACAGGTGCCCACCACCACACCTGGCTGATTTTTGTATTTATTTGTAGAGATGGGGTTTCTCCATGTTGCCCAGGTTGGTCTCTAACTCCTGTGCTCAAGTGATCCTCCTGCCTCAGCTTCCTAAAGTGCTGGGATTACAAATGTGAGCCACTGTGTCTGGTCTCAGGATTTTCTTTTCTTTCTTTCTTTCTTGTTTTATTAAAGCACATGTGCCATATAAAATATGCCTATGCCTCCACCTAGGAGACTGTGCTGTTTTGTTACGATTAGTGTAGGGAAATGCTTATGGGCACAGATACCGCATTCAGATAGTCTGGGTTGGAATCTAGCCCTTGTGCTTAGCAGCTTTGTGACTTGGGAACATTACTTTATTTCTTTATGCCTCAGTTTTCTGGGGTTGTTTTGAGGATTAAATGAGTTGCTATATAAAAAGTGCTTGACAAATGATGTGTGCTATATAAATGTCGTTATTGTAGGATAGGCAAACTTTTACCTTCACCTTCCTAGTTTTTTTTCAGCCAGGCCTGAGAATTAAAGCACCATGAGAAAGAGTCACAGGAGAAAAGCTTACAAATTTATGTAATATAAGTCTTATGTGACATGGGACCCCTTATATAGAAATGTAGATCTAAGGAAGTGGCAAAATCTAGATACTTTTATATTTGGTTGAACATAGACAATTCGGAAAAAGTAACTGAATTATGTAGGGAGAATGAAGGAAGATAGAATTATTTTAACAAGGTCTGTTTGTACAGAACTCTCTTGGTCTCAACTTCCCATCCTTGATGATGTGAATGTGACTTTCCTACTAGCAGAAGGAGGATAATTCCACATGGGGGTTTTATCACTGCTTTCAGGAGGGAAAAGAGTAGGGTCAGAGAACCTCTTGCACTGCAGATACCCCCTTGAATGGCTATTCCCGAAAGTAGTAGGGATGGTTCAAAAAATGTACCATCCCTAGTTTGGGAAACAGATGTTGTTTCCATTATTGGTTTCAGTTTATGCTACAGTGAATATCCTTGTACATAAAGTTGGGCCTGCATTTAGACCACATTCTGGAAGTGGTAGAGTGATGCTTGTATGAATTACTGTGCAGACCAGAGTTCCAGTCCCATCTGAGCCACTTACTAGCTGTGTGACCCTATGAGATACTCAGTTTCTTAGGACCTCAGTTTCCTCATCTATAGAACAGGAAAAACAATAGTACCTATGTCAGTGGGTGGTTGTAAGAATTCAATGAGAAAATCATATAAAGGGCTTAGCAGAGTGCCTAACCTATAACAACACACCCATGTTATATGACTAAAGAAACAAATAGAAACAAAGTAATTATTGTTACTGATAGCATTTTTGTCTCCCTGGGCCCTGCTTATGATTCTCCAGTGAATGAACAAATGAACAATGAGTAGTTCACCCTTTTCTTGGGATCATTATAAAGTAAAATAATGATGGCATCCTTTGGAGATCTGTGCATTTTTTCTTCCTGTGTTTTTTTTTTTTCTTTCCCCCTTCCCATTCTTTGTACTTCACTTGTCCACCTGCTGTGCAGTAATGAGATTCCTAGGAGAGGCTGGTGTTCGGAGAATGAATTAGTGCCTTGCAAGTCGCCTCTGCTGCAGGTATCTCCTGTATCATCAGCAGTCTCTAACCAACTGTTTAGACTTTCAGAATCTGAGAAGGAAGAAATGGGTGTTCAAGGAGCTGAACTGTTAGTGGGACCCACTTCCAGGAGGCATTTGTGATTCTCGTTGGAGGGGGAAAGGAACTGCTTGAGGTGTGATTGTTCGTAGACTGCCTTCCTGGCAGGCCCTGGGTGATGGAAGTGGCTGATCCCTGGTGAAATGCAGCCGTTCTGGGGTATTGTGAGCCCTGGACACTGAGTTACTGTGAAATAAAAATGAGGCAGTTCCCACCACCACCCTGCTGACCTCCTGAAAACTTTTTAGGCTTTTACTCCTTACTCCAGTCTGCTCTATTGAGGTGTGGATATGGAAGGGTTAAGCAGTCCCCATTTTGTGTCTATTTAAGCCCATTTAAGAACAAGATGGAAAATGCAGTTTTTTGTCTTGTCAAGACCATTTTTCATTTCTCACAGTACCATCCCCACACCTGACTTGTTTTCACAAGCACTTGGGAGCTCAGCAATCCTTGAAGGGATGGTGGAGATGAAACAGATCACATTCCCTAGTGAGTGGTACTGAGAGGCAAAAACAATCAGTTTTACCTGCAGCCATCATGGGCATCTGTTTTCTGTGATTAACACGAAATTGTGCATTCTAGGTTCATTCTCGGCTGGTTAATGAGGAACCCGCTGGCTGATGGAATAAAGACTTCTTTTGTGGAATTGTGCATTTGGTTTGTGGCTGGCTTGAAACAAAATGGCTTGCCCCTCTTAACCTCCCTGCGTTTGCCACTAGAAAAGAGACAGACATAAAAGCATTTGGAGAGGTTAGAAATGAAACCTCATGTAATTACTATAGGCAATGGCTTCACATTGTTGGAATTTAACATTTTGCTGCAGTTCTGAAGAGTCCTTACTTGACAAGACTGGTACTAGGTCTGTTGGAAATATAATTTATTCTTTATAAAAATGTCTAACAGTATTCTTCATTTGACTCCATTTGTCCTCTTTAGTTGTACAGGACAAGAATCTTCCATTTTTATCTCGTATCTGATAATTATTCCCCTGTAATTTACTTCACGATCAGGTGGCAAAGGTGTATGGATGTTAAGTTGTGATGTCTGAGAGCTGTTTTCCCTAAACATACCATCTTTTGCCTAGTACATCCCAGGGTGCTCTGGAAATTGAACGTGCCTGGTGAAAGTCAAGAGGACTTGAAGATTCCAGATCACATAGGTTGTTTAGCTGCATCTAGCCTGTGGAAAGGCCCCCTTCCTTCATCCTCAGATATCTGTAATTTCAGTATTTGGGATCTCTGATTCTGTCTTCAGGGCGCCTGTCCATCTATGGGCGCTACATATGTTTAAAATAGCAAACAAGCTCACTGCATGCAAAGACTGTTTCCTGCCTAACTCTACCCCTTGTTTCAAAGAAGTTTCTAGGAAGCCTCCCTCTGACTGGCTATCTCAGGAGTGTGGTTTCTTTCCCTCCTTCTCAGATGGGTCTCATCTGTTGAGATTTTATGTTGCTGAGAACTTCCTTAAACCCTGTCTTTCACTCTTCTTCTATCGTACGGCAGTGTCGTGTGGTAGCTAGGGACAGAGGCTTTGCAGCGTGATGGCCTGGGCTCAAATTGTAACTCTAGGCTGGGCCAGTGGCTTATGCCTGTAACCCTATCTCTTTGAGGGCCAAAAGAAGAGGATCACTTGAGGCTAGGAGTTTGAGACCAGCCTGGGCAACATAGTGAGACCCCATCTTTGCAACAAATAAAACAATTAGCTGG
>NW_012102144.1:2674687-2687487 GCF_000951045.1 Mandrillus leucophaeus | reverse complement strand
GTAGTAACTACCTTTTAGAACAGTGTATAGTATGTTCTAAACAATTATTAATCAACAGACATTTATTGTGAACCTCCTGTGAGCCTGACATAGAGCTGGACATTATAAAGGAGGAGGGGGAAGAGGAGGAGGAGGAGGTCGAAGACAATGATGACAACAATCACAGTAACAATGGTTAGCATTTATTCTCCATGTGCAGTATGCCAGATCTGTGTTGAGAGTTTGACGTGCATTATACCATTTGACTCCCAACACAATTGTGTTATATGAAGGAAATATTTTTGTGCTCTCCCATTTTTGCCAAGGAAACTGAAGGTTAGAAAGGTTGTGTAGCTTTCTATTAGTCAGGGCTAGTTACATGCTAGAGCCAAAATTTGAATCCAGGCTAATTCTTAGAGCCCCGAATCTTAATTTCAGTGCTATATCACTCAAATAAAAATGGGCTCCCTTTTGAGTCTTTCTCATCTCTTCAGTACCTCTTTAAATAAGGAGGTATAGAGTCTATCAGTTTTACTGTAACACATTTCACATTCGAGCACACATTTGTTAGCCCCAGCTTTGCCCCATTACTTTGAAATCAAGACCTTTCTCATATGCCTTTAATAACACAAAAGGAAATAAATGCAAATACATGTCGAAGACTTCTGTTTGTTCGGTCTTGTGCGCCATATAACTTGAAATCAGCCTCTTCTACACCCACCCACCGCTGCTGGCTGAGATAGATAGTATTTTGCAGTAGATGGTTTTTTGTGTGTGTTGGGTTTTCTGTCCCAACCTTTTGGTTGCTTGCTCAAATACTGTTCTGGTATAATGACACACATTGTCCTGAGATCCCACTAATAAGAATAACAAGAGCAGCTGCCTGTTCTAGCTGAGTGCTGCTTTTGTGCTAAGCACAGATGTAAGGAACATTATCTCCTCTATTCCTCACAACACATCCCCATTTTGTAGATAAGGAGACTGACACTTAGGCGGGTTAAAGGACATCCATGAATATGTGGCTTTGGATGAGATGGTTACAATTTTAGCAGCTCAGTTCCATATTTTAAAAACTGTCCTGGAGGAGGGCATCATGTATTGAGAGGAAGAACACTGAAATTAGGGACTTGATTCGATTCCTTGCTCTCCTGCTCACCCATCGCGAGACTGGAGACGAGTTGCTTTTGACTTCCTTCAGTTTCAGTTTCTTTTTTTTTTTTTTCCACTGGGCCTAACAGTTCTCCCTTCTGGGGCTGTGGTAAAGAAAATATGTATGAGATCATACATGAGAAAGCTCACAAGGATTAGATGGATTTAACATTTGAATTCTAACATTCACCAGCATATATGTTCCTTGAGTATCTTATTTTCAGAATTCTTGGAGGTGTGTGTTGGAGTCAGTAAAGAGTTTGGAGTCAGAAAGTTTATCTTTTTGGAAACACTGCCCTCATTGAATGAAGGCAACAAAAATATTATTAATTGATGTCTCACAGTTTCTCAACCTTGCCATATTTCAGGCCGTACACTTCTTGCTGTAGGGGCTGTCCTGTGCATTGTAGGGTATTTAGCAGTATGCCTGGTCTCTACCCACTAGATGCCAGTAGCATCCCCCATTTGTGACAACCAATAATGTCTTCAGACATTGCCAGGTGTCCCCTGGGGTGTGATGTTCCCCACCAAGTTGAGAACTGCTGCTTTGGGAATATATATTGGAAATTAATTTACTTAAAATATTATAAATATGCTGCAGGCTGGGTGAAATGGGATAATGGGAACGTGTGGGCAGTTTGCAAAATCTGGCTCACTGAGGACCAAAGAGGACATTTTTTTCAGGTATTTCAGGAGTGCCATTTTCAGAAATGAGTTCCAAGTGATTAAAATAAAAGAGCAGTCAGACTGCATGTCTAATATTTGGGTGATTTTGGATATAATAAAATCAACAGTGTAAGTAAGCATCTTTGAAAAGGATGAATGACCTTTCTCTCTCTCCTTTCCCCTAGTTTTGTTTGTAAGCTTTGTTTCTCTCCCCAGATGCTCCGCTTTGTGTCTTGTTGTGGAAGGGTGATTGGCTCAACAGCTCCATTCTCTGGGGTGTTTCCAGCACCTCTCTGAAAAGACCCACCTAGGACTGGGTGATTGATCTCCTCAAGTCAACAGACCTTTGAAGTCAGCGAGTGTTGTTGTTGTTTTGGTTAGAACCCACTTAATTTGACCCTAGGATTTGAGGTGCCTTAGAGGTCTGTGTATGTAAGATGCTGTGACATCACAGAAATGGGTCTCTCAAGCCAGTTTTTCCTGAAGGAAGTTTCTGGAAAGAGAAGAAATGCTCTGAAAGTATCTCCCTAGAGAAGATTATGTGTCTCTATTGTTTAAGGGAAATTAGGTGATACATTTAGTTAAAATTGAAGTTTGTCTTGCTTTCTAAACCAATGAATGTCTCAACTTTGTAAACCAGAGAAAGCAGAAATTTAATTAATTTTAATAAATTAAATCCTAAAATTTATTTTAGGATTTCTTTCTTTAAATCATGTGGCCAAGAAACTAAAAGTTGAAGCAGTTCGTAGTTCCTGCACAAACTGAAACGCTTCTGAGAAGATGGTTTAAGTCACTAGGAGGGTATGGTTCTATTTATAGAAATTAATAATTTATTGAGCTGTGTTGCCCAGGCTGGAGTGCAATGGTGTGATCTTGGCTCACTGCAACCTCCGCCTCCCGGGTTCATGTGATTCTCCTGCCTTAGCCTCCTGAGTAGCTGGGATTACAGGCGTGTACCACCGTGCCCAGCTAATCTTTGTATTTTTAGTAGAGACAGGATTTCGCCATGTTGGCCAGGCTGATCTTGAACATCTGACCTCAGGCGATCTGCTCGCCTCGGCCTTCCAATGTGTTGGGATTACAGGCATGAGCCACCGTACCTGGCCAGAAATTTAATTTATGGTACATTTTTGAAAAAACGAACCACTGGTTATATAGCTACAATGGAATTTCTTTATTTTAAAATTTCAGAAAACCTCTTCTCTATAGAAGCTCTCTTCCTGGCCTCCAGCTTTGGTCTCTGGAATGGTTATAAGTCAGTGCTTGCTGTGCTCTCAAACTCAGTGAAAATTAAAAGACTTAACGTAGACAATCAAATTTGTTTTTCTCTCCAAGTTACGGTTAAAAATGAGCAAATGGAAAGCTACATAATTTGAGAAGGGCTCTTAAGTGGTTTTATAAACCTCCCGGCAAGGAGGTAGCACCCCAAAGCTGTGATAGGTCATGAGATTCTGAAGTATGTTTTCTTAAGTGTCTGAAAAGAATTATTTCAGTATGGTATTTGAGTTATTTTCTTTAACTAAAATGCTTTCAAATTTGGTGTTTCATATATGGGTTCAGATATAAGTTCATTACCAGAGGAATTCTGTTTTTCATCAAGGATAGGTAATAAAGTATCCTCCTTGTGTGATGGTGTGTTTATGTATGTGGGTATTCTGTTGTTTTAGTTGAGACTGTATAGCTTTCATTTTGACTATATTCTCTGAACACTCTGTATTGAAGATAAGACTGTCTCCTGATGACTTCAGAATATGTCATCTGGAAATAGGACTGTAATTTTTCATAAAGGTAGTTTACAGGAAGAGACTGTGGCATCATAAATCACTTCAGAGTGTGTACAGTTGGCAAAGGACATATCTCAGGATGTATAGAGATGCTTATGAAAGACTTGTTATGGTAGAGACCTCCGCTGACACCAGGAGCCGGAGGCTGGGATGAATATGTATCGTTTATAAAGCCATGCTCCTGTTGTTCTGTCTTAGGGCAGGGTTGTATTTAAATAAGTAGGGTCCCCATGAGAAGTATGACCTTTACTCATGTTTTTATGAGATATTTAAAGTGTTCTAAATTTACTAGTACATGCAACTTACTGAAATCTTCCAGCTTCTCTTTTCTTTAGCTCCCCATCACTTGAGAACATTGTTCTCATCCACACCAACATGCACCACCATTTAACTTATTTGTGCTGTGTAAAAATGTGCACAGTTTTTTCCCCACTGGCCATCTTTAGAAGAGTTTAGTCTCTAACTCCTTATTTTTTTCTCAAAGATCCACTAGTGGAAAACGACATCAGATTGTCCCTTCTCTGAAAGAGGGGATCAATTACAGAGCGAACTAAGTTGGAAAAGAGAGAAGTCTGTAAACCCCGACACGATAAGTTTTAACTTCACGAACATTGTGTAGCTGTTCCCAGATATAGAAAATCTTTGGAATCTTTCATTGTGAAAGTTGAAATTATTTTAAAGACTTAAGGGGAGAGCTTATTCAGAAGTAAGAAATGATAAGACTATGGATTTGAAGTGTAAGTGATCAGAAATGACAGATTTTGAATTATCTAGGTTTAGATTATTCAGTGTTTATATTACAGCATGATAATGCATAAGGTTGCCTCCAGGGTAACAGTTTTCTCAAATTAGAACTATCTGAAATGAGTTGGCATGAAGTTAATAATATTTTATTTTAATAATAGTGGTAACTTTGCAGAATAGCTGTTGCCTGAATTTTTTTTAGGCTTACTCAGTTGTGTGTAAGTTAGTTTCATTATTCACATGAGAAAATACTAAAGAATTACGCTAATCTTCCTGAAGGCCATAAATGTATATAGTTGTATCCTTGGGTCTCATTTACATTTTCTTAGAAGACTTATTCATTTTATATGCCTATATGTAAATTCCTATCACTTGATGCTAAATCCTATCACAGACTGTCTAGAAGAAATGAATTCTAATTACCACCCCCACTGTTTCCTTGCCCCTGAACTACTCTATACAAAATAGTGATTTTTAATTCAAATACACTTTTGCATGCTTGAGCAAATATTCTGATATCAGAGACCAAAGGTATAGAGCAAAGAGTATGGGTTGGATCAGGTCAGATACAACCCTGAACATGTCTGAATTAAGCTTTCTAAACTTTTTCTCTTTGATTGTCACAAATAACTACCTCTTGGGTGAATTGTAAGCATTAACTTATATAATGTAAATACGCTATTTGTGGCCAGGCACAGTGGCTCACACCTGTAATCCCAGCACTTTGGGAGGCTGAGGTGGGCAGATCACCTGAGGTCAGCAGTTGGAGACCAGCCTGGCCAACATGGTAAAACCCTATCTCTACTAAAAGTACAAAAAAATTAGCTTGGCCTGGTGGCATGTGCCTGTAATCCCAACTACTAGGGAGGCCTCAGGCAGGAGAATCGCTTGAACCCGGGACATGGAGGTTGCAGTGAGCCAAGATCACACCACTGCACACCAGCCAGGGTGGGACAAAAAAAATTAAAATAAAAAATAATAAATAAATAAATAAATAAACTACTTGTCGGTGTAACAGTTATTTAATTGGCTAGTCCCTTTCTCACCTTTTTATATGAAAGATAACTTCCTTTTAAACATAGAAAACTGCTGATACTTACTCCAAATAAGTTTAACCTCCAAGATTTAGTCTCCAATTTGGACAGTAATCCAAACTGGTTGGCTGAGATGTTGCCATATGTTCATTTGTAACTTGGCATATTTGGTTTGAAATAGTGAGAATAAACTCTTTGAAAACCCAGTGGGCCTTCTCCAAAGCTTTAGTTCTTTTAGCTGCCTAGAACTAGCACTGCTTTTAAGGGGAAAACCCGGTTTACACGAAACTATTTTCCATAAGACATTACCTTTGAAAGTGGCAGTGGTAAAAAGGCAGGCTCAACATCAAAAAAGTGAATCATGAAATACATCTAATAAGATACTTGTTTCAAAAGCTTGTGGAATAACTTTCTTGCTCTTGAAAAGTGATGTTATACACAGAAATCTGGAGACCAAAACAAGTGAGTGAGCATAAAATTGGGTGAATGAGTTTTCCTGTGCCCTGTAAGTCCTTGTTAGATGTTTTAAATAGTTATTTTTTTTCTTTCTTCAGTAATTAGCTCATTATTTTTTTCCTACATCACTTGAATGAGGATGGAAATTAACTGTAAACGTGCCATTGTTTTTACGTCAGAGCCTGGCATATTTGCTTGGTTCACTCTTTGTAGTGGTGATCAAAATTCTGTCTCTCAGTGATAAGGAATTGTGGATTTTGCTTTTATCCTTTAAAATCATTGGTAAAAAGTCACTATATTATAGCAATATCTATCATGTGATAGATTTCAAGCAAACAGAAAATGAGGATGGGGAATTGAAGACAGTTCTTTGGGAATCCCTAAGATCAATGAGAAAGATTTTGTACAATTATAACTAATGCAGAGGGTACAATACGTTATTCATTCTGTTAGACATTGTGTTCAGTCAAATATTCTCTACAGCCTGTACCTGCAGCTGTGTGGTCCTCTCCCATGCCTATGATCCTGAAGTTAGGTGGTTCGCTCCTTCTGGGCCCTTCTGCTTTTCCTACAATTTCAACTTTACTTTTTCTTTCTCCTGGATATTGCTCCCTGGGAGGCAGTTCTTTGTGGTGATTGAAAGAATGGGCTTTGGAATCAACTTGCCTGGATTTGAGTGTAGACTCTTTCACTTGCCAGCTACGTAACAGGGGTACAGATTACTTTTTTTTTTTTGAGATAGAGTTTCGCTCTTGTTGCCCAGGCTAGAGTGCAATGGTGTGATCTTAGCTCACTGCAACCTCTGCCTCCTGAGTTCAAGCGATTCTCCTGCCCCAGCCTCCTGAATAGCTAGGATTACAGGCATGTACCACCATGCCTGGCTAATTTTGTATTTTTAGTAGATATGGGGTTTCACCATGTTGGTCAGGCTGGTCTCGAACTCCCGACCTCAGGTGATCTTCCCGCCTTGGCCTCCCAAAGTGCTGGGATTATAGGCGTGACAGATTACTTTTTAAACTCTTAGTTACTTTACCAATAAAATGGGGATAACCATACCCAGTTCATAGGTGTTTTTGGTGAAGATTTAGTGAGATAATATGCAGGAGAGTGCTTCGTATTAGTATTTTCCTCAGCTTTCTCATTGGGTTGATGATGGCAGAGTGTCTATAATACCACAAATTCTGATGAGCCTGGACAGTTTACGTCTCACAAAGTAAGCTGAGTGTGTGTATTTGCAGTGCATCCCTATGGTTCTCCGGCAGTCAGTTTCAGTTCAGAATATACAGATCTTTCCAGATTTTCTTATCTCGGTCTCTGCCATCTTTGGTGTTGCACTATGATGTAAGTCCCTCCTTCTTTCCCTATTTCTCTTTTAGACATTGTTGAAGAAAAAAATTATTCTGACACTTGTTAAAATGGTCAGGAAGACTTTACTGAGGACTGCTCTAAGAGGGGTATTACAATAGTGAGAGAGATCAGGCTCAACTTTGAATACAACCAGGACAAGCGGGATTTAGAGCTAATGAGCAAGGGCGGGGGTGAGGGGAGGTCAGTGGATGGAAAATGACTAAGAGGAGTTATCAGAGGTAGGGGGATTTTGGCTACACTGGCCTAACAAGATTCTTGCTGAAGGCAGGCCAAGATGATAAGATGTCAAGGATTGGAGTCCAGGTGGGATATAATTAGGTAGGATTCTTTGCTAAGACTGGGCTCTCTGGCCAAAGACAGGACAGGGGTTAAGGTTGAGGCCTGGTCAAAAAAGAGGGCTCATAGGAACCAGACTAAAGTTTGATCAAGAAGAGAGTCTTTGTGAACACACATCAAGGCCTTGTCTTCAACCAAAAATACATGCCTGCATGACACCATAACCTGAGTAGCTTGTTTCTGTATGTTTAGGAATTGTACCTCTGAGATTATAGATGTAATTTTACAAGATTATTTTTAACATTTTGTGGAGAACAACCATTTTGGATTAATTATGTCATTACTTTTGACATTAAATTACGTTGATTTGATTGGTTATCCATTATAAAGCACTTTCCCATACATTATTTTATTTATTCCTCACACCAAACCTAAGTAGGCATTTCCTTATAGAAGAAAATTAAACCTTAAAGAGGCTAAGTTACTTACCTAACACCATATTAAAGTAAACAACAGAAGTTGAGTTTTGAATCTGATCTTAAAGCTGCTTCTAAGTATCTTTAGAGATATATTTGCCTGGGTGCGTGGGTCACGCTTGTAATCCCAGCACTTTGGGAGGCCAAGGAGGGCACTTTGCTTGAGTGCAGGAGTTTGTGACCAGCCTGGGCAACATGGTGAAACCCTGTTTGTACAAAAAATACAAAAAAAATTTTGCCGGGCCTTGTGAGTTGCACCTGCAGTCCCAGCTACTTGGAGGGGCTGAGGCGGGAGGATGGCTTGAGCCTGGGAAGTCGAGGCTGCAGTGAGCTGTGATCGCGCCACTGTACTCCAGCGTGGGTGACATAGCAAGACCCCGTTTCCAAAAAAAAAAAAAAAGCTCAGAAGATATCTTTAAGGATAAACAGCTTTTTAAAAAGTTCTTCTGTAAGAAATTCTGTGTTTGTAAAATAGTGGAATAAAGAAGGAAATTTTTGTTTGTTTGTTTGTTTGTTTTTTGAGACAGAGTCTCCTCTGTCGCCCAGGCTGGGGTGCAGTGGCGCGATCTCGGCTCACTGCAAGCTCCGCCTCCCGGGTTCACGCCATTCTCCTGCCTCAGCCTCTCGAGTAGCTGGGACTACAGGCGCCCAACACCACGCCGGGCTAGTTTTTTGTATTTTTAGTAGAGACGGGGTTTCATCGTGGTAGCCAGGATGGTCTCGATCTCCTGACCTCGTAATCCGCCTGCCTCGGCCTCCCAAAGTGCGGGGATTACAGGCGTGAGCCACCGCGCCCAGCCAGAAGGAGATTTTTAAAAATTGGATGGAGATCAAGTCTTTTGACTCTAATTATTGTATATCTTTTAAACTGTAAAATTGAATGTAGAGTTTTAATATATTTTCTTTAGAGAGAGAACATATATGTGGAATGCACATGCATATGTAAATCTACACACATACCTCCTTATATACACACACATCACACACATTTGACTCCGTGATGCTTGCAAAGACCATTCTTCAGTGACATTTGGAAACTGCCTTTGTCATCTCTCTCTTTCCTAAGGCCACTATTAAAGGACAAGATTATCGTCTTGTGCTCTTGGTAAGAAGTACAGACTGCCAGCATCCAGGAAGTGTTTTTTAGAAAGCGGCTTATCAGAACCGTGTAGAACAGTGCCCTTTTCTCCGAAGGTCAGTGCAACATCATAATGTTAGATTGAAAAGAGACATCGAAGGCAGACCAAGGGAGTGACACCGTGTGCTCTTTGAAGCTGACCCTGCCACACAATGGGAATGCTGCGAGCTGGCTGTGATGCCCGGAACGTTTCTCTAGGCTCTTTCTGTCAGTGCACCATTGTCCAGCAGGGGGCAGCACAATTTCTTTCTTCATGAGAAGCCTCCAGCTGAAGGATCTTTATATTTATTTCAGGTCTCTGAGCTAGAATAAGGGCAGAAATAGGATTGATACCCTTCTCATCTTTTGAATGCAGGACTAGTTTTACCGCTTTAATCAGATGTTTCCTCCAAATAATTATAGCTTATACTCACCAAGCTCTTGCCCAGTGCCAGGCACATGTGCACACAATAAACACATTAGCTGGGTCGACCCTCATCACAAATTGCCGAAACTGTTTTTAATCCCCGTTTGAAAGATGAGGAAGCAGGTTCAGAGAGGCTAAATCACTTGCCTGGTGCATCTTATATAAAGGAAGTTTTCAAGCCACTTTGGTAACTTATTTTAATGTCTCATGACACCTCCCACTGTAATATTCTTTCTTTTCCTGCAAAAATTTCAAGTAGTGCTATATTTCGTATGTTGATTGAGAAGAGTTAATATGTAAGAGCCCTTCCTTCAGGGTCTACTTGCTTTCCCTTGATGGCTTTCAACTTTCAGTGTATGTAAAATATCTTGCGGGGAACTTGTAAAAAATACACATTCTTGAAACCCAAGATTCTAATGTTGTAGATCTGGGACTGGACTCCAAAGTAAGCATTTTACCTCAAGTGAGGGACATGCAGGCTATTCATTGACTACTTTAGAGAACTTCTGATTTACACAGCAAAAATTTGACTTCTCCTAGTTTTGATTCCCATAGTCACTAATTACATTGCATATGTTTCCAAAATGTGTATGAACCAGTTTTTGCTAAACAAATCAAATCACTGTTTAGAGGAAATATATTGTCAGGTCTTTTATAAACTTTATGAACTCATTCTACAGTTCATCTAGCTTGTTAATTTGATTGTAATGGTAGATTTCGTCTTAGAGGGAGATGCATTTCTACTTGAGAAGCATCATTAAAGATCCCTTTCTCACCTCTGTATTTATAAATCCCTGGTACTTGTTCCCTTTTTAAAAAGCCCATTTTCCCAACCTCCTCATCACATCTGTAACTCCTTTTAGGTTCTCCAGATTTCTGTTCCTGCCCTCCATCAGCACAGTGACCAGAATTACAGGATGGTTGCTTTGGGGTCCCCAACTGTTCTTTTGCCAATTTTGGGACCATCTTGTTTTGGTGTTTGCCAGTGGATTTCTGCCTTTTGGTTTTAATTTGCAGCATGTGTCCCAGCCTCAGCACCTGCAGGAACCCCTTTCTGCTCTGCCTGCCCTTGACCAGAGCCTTGGCCACCAGGAGTTTGGGTTTTCCTCGTTTGTTGTGCTGCAGCCTCCCTGACCCCATCTCTCATTGCACCATCATTTTGAGTTTAAATGCTCCCTGCTGCTTTATGGAGTAGGTGGAAAAAGTATGCTCTGTATCATCTGGATCTCGCTTGAGAAGGCCAAACAAAGCCTCTTTTTAAAAATAAGGATTCTAGAACATATCTTGAGGCCTCCCCTTTTGTTTGCTTGGTCAGCATTTGATTCAGTGTATCATTTCTACTGGCTATAACCCTCAACCTCACTTGCATAATGAGTGTTGGCCCACAGCATTTTTTCTTTGTTTGTTTTTTTAAACTCAGACTGGACCTGGTTTTACATATTTTATTTCCATAGGTTTTTGGGGAACAAATAGTATTTGGTTACATAAGTAAGTTTTTTAGTGGTGATTTGTGAGATTTTGGTGTACCCATCATGCAAGCAGTGTACACTGGACCCAATTTGTAGTCTTTTATCCCTCAACCTCTTCCCACCCTTTCCCCTCGAGTCCCCAAACTCCATTGTGTCATTCTTATGCCTTTGCATCCTCATAGCTTAGCTCCCACTTAGGAGTGAAAGCATACGATGTTTGGTTTTCCATTCCTGAGTCACTTCACTTAGATTAATAGTCTCCCATCCCATCCAGGTTGCCACAGAACACTTTTGCAACTGGTTTTGGTCATGTTTACATAGAATCACATCTCCTTCATCTTATTTGATGGATACTCAGTTATAAGGATAGCTGTGGTAACAGTAACAACAACTCTTATGAATTGCATCAGGCACCTACAGACATTGGGCATTCTCTCATTTAATCTTCACTAGCATGATCTCTGAGGTTTGCTGGCTACCACTGAGTGTCTTGCATCTTAGCATTATGAGGTCTTGGAAGCCCATCAGCTCTCCCACTGTAGAGAACTGGATGGCTGTGCTGTGTTCCTCTTATTCCTCCCATACCTCCGTTTACAGTAGTGCGTGAGCTCTTTCAGTGTTAACACATCTACCGTCCATCCCCACTGCCGCTGGCCTGCTCGAGGATGCCATCTGGACCACTATTGCCACCCTGTTACTCTCCTGCCTCCAGTTTTATCCCCCTCCCCAGGGCTGCTTTGGGATCCTGTGTTGTTTCTGCCCTTTTATCTGTGTCATCTCTCCAGTCATAAGTGTTGTGTACCCCACTGTTTACTAACCTGGCCAAATATTTTGACAGTAACTCCCCCAGGAGGTCATGCCCCTCATGTCCTTCTTTTTGGGGGCCCATAGCATCCTTTCTTTCTCTCTCTTATTACATGTGTCAAGCTGTATAATTGTGACCTGTTTTTTAAATCTCTCCCTACAACTTGGTCACCAGGTCCGTGACATCAGGTGTGGCACACAGTACGTGTTTAATAAGTAGCAGTTGAAACAATGGAAGGATAGGTGAACCTAGCCTGCCCCTCACTGTGTTGCAGTACAAAGTGGCAGCTACGAATTCTTATCCTTTGAATAGATACATGACTTTCCTTCTATTCTGGACTCTCTGGGGGTGCCTGCTCAGTTTTAGAAAATCTTAGAGCAGACCCAGAACGTCTAAAGGCCCATATCCTACCCTGGGCTTTGCATTGATCATCCCCAAAAGACTTGAATTTGAGAATCAGAATATTCCTGTGGCTCACAGTTTTAGTGTTCTACTTGACACACAAGAAAGTGGGCATGGGCCGGCTTAATGCCACTGTTCTCAGCAACTCTTTGAGGGAAATTTTTGAGTTACCTAATAGATATTAAAACAACAGCAACTACACCTTAATTCCTTTAGGAATAAGATAAGAGCAAACCTGAAAAATCTTCATGTCTAAATTTGGCTACTGAGGAGCACCAGGCGCATGCTTGGAGCCTGACTGCCTCTGAGACTCTTAGGTTTTCCTTGTGCCTCTTGGCTGTCATCAGTTAAGGAGAGAGGAGTCCTATTTCTGGCAGGAATGCTGCGAAGCAATGTCTTTTTAAAAACGGCCTTTAGAGCCACATTCTGATCCTAATCACCGGCACCCTGAGTCTTGATTTCCCAGCATTTGGCTCACTGGCTTCTCTGCCCACCATCCCCGCCTCACCCACTGGCTTCGCTTCTGCCTTTCTGTAGCCAGTGGTTCTCAAACTTTTTGGTCTTGACATTCTTTTAGACTCTTTTTTCCCCCCTTAAATAGACTTTATTTTTTAGAGCTTTTTAGACTTTATTTTTTAGGTTTAGCAG
>NW_012102144.1:2671658-2674287 GCF_000951045.1 Mandrillus leucophaeus | reverse complement strand
GATTACAGGTGTGAGCCACCGTGCCTGGTCTGGACTCTTAAATATACTTGAGGACACAAAGAGCTTTTATTCCCTACATATTTACCTTTTTAGAAATGGTAATTGCGAAATTACAAATGTATATTAGTTCATTTAAAAAAATCACAATAATGTCCCGATTATGTATTAACATAAGTAACATTTTTTAAAGAAATAGTTTCTAGAACTAAATATTTAGCGAGAAGAGTGGAATTTTGTTAGATGTTTGGCCATCTCTGGGCAGTCTGGTTTAATGTAGGGCAGCTGGGTTCTCATCGCTGCTTCTGCCTTCAGGCCTGTAGCCTCTGGAAAACACAACTGTAAGAAGATGAGAGTGAAAAGGGCGTGTACATCTTTGCATTATTAAGAAATGATTTTGAGCTTATGTATCCCCTGAAAAAGTGTTAAGACTCCTCAGAGGGTCCCCTGAACACAGTTTAAGAACCACTTTCATACATCTAAATGACGCTTTCCTTTAACTCTTCTTCATCCTTTAGGTGATTGAGACAGGGTCTCACTTTGTTGCTCAGGCTGGCTTTGACCTCCTAGCCTCACACATTCCTCCTGCCTCAGCCTCCTGAGTAGCTGGGATATCAGGCATTAGCCACCACACCTGGCTTAGATCTTAGTCTAAATGTGCCTCATCAAGGCGTCTTTCATTAGTCCATACTAGATCACCCTGTTTGACCCTCCCATTACATGTGCTTATACTAAAATATCTATATTTGCTACTAGACTGTAAGTTCCCCAAGGCCAGAGATGGGGCTCTGTTTGCTACTGTATTATGTATTCCTAGCACAGAGAAATGTTCTGAATATACTTACTGAGTCAGGGATTGACTAGGCAGAGGAAGTACAGAGTAATATAATTATTTTCCAGGTATTCACCAGTGAAGAGGGAAGAGGCTTGAATATAGTTTATTTCTACATTATATTATGATGCCCTTGATGGCTAGAATCATGCTTTTCCCCTCCGTGTCATCAGCAAGGATAGTTTGTGCTCACTAGATGTGCTGAGTGAATGGATAGATACCCAAGAAGAGGATGGGTGAATTCCGGGGCTGGATGAGATTTCAAGTGGGACTTTAGGGTCCATTTGATTATGTGATTGTTATGTCCCAGAAATGATTAATTATGCTGTCAGTAATATAGTTATTTCTGAGTTATGTTTGATACAGTGATTCCATATACTTGCATCAGGAGCATTTATCATCCTATATAGAAACATTTACATCCAAATAGTCTTGAATCAGGGAAAAATATGCATTCAATTAAGAATTCAGGGCCAGATGTGGTGGTTCATGCCTGTAATCCCAGCATTTTGGAAGGTCGAGGCAGGCAGATCACAAGGTCAGGAGTTTGAGACCAGCCTGGCCAACATAGTGAAACCCCGTCTCTACTAAAAATACAAAAATTAGCCGGGCGAGGTGGCAGGTGCCTGTAGTCCTAGCTACTTGGGAGGCAGAAACAGGAGAATCGCTTGGGAGGCAGAGGTTGCAGTAGGCCAAGATTGCGCCACTGCACTGCAGCCTGGGTGACAGAGTGAGACTCCATCAAAAAAAAAAAAAAGGGAATTCAGTATCTGGCCACATGTAGTGGCTCATGCCTGTAATCCCAGCACTTTGGGAAGCTGAGGTGAGTGGATCACTTTAGACCAAGAGTTTGAGACCAGCCTGGGCAACATGGCAAATCCCTGTCTCTACAAAAAGTACAAAAAATTATCTGGGCATGGTAGTGTACACATGTAATCCCAGCTACTGGGAGGCTGAAGTGGGAGGATTGCATGAGCCTGGGAGGCTGAGGTTGCAGTGAGCAAAGATTGTGCCTTTGCTCTCCAGCCTGGGCCACAGAGCGAGACTCTACCTCAAGGTTGAATATCCACTTGCCATAGGCAGCTTGCAATGAGAAAAAGAATTGATTAGACATGTGGCTTAAACTACTAAGAAAGACATAAAATTTGCCTATTGAATTTTAATATGTGCTATGTGTTTATGTTTTTCAGGTAAGGAATTACATTTGGTTCTGCCTGGTTTCCCTAAGGGACTTGACAGATGCTGTCTTCTTATGTTCATTTGTAACCTGCCAACTCATGCAAAATATGCTTGCCTGCGAAGTTAGGGCTTCCAATTGTAAGTAATATGCTCTGTATTTTTGTCAGTGGATTGGATCATGTGGTAAGAACTGTGCAAGATGATCTTTGTTATATCTCATGTGTTGTCTGCTAGGCTGATTTCAGAGGTACAGTCTGACTTATCGACCACTCATCCTTGACACCGCTCTCTGTGCCATTCTGGGGGCACTGTCTGTCCTCTGCCCTGTGCCCCTTTGCATGTCTCATTTCTCCTGCTTGAGATACCTTCTTTTTCCTGCTCCCGTTTCTCTGTATCTTACTCATTATTTGAGATACAAAACCTTGTTTTCCCTCTATGTAACATTTCCTTTGTAAAAAATATGTGAAAATAGTTTTCCAAAAAAATCACTTGTGGATAAACCTTGATAACACTGTGCTAAGTGAAATATGCCAGATGCAAAAGGACCAACATTGTATGATTCTACTTGTATGAAAGATCTAGAATGGGCAAATTCAGAGAGACAGAATGGAGATACTAGAG
>NW_012102144.1:2659036-2669558 GCF_000951045.1 Mandrillus leucophaeus | reverse complement strand
GAAATGATTAATTATGCTGTCAGTAATATAGTTATTTCTGAGTTATGTTTGATACAGTGATTCCATATACTTGCATCAGGAGCATTTATCATCCTATATAGAAACATTTACATCCAAATAGTCTTGAATCAGGGAAAAATATGCATTCAATTAAGAATTCAGGGCCAGATGTGGTGGTTCATGCCTGTAATCCCAGCATTTTGGAAGGTCGAGGCAGGCAGATCACAAGGTCAGGAGTTTGAGACCAGCCTGGCCAACATAGTGAAACCCCGTCTCTACTAAAAATACAAAAATTAGCCGGGCGAGGTGGCAGGTGCCTGTAGTCCTAGCTACTTGGGAGGCAGAAACAGGAGAATCGCTTGGGAGGCAGAGGTTGCAGTAGGCCAAGATTGCGCCACTGCACTGCAGCCTGGGTGACAGAGTGAGACTCCATCAAAAAAAAAAAAAAGGGAATTCAGTATCTGGCCACATGTAGTGGCTCATGCCTGTAATCCCAGCACTTTGGGAAGCTGAGGTGAGTGGATCACTTTAGACCAAGAGTTTGAGACCAGCCTGGGCAACATGGCAAATCCCTGTCTCTACAAAAAGTACAAAAAATTATCTGGGCATGGTAGTGTACACATGTAATCCCAGCTACTGGGAGGCTGAAGTGGGAGGATTGCATGAGCCTGGGAGGCTGAGGTTGCAGTGAGCAAAGATTGTGCCTTTGCTCTCCAGCCTGGGCCACAGAGCGAGACTCTACCTCAAGGTTGAATATCCACTTGCCATAGGCAGCTTGCAATGAGAAAAAGAATTGATTAGACATGTGGCTTAAACTACTAAGAAAGACATAAAATTTGCCTATTGAATTTTAATATGTGCTATGTGTTTATGTTTTTCAGGTAAGGAATTACATTTGGTTCTGCCTGGTTTCCCTAAGGGACTTGACAGATGCTGTCTTCTTATGTTCATTTGTAACCTGCCAACTCATGCAAAATATGCTTGCCTGCGAAGTTAGGGCTTCCAATTGTAAGTAATATGCTCTGTATTTTTGTCAGTGGATTGGATCATGTGGTAAGAACTGTGCAAGATGATCTTTGTTATATCTCATGTGTTGTCTGCTAGGCTGATTTCAGAGGTACAGTCTGACTTATCGACCACTCATCCTTGACACCGCTCTCTGTGCCATTCTGGGGGCACTGTCTGTCCTCTGCCCTGTGCCCCTTTGCATGTCTCATTTCTCCTGCTTGAGATACCTTCTTTTTCCTGCTCCCGTTTCTCTGTATCTTACTCATTATTTGAGATACAAAACCTTGTTTTCCCTCTATGTAACATTTCCTTTGTAAAAAATATGTGAAAATAGTTTTCCAAAAAAATCACTTGTGGATAAACCTTGATAACACTGTGCTAAGTGAAATATGCCAGATGCAAAAGGACCAACATTGTATGATTCTACTTGTATGAAAGATCTAGAATGGGCAAATTCAGAGAGACAGAATGGAGATACTAGAGGTTGCCAAAGGGCTGGAGGGAGGGACAGAATGGGGAATTTATTGCCTAATAGTTAAAGAATTTCTCTTCCAGGTGATGAAAAAGATAGATAGTAGCGATAATTGTACAACGTTGTAAATGTAATTAATGCCACTGAATACACACTTAAGAATGATTAAGAGGGCAAATTTTGTTTTGTATATGTTAATGTAATTTTTGAAAAGGAAAAACAAAATCAGTTGTCCATAATCCCCCCTCTCAGAGATTTCACTGTAAATACTTTGGCATCTTTTTCTTACCTTTTTTTTTTTAAAAAAAAACATAAACAAAAACATTTCTTGAGAGTCTTTCTTATCACTTAAGTTAGGATCCTGTATTATAATACAGTCTGTATCTCACTTTCTTTAATTCAATCTTCTTTCTTAAGCTTGTTTCCATACGATTGGAACCTTTGCTTCAGTCTGGTCAGCTGCTTAAGATTTCATTCTAACCAGACTTATTCATTTAAAACAGTGCCACCATAATCTTTCTCAGTCTATTCTTGTTATGCTGACTTCCCCATTTCATTTATTCAGCAGACATTTCCTGAGCATTTACTATGTGCCAGTTATACTTTTGGGCCCTTGGAGGGAGGTATAAGCCAGTAATGGGGTTCAAATTCTGGAATCACATCGTCTGACCTATGCAAACCAGTTCTCTGGGATATATTTTGAGAGACATTGGGTGATCTATAGATTCTATACCATTCCTCTGGTCCTAAAATTCTCTGATATGGGGCATTTAGTTCTGAAACGTGAAAACTAGTTAGAAGAAACCTGGCCACGAACAACCTGTTAGAAGCACTTTTTAAAAGTTAGCTCTCACTCTTTTTCTCTATTAGGGAGATACCCATGAAGCTTTTGGCCTTTCCTAAAGCTCAAATCATTATATGATTTGACATATAATGAGCAATTTGAAATTGTCATTACCAAGAACAAAACAAAACACCTAAGTGCATCCCCTTATTAGAAGTCTAACGAAGGAATGTCAAGTCTCACTTTTTTTTAAGTAGTAGAATAACAAAGTCCACACATAATCATGGTGTCTTGGTGAATATGTATTATCTTTATGTGTAAATTAATTTTCCCCAGACTTTATTTTATTATATTAAAATGTGTTCCACTCAAGACTTGAGAACCAACACAAAAAATGAATATGTATTACATATACCCTAGAGACAGAAAAAAATAATTACTTTAACAAAAGCCTTAGTGACATGAATAAACTTTTCTTTTAGACTTTTTTTTTTTTTTTTTTTTTTTTTTTTGGAGTTTTGCTCTGTCGCCCAGCCTGGAGTGCAGTGGCGCAATCTCGGCTCACTGCAACCTCCGCCTCCCAGGTTCAGGCAATTCTCCTGCCTCAGCCTCCTGAGTAAGCTGGGATTACAGGCCTGCACCACCACGCCCGGCTAATTTTTGTATTTTTATTAGAGACGAGATTTCACCATGTTGGCCAGGCTGGTCTCGAACTCCTCACCTCAGGTGATCTGCCCGCCTTGGCCTCCCAGAGTTCTGGGATTACAGGCGTGAGCCACCGTGTGTGGCCTAGATATTTTAAATACTGACAGAGATGAGGACTGCTTCAGAGATATTTTTCTTGGATGATTTAGAAGGAAGACGGTGGAATATAAAGAACTTGGTGGACAAACACGTAGGAATCTTCTAGACTATATCCTCACTTTATAGTACCAGGCGCATAGTAAAAGCTTGATATAAAGTTGGGCAAATGAATGGATTTTGAAAGGACTGAACTTTTAACATTAGGATATGAATATTATCACCACGGGAAAAAAGATACATTATTTATTTTAACAAGTGATCTCAATTATTTAACGTGTGATCTCAAGAGTGGTAATAATGAGATGATATGGTATGAATCATGTTTGTATGCCTAGACGTATCTAGCATCCAGGAAAAGATGCAGATCTCTTTGCAGAGAGAAGGCATGTAGGGTCGCTTTCTTTTTTTAAGCAATTGATAGAATGAAGTTTATTTAACCCTGCCTCCCATTTACTCCTTTCTTCAAAAGCTAATTTTCATATCTGTTTTCAGACTTTTATGTGGACAGATGTTTCAGAGTTTGTTTACAAACATTTCCCAGACATATTGTTGATCAGCAGGTTTCTTCAATTAACAGCATCTTCTTAAGCCTGTTTCCTACATTCTGATTGACTGTATGACAGATGCTGTAGGTTTTCACAGATGCAGGGAAAGAGAAGGTTACCAGCTCAGCAGAATCCTGTGGAAATCAGATATGAGTCTTAGGACAATTCATATGAATGGAATTCAGCCAAAGGTTGAGAGTGCATGAAGTAGTGTGGCTATGGGTCGCATCTTGAATAAAGTCAGCTGTTGTACGTGCACCACACCAGATACTGGGCCACGCCTAGACACATTCTCTCACACACAGTATCTCCTTTAATCCTCTGAAGAATTCTGGGAAAAGCGACTGGAGTCTTTATTCCAGGGATGAGGACAGAGAGGCTCAGACACCACAGAGCGTGCCCCAGAGCCCATGTGACACATTCATGGTGGAGCCCCAAGTCACATTCTAATGTGTCTGGTTCTGAAGCCCTTCCTTGCTCTACATAATAAAGTGTTCATTAAAATGAGAAGCAGGCTCTGGGTATATTGGATTTTCATAATAGGGAAAAAGATGTATACATTGTCTCAAAACATGGGCACAGGAATTCTAAGAATTTTTTTCTTAAAATTAATGAAATAATGATGTGAAATATTTGGCAGCGTACCTGATGCATTGAAAGTGCTCCAGAGTAAGGCCTGCTGTGGCTATTGTTTTTGTTATTGATATGCAACAACAGGAACCTTTGAAGAACAGCCTTTGTTCTTCTTGGACTTGATACAGTGTTAAATATTGTAGAATTCTAAGCATTTTGATATAAATATATTTAAATATCACATCCCCGTGTGAGTGAGCAAGGGCGATGAAAGCCATGTGGTATTCATTTTCTAGACTGCATTCCAGTGGATTCCGAACATCCTACTCTGTCAAGGTGGCACCTCCTGTGTGCTGTCCTCATTAGGCTATACCTAGTTCAGGGCATGGCACTTATTAGTTATTCGTTGAATGAATGGGTGATTAAAATTGGTCGTGGGGATTAACTGTCTGCAGCCTGGATTGGATCTCCATGTCTGTAGATTTTCTAGAGTGTGAATCTCCTTGTTGAAAGCTTTCTGCTGATGTGCAATACATTTTATTCACAAATGAAACACGTCCTTTGATGTCTATGACATGGTGTGATCCTAGGGTATATTCCTCAGCATTAAAGCCATTAACTTAGCCCAGTACAGAAGCATGGTTTAAAATGAGTCTTCTCAACATGACTTCTTTAAAAACTCTGCAAATTGTAGCTCAAGGAAGATAGAATTACTCCATATTAGGTTTTTAAGTTCTTTCATAAATTTTAAAGATTGACACAACTGAAGGAGCCAACAACAGGAACTTCTTGTTTCATCAGATGTGCTCATCAAATGTTGTAGCTTAATAAATAAAGCAGTAGGCCAGGTGTGGTGGCTCATGCCTGTAATCCCAGCACTTTGGGAGACCGAGGTGGGCAGATCACAAGGTCAGGAGATTGAGACCATCCTGGCTAACACGGTGAAATCCCATCTCTACGAAAAATACAAAAAATTAGCTGGGCGTGGTAGCAGGTGCCTGTCGTCCCATCTATTCAGGAAGCTGAGGCGGGAGAATGGTGTGAACCCGGGAGGCGGAGCTTGCAGTGAGCCTAGATCATGCCACTGCACTCCAGCCTAGGGGACAGAGTGAGACTCCTAAAAAAAAAAAAAAAAAAAAAAACACAAAAAAAAAAAAAAAAAAAAAAAAAAAATCAATAATAGCAACCTCTTTTATTTTCATTGAATTACAAGTTCCACAGTTGATCAAGTTCTCTGTGGTCATAACCATAGTCTTTGATGTTGGTTGCATGATTGTAGAAGGAGCTTCAAAATGTACATTTCAGAAGCAGCCCAAATGGCATTAAACTCTTCTCACTATTCCCCCAAAGCTGCCATTGAATCATATTTCCCCCATTACAAAAACAGTAAATCTGAAACCCTTAGGAAAGATAGAAAAGCATAAAGAAGGAAAAGTAGTGATCTCAAAGATAATGACTGAACAGTTTTGTTTATATTTTCTAGTGTTTATGGGTGTGTGCATACAAAAATGGAGTCACATATTTATAATTGGATTTTTATTTACTTAGCACTATGTGCCTAAAATTTTTAAATCTTAATACATATTTTTTTCATGACCTGACCTTAGTGGCTGAAAGCAGTAGTTTTACAGAGATAGAGATTTTCTGAAGTTTTCAGAATGTCTATTGGTAACAGTTGAGAGAGTAGATTATTTCTTAACTGATGCAAAATAATGAACAGTAATTAAGTTTTCCATCCTTTCTCCCCACTATCACTGGAGTTTTCCTGATACCTTAACAGTAAAATGTGAAAATAATGTGTGGTCCTACAGCCAGACACCCTTATCACTGACCTGTCCACCTTCTCTGGAATAGGCAGTAGGCATGGCTGTTAGAAACAAAGGGTTCAGATTCAGGCTTTCCAAGTTCAGATCCCAATATCTCAATTTACTGTGTGTGTGACCCTTGGCAAGCTCATTAACAATTCCAAGCATTGGTTTTTGCAGTGGTACAATGGGGACAGTAATTCTACTATCGATGAGCAGCAGTAACAATACATTGAAAGGAATCTTTTTTGTTCTGAGGAAGTGGGTCTCAACAAGGGCTTAAAATATTCAGTAAACCATGCTGTAAGCAGTTGTGCTATCATTCATGCTTTGTTGTTCCATATATAGAGCACATATATGTTATTCCATATATAGGCAGAGAGATTTAGCACCTTCTTTAAAGCCCTAGATTTTCAGAATAGTCAATGAGCATTGGCTTCAACTTAAAGTCACCAGCTACATTATTACCCCCTAACGAGACTGAGTCTGTCCTTTGAAGTTTTGAAGCCAGGCATTGACTTCTCTCTAGCTAGGAAAGTCCTGGACAACGTATTCTTCCAATAGAAGGCTGTTTCATCTACACTGAAAATCTGTTGTTTAGTATAGCCACATTCATCAATTATCTTAGCTTGATCTCCTAGATACCTTGCTGTAGCTTCTACAATAGCTAGATTCCTTTCAATGTATTGTTACTGCTACTCGTTGACAAGGCACCTGGTCACCCAAGAGCTTTGATGGAGATGTACAAGGAGATGAATGTTGTTTTCATGCTTGTTAACACAGCATCCCTTCTGCAGCCCATGGATCAAGGAGTCACTTAAACTTTCAAGTCTTATTATTTAAGAAATACATTTTGTAAAGCTATAGCTGCCATAGATAGTGATTCTTCTGTGGATCTGGTAAAAGTAAGTTGAAAACCTTCTGGAAACAATTTACCATTCTAGAGGCCGTTAAGAACTTTTGTGGCTGGGTGTGATGGCTCAAGCTTATAATCCCAGTGCTTTGGGAGGCTAAGGTTGGAGGATCACTTGAGGCCAAGAGTTTGAGTGCAGCCTTGGCAATACAGTGAGACCTCATCTCCACAATTTTTTTTTTTTTTTAAATTGGCTTGGGGTAGTGGCCCATGCCTATAGTCCTAGCAACTCAGGAGGCTGAGGCAGGAGGATGGCAAAAGTTTAAATATAACTTTTATATGTGCTGGAAAACCAAAAAAATTGTGTGACCTGCTTTATTGCAATATTCACTTTATGGCGGTCATCAGGAACCGAACCCACAATATCTGTGAGCTATGCCTGTATAAGTCTTCTCTAAGGATATTGATAGGACGAGTGCCACTGTCAGTGCAAACCTGTGATTTAAACACTTTGCTGCTGTAGTGAGATGTGGCCTAAAGCCATTAGCACAAAGAGGAAGGAAAACTGGGGGACTTTGACAGCACTAGTTGCCTACAGTGAGTTTTTATTTTCAAGTTAGAATATTGTAAGGGAATGTGGAATCTGATTTTAGGAGTCCTAATGAGGCAGGTTTAATGGGCTAATGGCGTGTGTGTGCGTGTAGAGAGGTGTGTGTGTGTGTAGAGAGGTGTGTGTGTGTTGTTTTCAGTAATTGGTTAAGTGAAACTTCAGGCTTCCATCTTCACCCTTGCCAACCCATTTGCCATATGTGGGTAGAGTAATGTTGATAAAGTAGAATTTAATGATCTCACTTCCTCATTTAAAATCTTTCATTGGTTGTAATTTGATGTGATTAGCCTGGGCCTTTGTGATTTGACTCCAGCCACCTACCCATGTAAGATCTTTATTTTCTGCTTCTTGGAAGTATTGGAAAACCTGGCACCATATGGCAGCCAGTGATTGTGAGTGAGCTACCACCTGCCATGCTCCCACAGTGCTCTCTGCTTCCTTGTATTGGAACAGTGTTACATCATTGTCTTACTCCCTGTTGTATCCCCAGTATTTAGCACATTGCTGGATTCTAACTTAGGGCATACCTGGTGAATAAATTAATTAGTTCCAAGCATTGACTTGTTCCTTACTGGAAGAAGTTGCTTTTATTCACTAATTTTAGAGTGGATTTTTTCATCAATCCATCCATCCATCCATCCATCCATCCATCCGTCCGTCCGTCCGTCCGTCGGTCCGTCCGTCCGTCTGTCTGTCTGTCTGTCCGTCCATCCATCCATCCGTCCATCCATCCGTCCATCCATATCCATTCATTTTAAAAGTCTTGATGCAAGTGTGACAATATTAACAATCATTTCTGGCTGGTGGGCACAAAGGTGTTTGTGATATTCTAGGAATGAAGTCGTCTTTGAAATTAATAGTGAGATGGTTAATTTTCTGTGTCATCTTGACTGTGTTAAGAGATTCCCAGGTAGCTGGTAAAACATTATTTCTGGGTGTATCTGTAAGAGTTTTTCTGGAAGAGGTTAGCATTTGAATCAATAAACTGAGTAAAGAAGATCTGCCCTCACCAATGTGGATGGGCAGCATCTAGTCCTTTGCTGGCCTGCATAGAACACTAATATGGAGGAAGGGTGAACTTGTTCTCTCTTCTTGAGCTGGGACATCCACCTTCTCCTGCCCTTGGACATTGGAGCTCTTGATTTCTGGGCCTGGAGAATTTATACCAGTGCAACCCTCATCCACCCCAGGTTCTCAAGCCTTCTGCCTTGGATTGGGAGTTTATACCATCATGAATTGAAATATACCAGCAATTTACTTGGTTCTTTAGCTTGCAGACAGCATTTTGTGGGACTCCTTGGCAAATTCATGTGAGCCAGTCATGTGAGCCAATTCCTATAAATAAACTTCTTCTTATATATCTATATATATGTTCTATTGGTTCAGTTTCTCTGGAGAGCCCTGACTAATACAAATGGTGTTCTTTTAAAAGGAGTCTCTGTTCTTGTCACCTGGAGCTCCATTGATTTAAAAGTTACCACTGGAAGATCCCAGATAGGTGAAGCTTCTACTTTTGCTGGGAACTTTTCTTACAGGTTGGAAATAGAATGATAGAAAGATAGAAATGAAAGTGCCCTTGTGGCAAGACCCATAGAAAACCATGAGAGATCTGAATGATGGTAACAGAGAATGAACCTTCTGCTCTCTGAATTCACTTTCAAAAATATCAGTGTTATTCCTGAAAATTCTGTGTCTAGGTGATTTAATTGTTGGAGTGTCTTTAATTGTTGGAGGTAAGAGCATTGGCTTTAGAGATGAAGACGTGTGTTCAGATTGCAGCTCAGGCAGTCACTGAGAGTAGAACTTTGATCAGGGTGTCTCATCTCTATGGACCTCTCTGAAATCTGACTGTGGAGATAAGAATGTTCCTCACAGAGGCTTCAGTTATTGACATGGTGCCTGTAAATTGCTTGATACAGTACCTGGCACATTCTAAGCATTTAGTGAGTGGCAGCAGACATCAATGTTAATATATGTGTATTGGCATGTCAAATTTCTTTTGTTGTAAGTGAAAATTAGCAGAGAGAGAATCTTTAATTGTGGAGCCTTCTTGGTCAGCACATGTCGCTTTTCTTTTTGTCTTCAGTAGGTTGTTGATAATAATGGTAACTGAGGTGCTGCTCTGGGGCCTGGGGGTTGCATTTTTATACTAGCTCAAGGGTCATTCACTGGGTTGGACGGATCCCTAGCAAGAGCCGTGAATACCAAATTCGCTGCTGTCTGACCAGTTGTAGGGGCTTCAGATTGCCTTGATCTGTTGACAACATTACATGATAGATCAACTTAATGGAATCTTGTTGATCTCACTCATCTTATTGGTTCTTATGTAGGTCTCACCATCTTGCATAACCTTAGGAATCACCTCCAATATTTGCATTTTCTGTGGATACCCTGTACACACACACACACACAGACACACACACACACAGACATACTTTTAAAAGCAGGCTTTATCCACTTTTAAAATGAGAACCCCCCCCACAAAATACGTAACTTCTGCTTCCATTTGTCTATTATTAGAACACTTGCAGACAGCAATCTATAAAGTGAAATTTTAAACAAAGCAGTCTACATTGCTCTTATTCATTCATTTTCAAGGAAAAAATTAAATGCTAGGAATACAGCATGATTGCAATATGTATTTGATGAAACATCTTCAGAGGTTAAATGACATTCATAGATATTTAAATTTAGCTTTGTGTTTCTTTCAGGAGTAATTTATTATTAAATAATCAATAAGGGTCTTTTGCCAGATTCTCAAGTAACTCAATTGTATGCATAGGTATGTACTTTCTTTTTTAATAGAGAGAAGCTTTTATGTGAATTGTAATGATGTATAGGATAATTTTAGGATTTATCTTCCCCCTCCCTTCCCCTCCCCTCCTCTTCCTTCCACTCCCCTCCCCTTCCCTTCCTTCTCCTCCCCTTGCCTTCCTTCTCCTCCCTTCCCCTCCCTTTCCTTTCCCTCTCCCCCCTTTCCTTTCCCTCTCCTTCCCTCCCCTCCCCTCCCCTTCCGTTCCCTTCCTTTCCTTCCCTCCTCTCCCTTCCCCTCTCTCCTCTCCTCCCCT
>NW_012102144.1:2655846-2658638 GCF_000951045.1 Mandrillus leucophaeus | reverse complement strand
TCCTGTCCTGTCCTGTCCTGTCCTGTCCTGTCCTGTCCTTCTTTCGAGACAGGGTCTCACTCTAAGTGCTGTGGTGTGATCACAGCTCACTGCTGCCTCGACCTCCTGCCTCAGTCTCCAAAGTAGCTAGGGCTGGCTACAGGCAAGTGCCACCATACCTGGCCAAGTCTTTAAATTTTTGTAGAGGTAGGGTCTTCCTGTGTTGCTCAGGGTACTTGAATTCCTGGGATCAAGCCTTCCTCCTACCTCCTGCCTCAGCCTCCCAAAGTGCTGAGATTATAGGTGTGAGCCACTGCACCCAGCCAAGACAATGTTTTTAACCTGCAAATGAAAAATGAGTTGGTATCCTCATCTGCTAAATCTGTTCTCCAACCCCTAGTCTGTCAGCTATGGGAAAAATGGATTGAGACGACGTCCTTCTTTTTGAGAAAGATAAATGGACCTCAGAAAGGGACATTATACTGATAGGAGGAGTAGATTGGAGTTTAAATCAGGCCCAAGATGGAGAAAAGTAACATTTGGAATTAGAGCAGGAATTTAGGTGTTAAACAGCAAACCTGCATTGCCCTTCCCTAGGAGAGGATTAACAACAGCTGTAGTGACATGGCCACCTACAAACATGTGAAGATGGTTTCATTGCTTCCATCCCCTCTTGGAGGTGTCCATCTGACTATCTTCTGTGCTTCTGGACTGAGCAGGCGAGGAAGAAATAGTCTGGATGGTTGCAGTGATTTATTTATTCCTTAATATGCCATATAATATAGTCACTGTGTTTCAAGATTAAGATAAAACATCCAAGGAAGGGACTGGCTGAAGATTTAAACAGTCTTCAAATTACCACATCTGCTACATCTGTCCCTATAAACCGGATGGTTTTTTGATAGGATGACTCTCATTGTGCAAGAGATGGATGAGGTTTCCTTCTCTGGTTTTTCTCTTGGATCGCATTTGCCACTGACAGATAAATCTTAGCGCAGAAATGTCTGCTCTGATGGGCTAAATCCTCAAGATATTGTCATCATTTGTTTTTCTTAGTACAGTGTTTTGAGGTCATTCAAACATTCTAAAATACAGAAATTTTCACATACAATTAATTTTCTGGCTTTTCATTTAAAAACTCAAAACACGGCTGGGCGTGGTGGCTCATGCCTGTAATCCCAGCACTTTGGGAGGCTGAGGCAGGCGGATCACCTGAGGTCAGGAGTTCGAAACCAGCCTGGCTAACATGGTGAAATCCCATTTCTACTAAAAATACAAAAAAAAATAGCGGGATGTGGTGGCGGGTGCCTGTGATCCCAGCTACTCGGGAGGCTGAGGCAGGAGAATTGCTTGAACCCGGGAGGCAGAGGTTGCAGTGAGCCAAGATTACGCCATTGCACTCCAGCTTGGGCAACAAGAGCAAAACTCCATCTGAAAAAACAAACAGGAACAAAAATCCCACAACAGTGACAGAAAAAACAAGTGCTCTTGGAACCCTGAGTCCAGACAATGAGCAAGAACTTAATAGATTCTTACCCCATTAACGGGGCAGGAGATTCCCCAGTTTGCCACAGTCCTCATCATTCCCTGATATTTTACAGCTAGTTCATTTTTCTCATTTGAGTTTGTCGTCAGTGAATTCAAGAATCAGAGTCATAGTTTTTTTTCCCCAGACCTTAAAGATACTTCTTAGCATATAGTTTAATGCTTTGAGTTAGTACGAACTCCAGGAAGTGGATCAGACTTGGGGAATGAGGGAAGATATGCATAACTTTTGCTAATTGTGATGTATAATCTGTAGCAGGATTTTTGCATAATTTTGTTGTGATAGTTGATACTAAAAATAGAAGTCGCAAAAGAGTTTTGTATGTTATAGTGAAGGAATCCTCCTTCTATTCAACTTCACATTCTTGTTTTCTAGGTAAGTGCCGTGCAGTCTTTCTTCGTCTTTACTGTTGTAATGCTGATATCCTCTAGAGGGTAGTAGAGAGCAGCTTGATGTTAGAGAGTCTGAGGCAGGATGCTGGTGTGAAATGATTCAGAAACCATTTATTTCCTTTTCTCGAATAGCTAATCCTGAGAGTACATGGAGCTCTTGGAAAGTGTGGCAGGAAGGATGAGGTTGTACTCTTTACTAGTTACTGCTTGTCAGTATCCCCAAGAATCAGTCTAATGAGAAGTGGGTTTGTGTACAAAGTCTTTGCAAGTCTTCATGTCTTGTAAAGGAGAGTAGTCAAATCTGGCTTGTCTGTGTGTTTTGCCTAAGTGCAGAACACCTGGACTGCAATCCTAGCACAGAGACATTGAAAAGAGGCAGGAGCTTTTTTTCTCTAGAGTCTGTTGTCTCTCTAAGATTGATGCCCTTTCTTTATGCTGAGATTGAATTCCTTTTGTTTGTGAACAGTTCAGCAGGGGCTAATTTGCTAAATTGATACGTGAATGTTTTCTACGAAGAAGCTATATAATTTAAAGGGGAAAAATGTTCATAATACTTAAAATAGAATTAATTGTGACATTTCAGTATCCAAATATTATATTTGAACCACAAATAATCACCTCTGACAATATTCTACGTCACAGTTTCTAAAACTTAGACCCTCATTCTGTCCTGTGCTTGTAAACTTAGCAAGAATGGAGATTATACCTTATATTTCCAGTTCTGGCTACTATCCACATTTAACGTTTTTCTTAGTATCTGTCTTCGAATGCTGGGGATAAATAAGCACAGCTTGCTTATAAGCTGAATTTTAAGAGCACCATTTATTATTTAAAGCACTAAAAATGGCTAATTTATGCATGATCATGTAAATTCC
>NW_012102144.1:2618885-2655796 GCF_000951045.1 Mandrillus leucophaeus | reverse complement strand
TCCTTCCTTCCTTCCTTCCTTCCTTCCTTTTTTAATTTTTTGAGACAGAGTCTCCCTCTGTCACCCAGGCTGGAGTGCAATGGTACATTCACAGCTTACTGCAGCCTCGACTTCTCAGGCCCACGTGAATTTCACACCTCAGCCTCCCCAGTAGCTGGGACTACAGGCATGCACCACCATGCTCAGCTAATTTTTTGTATTTATTATTATTAGTATTATTATTTTTAGAGATAGGGCTTCACTGTGTTGCCCAGGCTGGTTTTGAACTCCTGGACTCAAGTGATCCACCCACCTCAGCCTTCCAGAGTGCTAGAATTATAGACGTGAATATACCTGGCCATAGATTTCCTTAAATGCTGTTAGAATTCTGTTTTAACCCAACTGTTTTAACCCAAGTTTTAAGGTGGACTGTGTGATGGTGTTTTTAGCCATAACACGAAAATTCCCTTTATGTATGTCTGACATGGCAAACAGCATTCCCATATTTGCTCCAAAGCTTTTATACTCTGAAGACAGGGTTTCTCTCTTGAGAGTATTTGTAAGTTCAGCCTTTTACTTATATACCACTCATTAAATCATGGGGTATAAGTTATATGTTTTAAAAGGACATTTTGATCACCCTTCAGGGAAACTAGAAGAAATGCCCTGTTGCACTGTGGTTACCTTGTGAGTTATCCAGTCACTAAATTTGGGGGCTAGAAGATGCCTCCAGAGGTAACTTGATTCATTGTGATTCTTTTCGTTGAATTTGGCAAGACTTGCCATGGAGGTAACCATTTCGCTTATTAAAAAAGAGAAAAAAAAAAAAAAACCTGGTGGGTGGGGAGAGTTAGACAGTAACAGATTCTATTCTACAGCTCTGACAACGCTTCAGCCTCTCACAATGTTTTGCCTGTAGAGAAAACAAAAACGAACTATTACCTTTCTCTTTTAGCGACCATTTGTTCATTTGTTTATCCGTAGATCTTTCCATTCTAGGAAACACTTGTGGGATACAATGCTGTCTTTATCTCCTCAGCAGCATGTCCTGTTCCCACTAACAGACCCCTGATTTTGTGTCTAGTCAGCACAATTACTTGATCTCAGGCAAAGCAGACCTGTCCCAGGTCATACGTCGTGAATCACGGTTGATCTAAGCCAATCTGGTCAATCTATTCTGCCACAACAGTGACTGGTCTAGAGTTGTATATGGGACCCAGCTTTGGCCAATGAGACATGAGGTGAAGTAGGAGACGTTCCCTTTCTCAGTAAAAATGACAGATACTCATGAAGATAGTCATTTTGACCCTATCTCCTGCTTCCTGCTTTGAATGAGGCTATGTTGCTTGGAAAGGCAGTAGCATCTTGTGAAAATGAGGTGACAGACTTGGGGAAGAAAATTCACGTGCTGAGAATGGTGGAAGCCATTTTTTTTTTTGACAGCATTGTTGAAGAGCTGAAGCAACCCCAGGGATCACCTCCCTCCAGATTTTGTGAGATAAATAAGCCACTAACTGTTTAAGCTACTGTTTTGCAAAGATTCTCTTATTTGCAGCCAAAAGCATTCCTAACTGATAAACTACCTAAAAGGCAAATGATGTAATGGAGATATTCACCAATTCCACAGCAGTATATTTTGTCTCAATCTGCTAAATATTATTTAAATAAATATTATTTTCTTTTGGCCTGGAAAGAAAGACAGATGCTGAGAAATGTAATTAGACTCTTGGTATGTGTGGCCAAATTTTAATTTTTAATTGAACAATAAAATGTTCAGTTTTTAATTTTACACACCAAAGTGTTTAGTGACAGAAAGAGAGTAATACAGCATCTTTTATTCAATCAAGTCATTCTGAACTTCTTATATAACCAAAGATCAGTGGTAGCAGGATTGTATTACATGGTGATTTTAATGTTCTGCCTTTTGTTGCTACCTGCTTGTTTTAAAACCTAGTCCAGTTTGCTGCTTAGTCTGCAGTGCTGTGTGGTAGACAGATTCAGAGATTCTCTTGGGAGACTCTGGTTATGGCTGGATTCCCAGAACAGCTGAAAAGGTCAGGAAGTAGAGTTCACTTTCATTAGCGATGGGGAGCCTCAAAGATAGGTTCCAGGGTCAGCAAACACACATTTGCTCAAGGAATATGGCCTTGCTGGGTAGTGGTTGTAATGTTTAGTAAAGCAGGATTGGCATTGGCTCTTCCCTGAGTTAGATTCAGTGTTGTTTCTAAACCTTTGGCTGGAAGTTAGTCCACTTAGACATTCAGATAAAACCAATTCTATAAATGACTGTATAAAATATATATGTTTTAAGTTTTATATTGTCTGTCGTGCATAGTATTATACCCAAAATGTTCATAATAGTGATTTCATGTGATTTTAGTCAACCTCAAATTTTGATTCTAACTGTATTGTTAGCTGAAGTCATTGAGAACTTTCAACGAGGAAATATTTTTAAATGAATATAGTTTGTTTACTAATGTAGGTGCAGGCAACATCAATGTATGCTTACATAATGTAATAGAGATTTTGGGGTGACCTGCTGTCATGAATAGATAAGGAGTTTATAATTAGTGTGTTGATCCTGTATGAACATACTTCTAGATAGCTTGTTTTCTTCAGAGTGAATATCATCCCCCCCGTTCCATTTTTTGTTAACTGCTAATTTGTAGGACAGATTTGTTTTTATTGGGTAATGCAGAACACAGATTCAGACCATGCCAGGTCCAAATTTTTGCAAAACTTGATTTAATCGGGTCAGAATTAATCAGGTTTCACTGCATGCCATTTCTACTTAATCTCTAGAGTTATTAAACACAGTAAATGATCATTTTGTGAGGAGATGTCATGTGGGTATTGATTAGGAATCAAAGTAAAGCCTTACTATTTTAAAAAATAATTGGCTTCATTACACACTCAAGTTCTACTAGAGGAATAGTGCTTAGGCAGTTAAAAAAGTTTTATCCCCAAGTTCCTTTAAGAGTTAAAAAAAAAAAAAGTTAAGAATAGTGGTGCCCTAGACAAAATGATATTTTTAAAAATGTGTGTGTTTTTTTTTTTTTTTGCATCATTTCTTTGGGACGATTGTATCTCTTCTGACAATACTGTTTGAAGGGTAAAAGTTCAACTGTGCCACAGAGCACCTGCTCTTTGCTTAGCTGAATGACTATCTAGTTTGCAAGTTTGACTTATTTCTCCAGGATTTGGAATTTTAGGCCCTGGGGTTTGAGGAAGTAACTTACCATGTTTAGGGGTGAATTACTTCTCTTCATCTGTTCAGCTTTTCTTCTTGCTGTTTCCCACACAGCAGCAGCTGTTTTTAACAACAGAAATCATGTCATAGCATTTTCCTACTGAAAACTGCTGAGCAGCTTCCTGCAGACAAAGATCCAAATTCCATACCATGGGCTCTATGATCCCACGTGGTCTGTCCCTCTTTGCATCTCCAGCTCATCTTAGGTCACCTTCTGTGTCTCACAGGGTGCTCCAGCTCCAATCGCCCTGTTCTGAGTTTTCCCTGAGCTCATTTCCATCTCAAAGCATTTGCTCCTGTCGTTTGCCTCATATGGGAATCTCTTATCCCAGCTCTTTCGTGACTGATTCCTTCTCATATTCCCAGACTCAGTTCCTATGCCACCTCCTTAGAGCAGACTTCCAGACTTCCAGACCCTTCCTGAGTCTGGAAAATGCTATTCTGACAATGCAGTATGTTAACTTACATTGAGGTTGCCTGCACCTCTGAGGCGGGTGGATCACGAGGTCAGGAGATCGAGACCATGCTGGCTAACATGGTGAAACCCCGTCTCTACTAAAAATACAAAAAATTAGCTGGACACGGTGGAGGGCGCCTGTAGTCCCAGCTACTCGGGAGGCTGACACGAGGCGGAGCTTGCAGTGAGCCAAGATGGTGCCGCTGCACTCCAGCCTGGGCGACAGAGTGTGACTCCGTCTCAAAAAAAAAAAAAAAAAAAAAAGGATAACATAATTTTCACTTCTGAATAATATATATCTGCTTTCCTGTTGTCTGTCTGCCTCCGTGAAAATAGAAGCTCCATCTTGCCTGCCTTGTTGATCCGTCTTGTCTGTCTCTCTGAGGGAGACTGGTGCTCCAGTGCCTAGAGCATATAGGAGGCACTCATAATTACTTATTGATTGAAACAAAAGGAAAGGAAACAAGCAATGTATGAATGCATCTGGAATATTTTAGAAATAAAATGACAGAATTAATTTACGCCATTCACATATATTCCTCACGTCTCCCAGGTTACATTCAGTTTATCATAAAATATCTTCCTCATTGGAAGCTTCATTTGGAGTAACTCCCTTAGAGCCAGGGCAGTGGCGCACACCTGTAGTCCCAACTACTCAGAAGGCTGAGGCTGGAGGATTGCTCGAACCCAGAAGTTCAAGGCCAGCCTGGGCAACATAGCAAGACCCTACCTCAAAAACAAATAAATAAATGGAATAACTCCCTGTTTATATATATAACAAATCGATTGTAACTCAAATGTTTATTGAAGTCCTTTTATCAGGTAACACAAATTAAATGTGTAAAGCAGTAGTTCTCAAACTGTGTTCTGTGAATTCTGAACTCTGGTAAAACTCCATTTAAATAAGTGTGCTGTCAAAGAAGCTGTTGAATTACAGCAGTATCATATTCTTTTAACATATTCTATCAGTATGTTAAGGAATTTTTATAAATCCTACAGTGAAGAAATTTCTATTACTTTGTCTCACTACTTCTACACATATTTGGCCACAGAATTTTCTCCATCCCATATATTTTGTTTTCTTCCAAATTCCTGTTAACATTGTGTGGAATTACAGGTTGAATATTTGTTATCTGGAATGCTTGGGACCAGAAGTGTTGTAGATTTTGGAATTTTTTGGATTTTGGAGCATATTGGATTTCAGATTTTTGGATTAGGGATACTCAACCTGTTTATCCATCTCCCTTTATCTGTTCCATTCTGCCTCTCGTCTTTTGCATGCCATGGCCGTAACAGATAATGGTGATACTTGCCTGGGGATTTGAAGCCCTATCAAGATGCTTGTAGGATAAGAGACCATTCTGAGGTCCCCAGGTGCCTGAAACCCTGTCCAGGCCCCCAAGAGCTGAGGGCATCAGTGTTTCTGGGAACCCTGGTGGAGAAGTTGTGCTTTATAGCACACTTGTGGATGGTGTCCTAGAGAAATTACAGCTTTCTTTTGGATCCGTTTGTATAAAAGAAAATAATTCTCTCTAGCCATTTTTGAGATATCACCAGTGAACTGAGGATGGCATTATTTAGGGATTTCTGGGCTTTGTGAATGCTGCAGAAACTTGATACCTCAACAATAACCACAAAAATAGGGCAATATATGTCTGCCTTGCTGTGTGATCTTCAAAGATTTGGTAGAGTTTCTGAATCTACTTCTTATCTGTAGGAAAATGTACTTTTGCAATAGTTATCCACTGTCAGAGACTCAATATCTTTACCAGATTGAATGGTTAGCATCCCGTACGCTGAATATTCTATTCTCCTAGACTTCCATTTTGTCATAATTTAATTCAAAATCAGAGTTTCTCATTGTGAAATCTTAAGCCAAGGTATTTTATATAAAAAAGCATTGAATTATCTTATTCTCCAGGTGGCATAGTTTAAGATGGAAATGTAAATCTAATCAATGACAAGACGGTCTATTTTATACTGTATAGCTTCTTTTAAAAAGACTGATTCATATGCAGCAGTAATTCATTTAATCTCAACAAGTCTTTGCATAATTTTATATTTCTTTACTATACTCACTTTGCCAAGAATATGTTCATATATATTACTTTTCCCTGCTAAGCTGGCTTCAGAAAATACTTGAGAAGCAACTAGACTATTAACCCTTTAAATAATAGTTTCTCTTTTCCCTTTCTTTCCTTTATTTTTATGATGAATTAACTTACCTGGAATCAAGTTTTTTGAGAATTTGAATTTCCACCTTTTTCCTATTATGCATAGACTTTTCTAACGTTGGAGCAACCAGCTTGGAGAGTCTTGAAATTCTAACTTCCAGATCTTTTGTCTTTGATCATCGGCTAAGGCTGTGCTGCTCCCATTTTAAGTAGGCTGGAGTGGAATGTGCTGCTACTTATTCCAGGATCTGGCAAAGTGAAGAAGGAGATGCACTAATTCCTTTCTTTTGGCATTGTTAGCCTGGTGACACTCAAGTCCCTTGCATTTCTTCTTTTCCATGCTATGCCAGGGAATGTTGAAAGGTGAGTCTACATGTCTACTTGCCAGCCTTAGTTTCTCAATGACCAAGTTGTCGAGCCCCAGCCACCAGGGTTTGGCAGAGTTGAGATAATGGAAGTCTGATAATTGTTCCTCTGTTCCTCTGCTGTCTTGTTAGACATGTAACAAGATATATAATACCATGTGGGTGGTGCTGTAATAAGAACTCAAGGATGTTTTATTCATCTTTGTGGCTATAGTGTGTGCTCAAATGATAATAGCTGATGTTTGAGATAGGTCCCATTACTTTCCCTGTTTTTCAGATGGAGACACTGGGGTACACAGAAGTCAGGTGGTCCCTTCAAGGCTACAAGGAGATAGAGCCTGGTTTCACACCCTGACATTATGATTCCAGAGTCCATGCACTTAACCATTGTATTCTCCTGCTTCAGTTGAATGACTTAATTATAACTGGAATGGATAAAGAATCAAACTGTGTTGCAAAGGAATCTCATTTGGAGTTGTTTCCTTTTGAGCATATTGAAAAATTGGGTTTTTTTGACTCAAATCCTGGCTGTTGTGATTTAAAAATGAAATAGAGAGATTTCAGCTGGGATTTTAATTTATGCTGTGTTTTTCATGGTGATTGATATGGTTAGGCTTTGTATCCCCACCCAGATTTCATCTTGAATTGTAGTGCCCATAATCCCCACGTGTTGTGGGAGGGACCCAGTGAGAGGTAATTGAATCATGAAGGCAACTTTGGCCATGTTGTTCCCATGATAGTGAGTGAGTTCTCACGAGATATCATGGTTTTATGAGAGGCTTTTCCCCCCGTTGGTCTGCACTTCTCTCTCCTGTCACCATGTGAAGTAGGATATGTTTGGTTCCCCTGCTGCCATGATTGTAAGTTTCCCAAGGCCTCCCCAGTCATGCTTAACTGTGAGCCAATTAAGCCTCTTTCCTTTATAAGTTACCCAGTCTCAGGTATGCCCTTAGAGCAGCTTGAGAACATACTGATACAGTGATCATTCATATATTTAACAAATGTTGAGCACATACTAGGTGTTATAATCCTAGATAACATATTATTCTACATAACAGAGGCTCACTAATGAACAAAACAGGGGAAAAGCCCTCTTTTCAGGTAGCATCCATTCTAATGGGCAGTATAGATTTTTCTGATCCAGGTATCCAGTAAAATTTCCTACCCAAAGACTTTGTAGTTATGGCTATACTCAGGCGAAGTTATGGCTATGCTCAGGTGATTGAAAATAATGGTAGTCCCATGCTGAAAGGGCCGTCTTCTAGACGGGTGAAGGATAACTTGAGCAAGCCATTCTGACAAGAACCTGAGAGACGAAACAGAATCAGACATCTTCAATGTGGTGGTGATTTTTGTTGCTGTGGTAACCACTTCTGTTAGCATTCCTCTCCATGACTACATGGTAATTTTCATAGGACAGTGTGAGTTTATATACAAACACATGTGCTTTTATAAATCCTTGTTGAGGTGGAAGAAAGCTCTAGGACATGTGTTGTCTTTTTTAAGACACGCAGTGTTTGGGCTAATTAAACTTGTCTGTTCAGGCATATCATTGTCAATGCTTTGCTTGGAGTATTAAGTTGGTTTCTTTGAAATGATGATGTATGTGTATGCAGTTGATGGGATTTTTGAAATGTGTATGTTCACAGGTGCACCTAGTAGATTTTTACTTTTTCCAATCCCAAAACATGCTTATTTCCACACAAAATTCTCTTGCACTCGTGTTGAATCTCACTAAAGATTAAATACTTGAGGCTGTAATGAGACCCTCCTATATGATTAAGATCATCACTCTCACTTTATCATAAGTTCTCCACCAAAACTGTGATTATGATGTGCATTTTTACATGTCAAAATTACTAATTTTGCCATTTGTTGTTGTTAACTTTCTGAAGTTAATGAGAATGTACTGTTTAAGAGGAGCACATGCGTAGAGGAAACACAGATCCCAGTTTATTATCTATGTTGACTGATGTTGCTAGATACATTACACATACAACATCTATAGAACCCCGTCCCATTCGTGATAAACACCATGAGCAGGGAAAGGACTGGAAAGGAATAATTTTGAGGAGTATAAATGAGTCCTGAAACTTTGAAAACTGCTGCTTGAGGAGATTCTGTAGGCAGAGGTGTCTAGAGATGCCTCTTGCTATTGTTTCTGCCTCTGGAGATTCTCAGCTTTCTTTTGAAGCTACCTTGGGGTGGGGGAACTCTTAATACCTTCCAGATACTGGATGTTCTGCATGAAAAGTCCAGGACTGGAGCATCTTGGTGATGTAGCTCTTTTCATCAATATGCTTATAGACACAAGATGCTTATAAACACACACACTTCCTCCGAGGTGTACCTACAGTGCCACAAGGGATTTCACTCCTAGCCACACTCTGACCTGAACTATGTCTCTTCTTAGTTCATCTGGATTTTGTTGAGCACTGGCCACCGGTTCAGACTCTAAGGCAGGTTCTCCATTGCACCTTCCTGACATCCTTTTCTGACCTGTATGATGACAGTCCAGGCAACCTAAGTCCATGGGAGATGTCCTAATATCATTGTTCCTCCTCAGTGATCTTTGAGCTCCAGATTCTCATTTGTGACTTTTTTTTTTTTAGAACAATGGATACCTACATCTCGTATCTATAAAAATCAAAGGTAGCATTCAAGTTCCCTCCAGCCCCAAGTATTCACTGCTAGAAACAGAAGTGGCTGGAAACTCACATGGTGATTCTTTTGTTCCTTTACAGAAATGTGGGCCTATGGAGAGCTAAATTTGCTCATGTGAAACTTCTGCTAACATTGTTCATAATTTCTTGAGGCTTTCATGTCACACTAATATTTTATGATTTAGATAGAATTTAATCTGTTATCACAGAGTTTAACAACCAGGTAGAAAGAAGATGAGTCCAAAGTAATTTTTTTGTTTTTGAGACAGGGTCTTGCTCTATGGCCCAGGCCGCAGTGCTGTGGTGTGATCATGGCTCGCTGCAGCCTCCACTTCTTGGGCTCAAGCAATCCTCCCACCTCAGCCTCCTGAGTAGCTGGGACTACAGGTGCGTGCCACCATGCCTAGCTAATTTTTTTTTTTTTTTTCAGAGACAGGCTTTTGCCATATTGCCCAGGCTAGACAGGGTTTTGCCATATTGCCCAGGCTGATCTCAAACTCCTGGGCTTAAGTGATGTGTCCGCCTCCGCCTCCGTCTCCACCTCCCGAAGTATTGGGATTATAGGTGTGAGACACTGTGCCTGGTCCCCAAAGTAATTTTTTTTATTGTCCAGCTTCTCATCTGTTTCCCGGAGTTTTCCCATTCACTAGGTCATTTAATTGTTAAACAAATCCAGGTGAGGTGGACAGTGACAAATCACCTGTGGTTGGAGTACTTGTATCATGGAGTACTTAGTATCATGACATACTAAGTTTAGTTTCCTGATACTCAAAGTAGAAATACTCCACCTACCTCTCAAGATCGCTGCACAAATAGATTGGCTCAGTTTTTAAGCCATGGGCGTTGCTCTCCTGTGAGAACACTGTGGAAAGAGCAGCTGACCCCGAGTAGTAGGATTGGAGGAGGGAAGGAGGCCGGCAGCAGAGACTTCACAGTGGAGAGCAAGAGTTTTAAGGGCAGAGTGAGAATGTGGAGGACATTCCAGGAAGAAGCAACTGGATAGCCAAGAGCCCATAGTTGAGACACACTCTGGAAAGTAGGGAATTACAAATTCCTTAGTTGGCCTCCAGAATTAGAAATCAAGTCTGTGTAAGCCTACTTGAAAAAACAAAACAAAACAAAACATACAAACAGAAACAGCCATTTTAAGGAAACCAACTGAGGCAGTGTGCAATGATTTAATTCCATAAATGTTCATTGTCACATTGTTTGGAGTAGCATAAAGAAGAGGAGTAGTACTTTCAAGTATATTAATATGTTTTTCTCTTTTACGTTTCTGTGTAAATGACCTTCTTTCCCAACACGCAGAGGCATCCATTTGCCTCAAGGGATTATGATTCTTAAAGCAAGAAGGCAGGAAGGAGTAAAAAAATCTACCAAAATAAGATTTTCTAAATCCCTTAAGCCTGCATTAGCATATCAAGAACGAGGCCCAGTGAACTTGAATGTCAAGTTTAATGTAACTGGGGTGACCACATTTACTAGCTTGCTTAGGACAGCTCTAATTCATGTACCTTGTCCTGACCTAATTATCAGTAGCACCCCTTTTACTCTCAAATGCATCCTGGTTTGGATGATAAATTATAAGTAAGGGAAGTCCCTGCCCCAGAAGAGGTGGAGTGACATGGAGGCCAGCCCTTCAGGCCCAGTGGAGTTGGGGGAAGAAGGAAGATGGAAAGGGAGGGAAGTAACTAAATATATATGTGTGTGTGTTATTTTATACCTTTGAGTCAGAATTCCAGTGTATGTTGGGAGTGGTGGCAGACGTATTAGTTAAAAGCAATAGGGTGTTGGTCTCACTGCCTCTGGAACTCTAGGAAGGCTACACTGCAGGGCCATCGTATACCAAGACAGGTTAACAGCAGCTCAGTAAGTTTAGGAACATGGCCAGACTCAGTGGTCACACCTGAAATCCCAACACTTTGGGAGACTGAGGTGGGCAGATTGCTTGAGCCCAGGAGTTTGAGACCAGCCTGGGCAACATGGCGACACCCATTCTCTACAAAAAAGTAGCCAGGCATGGTGTTGTGCACCTGTAGTCCCAGCTACTGGAGAGGCTGAGGTGGGAGGCTCTCTTGAACCTGGGAGGTGGAGGTTGCAGTGAGCTGAGATTGTACCGCTGCACTCCAGCCTGGGCAACAGAGGGAGACCCTGTCTCTAAAACAAAACAAAAAACAAAACAAAACGAAACAAACAAGAAAAGAATAAAAGCATATCAGGCTCAGGCAGAGAGAAGGCCTGAGAGATCTATCAATCCTGAACTTCCTTGGCTCCCACCTGGTGTGAAAGGGAAGCTTTATGTGTTTCTTGGGGAGATATATAAGGTCCTGAGGAGAGAGCCTGTGAACTTACCACGGGGGATGCTTTAGTGATCATGTTATGACATTCTAGAAGTACAGGCTAGATGGGCCAAGCCAAAGGTTGGTTGGGGGATGGGACTGAGGCCCAGAGGTTCATCAGAATTTGAGGGCGTTAAATTAGGATGGTATTGGTAAGGGATAACGTAGCACTGAGTCCAAGCCTGGAGAACAGAGCTGAGTTGTCCAGAGTAGGCGTCAGTGTAAGATGCCCATGGGACATACCCTGGGTAACCTGGCAGGTAAGGTACTTCACAACAGAGAGAGCAGAGGACTCGGTGACCAGCACAGGTCCCCTCTTCCTACTGCCACAAGATGGTCTGAGCCTCCCAGATACCTGGATGTCGTTGTAGGGAGGACTTCCATTCACATTTAAAAAAGAGATGGATTTGTTCATTTAAAATATATTCATCAAACACTTACTCTATGCCTGGCACTACTGTGGATACTGGGAATACAGTAGGAAATGAAACTGACAAAAATTCTTGCCTTCATGGAACTTATATTCCAGTGACTTCACCCAAAGACTCTATGTAAACCACAAGAAATTGAGATACTGTCAACAATAACCTAGCACTACTACGCTACCTGTCAGGGTAAGAGCTCTTAAGGAAGGTTAAATAAACTATAGACAATTAAGAAGTTGCATTTAGTTTTATGCATCTGAATAATAACATTTTAAAATTTGACATTGCCATCATAACTGTACAAGATAGGAGATTGAGTAGATGGATCAGGTGCAGTGGCTCATGCCTGTAATCCCAGCACTTTGGGAGACCAAGGCAAGTGGATCCCTTGAGCCCAGGAGTTTGAGACCTGCCTCGCCAGCATGGCAAAATCCCTTCTCTACAAAAAAATACAAAAATTAGCCTGGCATGGTGGTGTGTACCTGTGGTCCCAGGTACTTGGGAGGCTGAGGTGGGAGGACCACTTGATCCTGGGAGGTTGAGGCTGCAGTGAGCTGTGATTATGCCACTACACTCCAGTCTGGGCTACAGAGTGAGACCCTGTTTCAGGGGGGGAAAAAAAAAAGAGGTTTAGTAGTTAAATTATGGTACTTCTCTAATAAAATACTATGCATTACCAATGATGTTACAGGTGAATATTTATTTATATATATCAGTGTTCACAATCTTTGGTGTAAATTGTAGAAAGCAAGTTACAAAACCATACATAATATTTTTAATTTAAAAAATATATATACATTAAACAATGTATGATATCCACATTCTACAAAAATGTAATTATATATGGTAAGCCCATATATATATACACACACACACACATACACATATATATATGCACACACACACACAGAGAGAAAGAGAGAGAGAGAGAGTGTAATATATATCCATATAAGCCCAATTTGGATAAATCTATAGCAGTGTCGTGGTTACATTTATGTAGCTAGACTGCTGTTTGTGGATCTCTTTGTATTTATCTGTGTCTTCTGATGCTTTTGTTATTAATACATAATGTTTTGGTTTAAAAAGTTATTTTTCAAATAACTTTTTTCTTATTTTTAGTATTCAACAATTAGGGCATTTGCTTTGTGTCTGGTTTTTTTTTTTTTTTTTTTTTTTGGTAGGGTTCTGTGCTACTGGGTAGAAGTTCTGAAAAACAACATATAGGCTGTGGTGAGGGGCAGAGAGAGGGCAGGGAAAGGGAATTGACCTCTTCTCTTAGTGCTTTTTGAAAGAAAGGGAGGAAGGAAACAAAAGAAGGAAAAATACTGCAGCCCAATTGGAAAGACCAGATGGAAATCTGTAAAGGATGCCTCATGCTACCTGACTTGGGAAATTTGAATACAAATGTGACAAATATGTTATTTCTGAAAGATTCATATGAAAAAAAAAAGATTTTTTTTCACCTCAGTTTTTATGTTGTCTTCAGTGTTACATCAGTTTCTAGGCTCATATATTTGTATGTGAATCCTGTAATAATTTGATCTGAGGACATGCTCTGAAATCTTTGTCACCTTTCATCACAGGCTACTTTGATTATTTATACTAGAGTCATGAAATGTGAAATAACTTAAAGGCAAGATACATTACTAGTATGTAACTAAAGTGAACTGCCTGTGATTTGCAGAGAAAGTAAGTATGATAGAAGTAGATTGGAAAAGATAGAGCAAAGGTACAACATTGTAGGATTTGCAGTGGGACATGAGGTCATTTCTGTTTCTCAAATGTCTATTGATATGGCTGTTCAAAGATTGGTTCATCTCCATCTTGTGCTGGAAACATGTTCTGTGAAGGGAATTGCAACAAGTTCTCACAGTTACCCTTTTTTTCCATCATCTTAGGAAGCCATCTCTCAGGTCCAGCCAAAATGTTTCCAGCAATATTGCATAACTTACTTCTGCTGTTAGAATGCCCAGTGCTGGCTTTCTCTAAAAAAAAAGTTTGTTTTGACCAGTGTGATGTCACATTAACCACAGATGACATAGCCTGTCAGTTGTATGTCACTGTCACTGTGACCTTGTAGAACACCTTATTAGGAGCTAGATTCACAGACCAATCAATTCAAGGTCCTGAGTGTAGGTACAGGGATTTGTGCATGGAAGATGTTATAGAATGTTCATAAAAACCTTCCACAGTAACTCTGCCCACTTGGTTAGACAGAATCTACCATGGTAGTAGAGACTTGGGGGAAAATAAATGTTCCTCATGTTGTTTGCTTTTGGTGGCCACCCTCTGCTATTACAGTAGGTTTATGTGGAGCTGGAGCTGATTCAGCCCTTTTGGCCCTAGGGGAGGACAGATGACCAAGTTTGGGCACTTAGGGTAGTGCTCCATCCTCATGGCCACTGTGATTAGTTCAGGAATCAGAGGGTGATCTAAGCTGGACCAATCAGAATCAACTCAAGGCTTTTGCCAGACCTGTCTAAGAAGGATTCCTGGAATGGAAAGTTTTGAGCTTGAAGCTATAGGGGAATGTCTAGGTATTGCAAGATGTTGAGTAGCATCTCCGGCCTCTACCTACTGGGTGCCAGTGACACATTCCCCCAACCCTAGTTGTGATCATCAGACATGTTTTCTGGTATTGCCACATGTTTCCTAAGGGACAAAACTGTTCTGAGTTGAGAACCACTGATTGAATCTAACTGGGTTTGAAGACAACTCGTTGACTTTTCAGTTATTTGTCCTGTATTAACTTCTTTCACTGTCATTTAGATGAACCTGCTTCTGTTATCATATGTATTTCTCTGACTAAAGCCAGGAAAGGGCCTCCTCTTTTAAAAGATTCATGTGATTTGGCCCTTCCAGAAAATTCAGGATTGTCTCTCCATCTCAAGGTCCTTTACTTAATCATATCGGCAAAGTCCCTTTTGCCATGTAAGGGAACATATTCACAGATTCTGCAGAGCAGGATGAGGACATATCTGGGGAGCTATTATTCTGCCTACAACATTTACCAATATTTTTCTTTTTGGCTTGAGCAACTTGATTTGACTTCTAGTTGCTGCAACCAAGATTTCATGATAAACTGTGGCATAGTTTGGAAAAACGCTTTTTAAATCATGCTGCAGTTCATAGCACCTGGATTTTTAAAAACCTGTAGCACCTAACACAAAGCCTGGTCTGTGATGGGCCCGCCATGTGTACTCATTGAATGCAGAGTTTATTCTTTCCTTTTATCTTGGGTCCCATGAGGAAGAGTTATTGGAAACTCTACCACGAGAATTGTTAGGCAGAGCTTTGGGAGAGAGAACACTGAGAAAGGAAGTAAACATTCCCTGCAAAGATAAGCAATTAAGTGATTTTAAAGAGCTGGGAATTTCAGAGTCAGGTAGCAAGAAAGGAATTGCTGTTCCCCACTGTTCCTACCACTCTGTGAAATAAGATAGTCTGCCTTTGTGTCGGCCTAATGGCTGCTCTTCCCTTCCCCTCATTTTTGTGCACTGCACATTGAGGTAAGTGACTGATAAATCTATCCTAGATGGAGAAGAATTTACTATTTTTATTTTCCTTCTCAGAGCAGTTTCTCAGGATGAAATATATTTATGTTCACAGCCTTGTGTATTCTGAGGTCTGTGCATTTTCTAACAGAGATTACACAAATCCCTTTGGGATTACAGTCAGCTGACCTGTAGCATACACAGCAGTCCCTGTACCATTCTCTGTGCGAAACTATCCCAGATCCTGAGGCTAGTCCTGCATCTGATACAGTGTCTCAATCCTAGGAAAATGGTGTCTGATACATCAGTTCCTAAGTTGAGGACAAGAGGATGCCTTTAAAACAATTCGAGGGAGCCTGAATGGTTTAGTTTTGTAAATGCTTTTTTTTTGGAATCTAATTTTTTGTTTTCAGAGGCCTTAGAAAACAGAGAGAACTGAGTCTCACATACCTTCGATTGTAACACAAACTTTTTGAAAGCTCTACTTTAACAAACCACTTCCAACACCTCTGTTGCTCCAAGGGACATCTCAACTGAGATGCGCAGCTGCCTTGGCTTTGGTTTACTAAATTTACAAATTTACAAATCCAAAACGGAAGGAGTTCTACAACCTGAACTCTTCCTGCTTTTTTACTTAAGCAGCACAAATTTTTGGTTATAAAATGAAGTGTTTTCATATAATGAGTGCGCATAAATATTTCATTGATGCAATTATCTTTGACATGAAATAATTCCACAGCATGGTGAGTGCCTGAGAGAAGTGATAAATCTGCTTCCTTTCCCCAAGTGATTTCTTTTTTAAACAAACAAAATGTGTGTCTGAAACGGTGGTGCTTGTGTGTACGTGTCTTTTTGTACCTGCCATTTCCTTCCCTGGAATGTGCACGTGACCCCTAGGAGTAAGTGGTAATCAGAGAGGAAAGCAGGGTTGATTTCTGCAGTCAAGATGAGATAGACAAATGCTGGTCCAACTGGAATTTCCAAACTCCCAGCAGTATGTGTAATTAAAAATGCATTTCAAATTCTGAGCTTTTGGCATATATAGTAAGAAATAGCAAATTGAACTTACACCTGTACTATTAAAACCAAAACAAACCAAAATCCCAGCCTGGAGAGAAGGATGAAAATGCTATAAGGGGACCAAGAAAACGTTTATGACCTGCAAAAACTGTAATTGTTGTTTGTACTTTTTTACTTTAATGTGGGATGCAGAAAATTGTTACACCAATTTACCATCTGATGAAAGTGATATGCCCTTGACAAAATGCCTTTTTGCAAAGCATTGCTGATTAAAATGTCTGAGGTCGTTTTTCTTCCTAGGTAAGTGTTCACTTTGAGAGCAAATCTATATACTACACCACATTTACAGATTTCCCACCTTCCTCGTTTGTATGATTCTTTGGCCATCCCACCCCACCACCATCTCTCCCCCTCTTCCCATCCCACCCATCTTATATCTTTGTCATCATCCTTTGTCCAGATTCTAAACCTGTGTCTGTGGTCCCTGCTTCTGAGTTTCTGAGAGAGCAAAACACCATCATTGGTATCTATACTATTTTTCCTGTAGTAAGGAACAGAAGAAACTGCCAGGCTTGGTGACAATGGTAAGCAGAAATTTCAGATGATTTAAGTTGGTGTCGTGGTGTGTGTATGTGTGTGTGTGTGTGTTCATTTTATAATAATGGCACTTAAGAGTTGTCCTTAAAAGAGACTGTGATGTCAGGGAAGAAATGATTGAGGACTTGGTTTATCTGTAAAAAGCTAAACTAAGGCTCACTGATGATTCTTAAGAGATACTATCAGGCTTCGGGGTTTTTTTTTACCCTACTTACAAGCTAATAATTTAGCCTATTATACAGTTTCATGCATGCTGACAGCCAACATGAGACTCTTGGGTCAGAGATAAAGGCTGTTATTGCTCACAGCACAGCAGGCGGCATGCGCATCATGTTTACGTAGGCTCCCATGCTCCCCAAATCCTGAGGAGGGTGATTCAAAGGGGCCCAAGTGGAGATTGTACACACTGAGTTTGCTTTGCCGCAGAGAAACCCTGAGCCGGGGGGATCTGCCTCTTGTATTGCAAGCCTGCTGTTTCCTGGATGGAGACATTACCTCATCTCTCAAAATTGTTCACTGTGAACATAACCCCAAGCAGTGGTCCAGGCAGAGGGCATTCAGGCCTTAGTGTTCTTTGCAGGAACATTCAGGAGTCAGGGCCCATGGAGAAATGCCTTGAGTCCCTCAAGGCACTTTCGTGTGTCATATTGATAATAACAATAACTGCCAGTTACTGAATATCTGTGTGTGCAAGCACTGTGAACACGGTGTACATGGGTTAATTTTAACCCTTACCCCAACCCAGTGCGGTGGCATGCCTGTTTTACAGATACAGCAGCCAGAACTTAAAGAGTTCAAACAATATTGCCTGCTCTGACCACAGTTCTAAAGTCAGGTGCTTTTTATTATTTGTTGTTTGAGCTTTTTGTATGTCCACTTCATGGTTCTTATAATAATGTTATTTTATTTTGACTTTTCTTCCTCTTTTTCCAGCATTGGAGTGAAAGCTCTTTAAATTCAAGGACTTTATTTTGTTCACCTTTGTTTTCCCAGCAGCTAAATTTGTGCCTGGTGGTATGAGGCACGCGTGCGGTAAATGTTTAGGAACCATGTCTGTTTTGTACCCCAGGGTTTTCTCAGTGTTTAACGAAAGTACCTGTGACCTAGTAGGTGCACACAAAATACTTATTGAATGAATACATAAATGAATGAATGAATTTACCAGGTCCTGAGTAATGGAGCCAGGACTTGAACTGAGGTTTCTCTGGCTCCTAAGCCTTGTGCTTAGCTATTATGTGTCTCTGCCCTTCTCAGTTAGTGGTAGAATCATCCCAGTGCTCAAAAACTGTTGGGGCTTCTGTCTGACTGGTTTTAGTAGTTCCCACAGGGTAGACAGCCAGTATTATACTGGAAGGCACTTTGTAATAAAAGAGTTTCTTTCTTTCTTTCTTTCTTTTTTTAAAATCTCTCTTGCAGCTTGATAGGGGGAAAACAATGGTTACCTCCCAGAATCTGAAAGAACCATTTTTACTCAAATACAAGGCTCTCTTTCCAGAGCTCCCTGTGGGTGACAGCACAGAGGGTTTGACCAAGAATGTTGAGTTTCTTCCCGGGCTAGTTTCCATGGTGATGGCTGCAGCTTTGCTAAGGCTGGTATGGCAGGGAGAGGAAGTAGAAGACAGGGTGATGTTGCATCACTCAAGCAACCAGAATGTTTTATGCCCACAAACAGCAGGGTCTGCTGCAAATGACAATGAACAGAAACTGGCTCATGAGTAGAAGGAATGGGGCCTGGAAAGCTATTCTTTCTGTAGGACTTTCTGTCTTTATTGCGTTTTCAAAGCTTAGCCTGTATTTAAGGTCAAAACTGAACAGTAAGATTCCTTTCCTAGCTATGAGTTTCCTGAATGAATATTTAATTGGAGAGCATACCAGTGAGAGAATAAAGGTAGAGTGATGGTCACTTGCTAAGATTTGCAGAGACATCCCAAAGCATTTAGGGGCAACATTTGTAGAAATATCCTAGAAAGTGTTGTATTGAGCAAATATTTATAGAGTGCTATTTAGGTGGTTTGTTGCTGCATAACAAATCACCCCAAAACATAGTGGCTTAAAACAATTTATTTGGGAGGCCCAGGTGGGCGGATTACTTGAGGCCAGGAGTTTGAGACCAGCCTGGCCAACATGGTGAAACCTTGTCTCTACTAAAAATACAAAAACTAGCTAGGTGTTGTGGTGGGTGCCTGTAGTCCCAGCCACTCAGGAAGCTGAGGCATGAGACTGGTTTCAGCTTGGGGGCAGAGGTTGTAGTGAGCCGAGATCACGCCACTGCACTTCAGCCTGAGTGACGGAGTGAGACTCTGTCTCAACAACAACAACAACAACAACAACAACAGCAACAACGACAAAACACAATTTTATTATCACTCATGCTTTTTTTTTTTTTTTTTTCTTACTCGGGGTCTCTCATGTGGTTGCAGCCAGACTGTAGCTGCAGCTGGATTCATCTGGAAGGATTCCTGACTCACATGTCTGGCAGTTGTTGCTGGCATTGTTTGGGACTGACAGTGAGGACCATCAGCCAGAACCTACACATGGCCTCCCTGTGTGGCCCAGTTTCCTCAGAGCATGGTGGGTGGGCGCCAAGACTAAGTATCTAAGAGAGAGGAACTGGAAGTCTCTTAACGCTTTGACCTGGAAACTGGCAGAAATCACTTCTGTCATATTCTGTGGGTCAAGTCTGAGAGCCCAAATTAAAGAGGAGGGCACATGGACCCTACCTTTCAGTGGGAAGAGTGTCACAGAATTTTTAGGCTGTGTTTTTAAACCATCACAAGAGCCAACCATTTGCTAGGCACTTTGGAGAAACACCCTCTCTTTCTGTCCTCGTGGAGTTTGTAGCCTGGAAGATAGATGTCAATCCAAAATCACACAAATAAAAGATAAATTGCAATATGGTAAGGGTTCTGAAGGAGACATGATCAGAGAGTCTACAATATGGCGATTGTATTAATTTGCTGAGGCTGCCATAACAAGGTATCATAGACCAGGTAGCTTAAACGATGGACTTTGTTTTCTCTCAGTTCTGGAGGCTGGAAGTCCCAGATCAAGGTGTTAGTAGGTTTGGTTTCTTCTGAGACCTCCTCCTTGTCTGCCAGACTCCTGCCATCATCCCTCTGTGTCCTCACGTGGTCTTTCTGCTGGACATGTGCTCATTCTTGCCCTAACCTCCTCTTTTTCTCAGGACACCAATCATATTGGATTAGGCACACCCATATGACCTCATTTGCCTCAATAACCTCTTTAAAGACCCTATGTAAATACATTCACATTCTGAGGTACTGTGGGTTAGGATTTCAGTGTATGAATTTTAGGGGGACAAAACTAAGCTCATAGCAGGGAATTGCCTATAGTTTTTTTGGCAGGTTTTTTTTTGTCTGTAGATATATCTTGTTGTGGGTATAAACTCAAATTTTGGAGTTTGGAATTATCTGTTTTTAGGGATTGCTTATTTATCTAAAACCTTTTTACATTTGAATAAAACGTTTATGTGGTTCCAAAGTAAAATCTGAAGTCTATTCAAAGAAATCTAGTTTCCAAATTTCAACCTCATTTCCTCTGGATGTCCTTCTCTATTTGACCTTGGCATAATAGAGTTTATAGTAATTGTTTCTTACTAGTAATTATTTCAACCCTTCTAGACTGCAAGCTTCATGAAGGCAGAAACTTATTCTCCTGTTCATAGCATCATCTGCAAAAACCTAACACTGTACCTAGAACACACTTAGTGTTTGGTGACCAGTTGTTGAATGGACATGTGGCACTGGAGTTTAAGGTGTAGACTGGAACCAGTAGATTTGTGAATTGTCTTCATGGAGGCTATGAAAATGGATGAGACCCCTCTAGTGGGATGAGTATAAAAAGAAAAGGCAAACAGTTGAAGGTCTATATTTAGAGGACAGAACAAGGAGAGTAAGCAGAGAGAAAAAAGGAACAGTTGGAGAAATGGTAGGAATTTGGGATAAAGTCTGTATCAATGGGCATTGGGAAAGCGTATATTCAAGACAGACCCCTTAGTCAAGAAGGGGTTGAAAAGTGTTGAACTGGACACTGGAAGACATTGGTTCAAGTTTTGCTTCTACCTTGATTTGTTGTGTGACCTTGGGCAAATTAGTCTCTGAAAATCAGTTTCTTCATGTGTGAAATGAGAATCACTGTATCTATCTGCATTGTCTACTTCATAGGGTATATGAGTTTCAAAAGAGAGAATAGTGTTAACTCAAATCTAGAAACTTCTTAGTGCTTTATAAATGTAAGGTTAATAAGTGTTCACCAAATAAAGAATCTTCTAAACTTACCTAATTTAAGCTTGCCTTTTCACTGATAGCTTATCTCCCTTCTATTTTGCCTTTTTATAGTATTTTGCTTTTTAAAACCATTCCTTTACAAAAAGGCCTGTGAAATCTTGGGGAGTAACCTCTTAACGTATTTTCTTTAACAACAAGGTAGTCTACAAAAGACAACTTTCAGAAGTCAAAAGCTTGGACTTTATGTGCCACATTTCACTATTTGCTCACCAAGTCAGCTTTTTGGAGGAGCTTTGATTGTAAGGTTACTGGTTTGGGATGCAGTGTTTCTCATAGCTTAATTCATACCAGACACTTCTAGGCAAGAAAGTATCAATCATGATTTGATTTACACAAGTTATAGTTTATGTTTCAATTAATGTAGAGGCTAGTTCTGTACATCAATTAGAGCTACTAAAACTCTTTTCAAATTGCTTGACAAAAGTATACCTTCAAATTTTAATCTGTCAAATGCAACATGAAAATGTGAAACGAGCACTCTTCTCATATTCTGCTGAAGGTGGCAAAATTGGGTGTCAGTGTGCTTAAAGACATGTCTAATGGATAAGGTACGGAAAGGCTGATATGAAGTGCATCTGGTATTGCTAGAAGCTCATGTTGGCAAAGAAATGCCATAAGACTACTGACATTTCCTGTAGTCTCTAATTTGGTATCTTTGCTTTCCCAAAACTCACCCATGATGTTCCTAAAAGAGGTTTAAATATTTTATCCTCCAATCTTGCTCTTTCAGTGGCTCTTAAAGATGAAGAGAGACCTCAGATGTATTAATAGAGGTGGGTGAGTCAACTCACTTTTGATGACAGAGACTTGACAAAAGACAGCTTCAAAGATACGTTTTCTTAAAACTTTTGAAGGCTCTGTAATCCAGTGTGCTAAGCATTGGACTGGAAAAAAAAGAGATAGCAGGTTTTCATTTCTGGCTTGCCACTGACTGCCCTTGCTTTAGAGATTGGTGTAAGAAATGTGTTGAGCTGCACATTTTCTCGTTGCCCCTTTTTATTACTTGGAAAAAACCAAGAGAGTGATGTGAATGCTGAGCACATTTCTGTCACCAAAAGAGAACAGCGATATAGTGTATATACATATTCATGTTTACTTGAAAATCACTGGCTAGCTTTAAGCATAATTTCTGTTATGCCAAAGCCCAGGTGTGCAGGCTTGTCCCTCTTCTGAGGTCCAGGTAAATTAGAACCCTTATAAAACCTCTGTTAACCTTTATAAAACCTCAGGTTTGCCCCCTAAGGTCACAGAGTTTGTCGGGCATTGGGAGATAGGTGATAGAGTTGGAAATTACTCCTTCCTGCTTGGGTAGATTTACCATTTCTCCTTTCTCCTCATGCCTATCACCTACCCAGATATCCTGGAATTTGGTGAAGAAGAAAAAGAAGAAAGAAGGGAAGGGTTGATTGAGAAGAATGGCAAGGTCTGTCTGGAAGCCACTAGAAGAAATATAATGCCAGCTCTTGTCTGTTCTTTCTCTGTCCTTCCCCCTGTTTTCTTTCTCTCTTCTTTCTTCTTTTGCTTTTTACTCTCTTCCCATCATTCTCCTCTTCTTCCCTCCCGTCCTCTTTTCTCACTTTTTCACCCTTCATTTTTTCTTTCCTCCCCATCACCAATGGCCCACTTGCTCACCTGGCTGCCCACAAGCCTTAACTAGAAGAAATAATCGGGTACTTTCTCCCCAAATTCAAGTTTCAAAAGAAAAAGATGTTCTGAGTTAAGTGAGGCAGTGGCATCTCCCAGCCCATCTCAGCTTCTTCATCTCTGAGGGGTCTCTCACCTCTGTCAGTGAAGCAAGCACCTGGCTGCTCCTCTGAACCTGTTCTGTCTCTTTTTCTCAGGCAGAGAAGAGCTTCTCACTGGTAATTACAAGAGGACAGAGGATACTTATCCCAATGAAAGCTGACCTTCCTCTTCGCTTGGCCTTTACTACCATCTCTTTATTCTATTAACACTTCATTTCCATATTTAAATGCCATAGATTTCTTTTAAAGCGGGTAAAAACCAGGTTGGGTCCTGTGTGTAAATCATTGTGCTGTCTTGAACCTCAGGTAAGAGAGGCGCTGGCTTTTTCAGTTGATTCTAAAGATTATTTTTCAACTCCAGGAGGTGGGTTACATTTATAGGGGTGATTATTTTGGTAAATAGGACATATGTAGAACTATGTCCAATTCCATACTCTTTGATGATGAGATGCCTTTAAAATGTGTAGACATTGATACTTTATCCAATATTGCCTCATTCTTTCTATCTGCCAGTTTTATATTCTTCACATAGTTATAGCCGCAGGTTGGACTGACATGGCCATGACTTTGGATTTTTAGTGACCTCCTAATTTTATTGGCTTGCTTTCCTCTGGTTCAGCTATGAATATAGTTTAAAGGTTTTACTGAGAAAGAAACTTGATAGGGTGTGTGAAATCCATGGTTGGTGAAATATCTTTTTCACCAAAGATAAAAAATATCTTTTTATCTTTGTGGCTTAATAATTATCTTTTCTCCAGGGATTCTTTTGCCACCTTTTTTTTTTTTTTGAGATAGGTGTCATTCTATCACCCAGTTTGGCATGCAGTGACCCCGTCATGGTTCACTGTAGCCTCAACCTCTCTGGCTTAGGCTATCCTTCCACCTCAGCCTCCCGAGTAGCTGGGCCTACAGGCATGCACAACCATCCCTGACTATTTTTAATTTTTTTTATAGAGACAGTGTCTCACTGTGTTGCCCAAGATGGTCTCAAACTCCTGGGCTCAAACAGTCACCTGACTTGGCCTCCCAAAGTGCTGGGATTACAAATGTGAGCCCCTGTGCTCTTTTGCCATCTCGATTGCATAGTTTGATTCTTGACGAAGTGCTTCTACGTGGCATAGCATCAACCTTGAAACATTTGAGTCATTAAATATTTAATCTGGAAGTGTGAAATGGCAGGTTCACTTTTTAGATTACACCTTAGAGCCCTGCCAATCAGCATTGAAGAAAAGTTGCCTACATCTAAGGTTTGGTCAGACTTTGGGATTAGAAGTTTATACAACATCTACAGTAACTACAGCAAACACATTTGTGTTTGATCAATGAGCTGTCATTCCCCGAAATCTTTTGCCAAGTCTTTAGTTTATCCAACTGCCATGCCAAGACGGTGGTTCACTTGAAATGATAAATGAAACCCACAGGTGGTTTTGGTATGGACATTTTTTGTTTATGTCCTGCAAGATGGAATTATAGGACTAGGATTTAAAGCAAATTGAGCATCCTGAATAAAGGGTTTCAGTGTCTTCCTGTTGCAATTAAAATAACATGCTGAAACTTATTACCATGACTGAGAGAGTCCTGTGGTCTCTGGCTCCTGCTTGCCTTTTCACTTCCATCCCATACTGTTCCCCCCACCTACCCATCCGTTACACTGTAGTCAACAGGAAGGCAGTGATGCTGTCAGACTTGCTTTGTCTCAGGACCTTTGCATTTCCGTTTCCCCTCCACATCTCTTTCCCTTCCCCTCCCCTGTCCGGATCCTCCTCATCTTTCACTCCTCTCCAGGATATTCTGGACTCCTAACACCTCAAGCCTTCCTCTGTCCTTATTTGGCACAGTCTATTGTGATGCTGTTTGCCAGCTCATTGAGAGAGAGGACTTTGGCTGATTTTCGACAGTTTCCGATTCAGAGCACTGTGCTTGGCACCCAGGAGGTGCTCAATACACATTTGTTAAGTCAGTGAATGGAGCCTGAGTAATTTCAGGGAAGGCAGAGGCTATGGTATGGTGCCTTAGTCTTTCTGAAATAGTTGCTAAATATTCCAGTGAGGCTTTTAAGAGTTCTGCTCAGATTTAGCTCATTCATGTCAACAGTTGCCATGGTTTGCTATTTCAGAGCATTTTTTAAAACATAAATTTTGGTCCTTTCAGACAGAAGCATCAATTTGATAAATATTATTTTGTTTTAAATCCCATTTGCAAAGCAAAGTGAAATTTAAACTAGCCTGTGTACCATCTACTAGTGGTTTTCCTGACAAAATGTAGCAAACGTGCTAATGTTTTTATTACATTGATTAGAAAAAAAATTAATTGGAGAACTTAGTTTGCTGAGCTGTTGAATAGAAAGTGCTGAAAGGCATATTCTCACAAATACAGTCAGTTTGTACTTTACAGAAGGATTTGTTACTCATGTACTGAGAACTGGGTTTATATGATACCACATTTCATCTACAGAAATATACTGCAGATAAGGAAATATATCTTCACCATAAGAATTTCTTTTGCCAATCAATAAGAACATTAATGCTAACACTCCATCAGATTCTCTGTTGAGAGGAAGGATTAGCCCCAAACCTATACATTAACCCTGTCTGAACAAGAGACTTAGAAGTTGCATGCACTCATATTAGTGAGCTCAAACTTTTGTAGTCATTTGATTTTGAAATTCCTTTTCCCAACTCAGGTAATCTTTGGAATGGGACACATTAATGTCTAATTATCTAGGGGTATGTGAAGATGTCCAAGATCTATTATGACTTAGCTTTTGAGAATTATTCAAAGCCATAAATTAGGGATTCTGCAATTGAATGTGATAGTCGTGGCTGCTCCCCATGTGAATAAAGAAGCATTACCATCAGAGGTTGTTTAGACTGACTTGCACCTTGTACAATTTCTTTTTGTACAAATCAAGCTAAAATTCACATAACAGAAACTTAACCATTTTAAAGTATACAATTCAGTGAACACTCACAGTTGCTTTTTAAGGGATAATGTATTGTTGGTATTGCTCCTCTTGAGGGCTTACTAAGATACTCTGTATTTAATTAGAATTTCATTGAATTCAAAAAGCACATCATAGCGGGCCTTGGTGTGCCACTGAATGCTAACCGCTTTGTGAAATTTTCTAGGGCAGAGAAAATAGTCAGTTAAGCTAACATACTCTAAAAACATTAAAGTACTTAAAATAGCCTTTATTATCCAAATATAAGCTTAGAAATTGTATTTTTCTTCAAATAGACCTTGGTAAGAATATAGCTTGACTTAAAACCATGACAATGAGAGTTTTTGCAAAATCTTCTGAAATTCTCTGCATCTCTGTCCTATCTGGTATTTGTATGAAAGTAATATAAGATGAATTGCGACTGATCCTTAACCTCAGCAAAGGTCTCTAGAAATTCAGCCAGGCAGAGCCATTTTTAATTGATTGGGGATTTGGGGAAACCACGGAGGATTCTGTGCAGTAGTAGAAAGCTGTGTCTTGAGTCTAGAAGGAAAGTAGGGATTATTGGGAAGGGTAGGTAAATATGAGAAGTGCGCATCCACCGCAGAATGGCATGAGATGGGGTCTAGAGGATGACTGAAAAGGAGGAGAGAGTTTTAGCTCGCCATAGAGGCACATTTCTACAAAGTGTCAGCTACTTGTGCCTTTTTTTTTTTTTAATGAATTTTTATGTCGTCATGCACTTGAATGCACAGAAATTTTCAGGAACTGATTAAAATGATTGTTGAAAAAGAAAACTGAAGTGACTACCATAGCAATCCTAAATTTAAAAAACCACATAAGCCCCATTGACTTTTGAAAAATGTGCAAGTTCTTGGTGCCAAGTCAGATGAGGAAGAAAACTTTCAATTCAAAATAATCTCCCTGGACAGACATAATAAGGAACAGAGAAGATCGAGGGCAGGGGAAACCCGGCAAGTGGTAATGTCTAGAAACACCCTAGGAAGCATGGGAAAGGAGGCAATCTAGGACAGCCAGCCCGATTTGAGCTTCCCACTGGAAAGGGTAGATGCTCCTTCCTGGCATGGCCATTGAGTTGACCCCTGGGGCTGGTGCTCATTTGGTAACAACTGTGTCTAAGAACATTGGAATGAGTTGAAGCTTGGAAACGAACTGCAAATGAGGTATGTCCTAAGGAGGACAGAACTCTGTTCAGGGCTGGGGAAAACTAAGCCTGTTGGTGTTGGTGAACTAAAGCATAGAAGAAATGAGGCAGAACAGATAACCAGCTGGACTTGGAGTATGTTGTAGGATGGTCTTTTCCTGTGAGGATTAGTAAAAGGGAATAGAGGATTGGTGATGCCCCGTCTTCTTTCCCCTCTTCTCACCCACTGTGCTAGGAGATACTTCATTAACTGAGACCCTTAAAACGCAAAGTAAGCAATAAAAAGGGTTGTTCAGATTGTACCAGCTTCCCAAAAAACTCACTGAATTCCAAGCAAGTGAATTTCTTGAAATAACTTTAAGCCCATCCATGTCTAAGAAATCCCTAGCTAACACTGAAGTTAACAGTTCTCAGGGTTAATGGGCGATTAGGTAGCATTTTATTGGCATCTTCATTGCTATTACTAATCTAGAACTCATTTTCCTGAGGTTCATTTACCCAAGCAGGATGGTAAAATGGCACCCTCCCTCCTACTCTCCCACAGGCATCCCTATCAATGAGGTGGAGGCATCTGGGCACACTGGGAAGCCTGTGTATATTCTGTGGTGTCATCTAAACTATGAATTAGCCTGCCACTTTCTATCAGTGTGAACTTAGGCAAGTTTTGCACATTTTGAGTCTGCGATGACTGCAAGATATCCAAGCAGCAGTGTCTAAGAGGCAATTGGATTTCTGGGAGGAGCTCAGGAAGAAAGGTCCTGGCTGGAAGATGCATCAGCAGAGAAAGAGCAATTGAAGCCTTGGGCTTGTGTAGAATTGCCTAACAGTAGTGCATCTAATGAAATGAGAAAGGGCACCTGGAGTATATTTAAATATTTTTAGACAAGTTCTTTATTGGGTCTTTATTCTAATCAGGGAGAAAAGTTGTCCAGGGCAATCTTGCTAGCATTTGAATAGATAATTGACTGGCCAGTCATGGGTCCTCACTTACACCCTACTCCTGCGTCCAGCAGATGCCCTCATGGTGTTCATTACTCTAGTTAAACTTATTCGGCATTGGAGCAGTTGTCAGATTTGCTCATCTTCTGGTTCAGTAGTCAGGAAGCACGTATAGCAGCGAAGACCAAAAGCCAGCCACCCCCTGCCAAAACAGTAGGGAGATGCGCATCGTGCCTTGAAGGCCAAATGAGGCAGATTGTCAAGTGCAGCATGGTGCTCCTGAACGTGGAGGGTGGGCTGCCTTTCCCAGCCCGTGCTCTCAGTGTCTCTGCTCCAGATTCTGCTTGCAAGTATTCTATGAAGGTGGGTACCTTCCATCATTCTCAAGAGGGGGTATTCCTGCATCTCAGAGATCTAAGGAAGACGGTTTCTCACCACCATATGCTGAGCCCAAGCTTTTGGGAGTGGAAATAAAAAGGAGGAGCTGCTTATTTATTTATTTATTTGGTAAGTGTGCATTAAGGCTTTAGGAATATCCCGGTTGCCAAGATGGACAGGGTCCCTGCTTTCAAGGAGTTCACATCCTGAAGGAGATAAGTAAGTAAAACAAATAAAATAAGTGGTTGTAGTACATATACAGGTGGCCTGACAGAAAATAATCGGGTTCTCTTCTTTAGCTAAGGAAGGCCTCTCAGAGAAGGGAACTTTAAGGCTGTGCCCTGAAGGATGCAAAGGCGTGTAGAAGAGTCAAGAGCATTTAAAGAAGAAGCAAAAAGGCCAAGGTAGGAGAGGGCTTGGTAATGAATTCTAAGAAGTGAGAGGAGGCTAGCAAGGCTAGTTAATAGCTTCTGGCCTGGATTCTGCATATATGTTATAAAATTGACACCTTATTGCCGTGTGTGTCACCTCTGCCATGTGAGAGATGTCTCTGGGGTAGCCTGCACATGGTCCCATGATAAATTACAATGTTGTCCCTAAAGGTTATGTCAGTATTGGGTTCCACTGTGGAAACTCTTTCTGCCTAATGACTACATCCAAGAGGTGGTTTGTTGTGTTTGTGCATTGATTTTTAAAGAAGCAGGGTGGCTAAAGATGGCCTGTAACTAGGGTGAGGCCTTATACGCTGACACTTAAAAAATATATGTATATAAATTCCTCTTGACATTTGGATTTAATGCTACTATTATAGGGGATCAGCGGGCTCGCTTGTAAACATAGGTACCGAATACTGATCAGAAACCTTCTTCAGATTTGTCATCTTCAGTATAGCAAATGTTCCATCCAGAGTGCTGAGCCAAGGGAGTAGATTTCCTAAGGGCCACATCCTAGGGAGAGCAAAAAAAAAAAAAAAACAAGCGTCGGGGAATATATGCAGGCATTGTGTGGGATTTGCATATAATTTGCATAGCGCTTGATAAGCTAAAATCTGTTCTCAGAAAATGTTCAAATTAAAATTTTATCACGGCTACCAGTGCAGCCATTTCTTACTATTTTCCCCTCTATTTTATTCTTTTGCTCATATTGGCTGTCTCTGATTCATATATCTTTTTGTCAGAAATGTACAGCTGTGATTCTGAGCATCAAGGAAGAAAAAAGGGAAAAATCTGAGTCCACCAGAGACCATTTCTTGGCAAATGAAGTTCTTATTCAAGCTCTTCCTAGTCACATCTTTCTCAGTCCGGTAGTAAAAGTGCCTTTATTTGGGGTCTGTCTCGGAAGCTCAAGGGAGCCATATGTGTGACAGGAAAAAAAAAAAAAAAAAGGAAAAGAAAAGTGAGCCTTGCATTAAAAGCTACTTGGGACTGGGCAGTGACTCACGGCTGTAATCCCAGCATTTTGGGAGGTTGAGGCAGGCGGATCACTTGAGGTCAGGAGTTCGAGACCAGCCTGGCCAACATGGTGAAACCCCGTCTCTACTAAAAATACAAAAATTAGCTGGGTGTGGTGGTGCGTGCTTGTAATCCTAGCTACTCGGGAGACTGAAGCAGGAGAATCGCTTGACCCCCGGAGGTGGAGGTTGCAGTGAGCCAAGATCGTGCCATTGCACTCCAGCCTGGGCGACAAGAGCGAGACTATGTCTCAAGAAAAACGCTACTTGGAATCAAGTTTGAGCTTTTCTCTTGTGAGAATTTTAGATAATATATTGATGCATCCGTTTTTTCATTTGTAAACTGGGGATACATGAAAACCTTACAAAGCTATTGTGAAAACTAAATAATATGTGAATAACAGTGCAAGGCCAGCAATTAATATTGGTAATCCTGTTTTTAGAAACTGCCCTTAAGCCATATTGTGGATGTAGTCTTTGTGTCTCCAAGTTGGTAATGAGCCCCCGATGGTGGCCCCAGTGTGTTAAAAAGGAGTGGTTGAATGAGTGATTTGGGGGTCCCAGCCCTCATGTTCTAAAGAATCGGTGGGTGTAAGGAGTATATTGGTGACCTGAAGAGCTGTACTTCCTCTTAGAAGTACTCACATTTGCACTTAATATTTGATTAACACATGCATCGATTTCGTTAGAAGCAATTAAAGAAACAGCTCCAGGTAAAGATGTTTGGTGAAATTTTTGGATGTGAGGCTGTTAGAGATTCACGTTCTCTGTCCTTTGAGGGTTGCTTATAAGACATGTTACAGTCATTTTTTAATTTGTTGATCCTTACTAATTATCAGAACTGCTACCTGAAAAAAGTCACAACATTAGGATGAAATCAGATGTGGTTGTTTAGTGTCATTTATAAGTAGATGCAGAGCAGCCATGGAATACGAAGCTTGATTTTACGAAAATATTTAAAACATTAGATCAATTCATGTATGGTTACTATTAAAAATTATAATTTGGTCAAATGATAGAATGAAATTTGCAATTTATTATTACTATTTTTATTTATTTATTTTTTTGAGATGGAGTCTGCTCTGTAGCCCAGACTGGAGTGCCCAGTGGCGTGATCTTCACTCACTGTGACCTCCGCCTCCTGGGTCCCGGTTCAAACAGTTCTCCTGCCTCAGCCTCCTGAGTAGCTGGGATTACAGGAATGCATCACCATGCCCAGCTAATTTTTGTATTTTTAGTAGAGGCCGGATTTCACTATGTCAGCCAGGCTGGTCTTGAACTCCTGACCTTGTGATCCACCCGCCTTGGCCTCCCAAAATGCTGGGATTATAGACGTGAGCCACCGCACCTGAGCTGCTATTGATTATTCAGAGGCTATCTCAACCATCTTATAAGGAATGTCGTATTTTTAATGTACAAACCAAAATATCAAAATTGTACATAGCTAAAAATCAGTTTCTAAAATCTCACATTTTTCTTTAGGGAAGTAGTTTTCAAACTTGAGCGTGCTTTGGAGGGTTTGTTAAAACACAGATTTCTGGGGCCCTACCTTCAGAGTTTTTGATTCAGTAGGTCTGGGTCTAGGCCTAAGAATTTGCATTTCTAGCACGTGCTTGGGGCTTTGGATGCTGAGTCCAGGGATCACGTTATGAGAACCACTGCTTTAGGGAAAATTTATAAGGGTTTGGCTTTTCCCCTATTCTTGTTTCTCTATTATATGTATGTTATGGCGAGATACATTAATTTTTGTTGAGAATCCAAATGTGTATTTTTATTTTTATTTTTTTATTTTTGCCACAAATGTTAGGAAATTCTGTTTTTGGTATCTGGCAGGAGGGAAAGAGAACATGAAGCTCATGGACATGTATTTTCATGGGCAGTTAAGCTATTCTTTAGATGAAAATGGCCTTAATCATTTTAATTATAAGTGGGGAATACATTTATTTATTCATTCAACAAATATTTAATGGGGACTCCTTATGTATCAATTACTGTTTTAAGTGTCAGAGATGCCCCATGAATATAAAGGATAAAATTCTTCTCCTAATGGGGTTTAGGTATTGGATGGGGGCTACAAAGGGTGAACGTAGAAAACAGATAATTTAAAAAGTGTGTCTCAAGTGGAAGTTGTTATAAAGAAGACTAAAGCTGAATGAAATGGCAGAAAGTGATGGAGACAGGGTTTCTTTACATAGGGTGAGCAGGGAAGGCCTCCTTGATAAGGTGAGTTGAATAGGTACCTGCAGAAAGGGGAGGGGGATGTTTCTGATGGAGGAAAATGCTTCTAAGATAGGGAGGCAGGAGTGAGCTCACTGTACTTGTAGAATAGCAAAGACACCAGTGAAGCTGGAACCCATTTGGTGGGGAGGGAGATGGATGGTGACTGGCCATTGGATTTTATCTTGAGTAAGAAGAGGAGCTGTTGGAGGGTTTTGAGAAGTGCTGTGATAGTGTCTGCCTTACCTTTGGGAGGATCATTCTGGCTGCTTGTGGAGGGTGGCAACAAGGAAAGTATCCTAGGTGATGCAGGATGAGTAAAGAGTGAGTAAAGCACTATACTGGTGGCTGCACTCATGGCAGACATCACAAATCAACCACAGAGGCCTTTCCCAGTGTCCTGGATGTTGACTGGCATGACTTCCCAACACGACCTGCAGCTGGAACTGAGAGCCCTTGGAATCTACACAGCAAATGAAGTCTTTTTATTTCTTTTCCAACAATTCAAATATCAAATGGCTTTCCAGTGCCTTATCTTTCCTTAAAAGAGGTCTAGGCGTCTACTGTAGATTCATTCATCCCCCAGCAATACCTATTGAGAATAAAAAAAGAAAGTCTGTAAATGAATGAACTTGATAATTTCAAATCATATGTCCTGGGAAGTAAAAGGATGTGAATGAGACCTGGAAAATAAGTAATTGGCTCTTTCAAGAACAAGGGACAGGCAGTCTAAGCAGAGGGAGCAAGTGCAGGTTCCAAGGTCCTGCAGCTAGGAGGACTGAAGGGGAGGATATCCAGGACCTCCTTCTGTTTTCCCTTGGTTCACATGTATCCTTATGATATGCTTCCATAAGGTGAACTCTGCAAGTCTTATCTCCCCGGGACAAGATTGGATCTGTATTATTTAATGAGGATGATGCCTGAATCAGGCCTGAACTTTCTTCCAACAATCTCCCACCTAAAATACATCTTTCTCCTGTACTCATTTTCCCATTTTTGTCTTTCTTCCTTGAATTCAGTTCTCTCTGACCCTCCTTTTTGCACCTCATCAGTTATCTCTGTTGAAGAGAATTGTTCAGGGGAATAGAAGAGAATGGATTTCATATGGCATTTGTATATTAATAAGATTATTAATTTGGGGACCTTCTTCCCTTTCCTTCCTGCATAGTTTTTGGAAATAAATGCCCATCTAATTTACTAAATATTCCCTTGAGCATGAGCAGCCTTATATACAAAAGAAATTTCACATTTTGTACCTGAATGTAGTAGTGGCTAATACACATACACAAAAAAAGTAATTCAGTAGGAAAAATAAAATACAAAGAAAACCAATTATCTCAGCCTGTTCAAAGAGACAGCCAGCCAGGTAGTGAGTAGTAATTGCAGTATTTTGTTATGGAAGTCTTTGGTTGTAATTAATAGATTTCTGCCTTTTAGTACATTTGTTTTATTATGCATTAGAGGACCTTGCTTTGAGTAGCGCAGCTCAGGGGTTAGTCACAGCAGTATAAGTTAGGAGGAAATATCTGGGCATCTGCTATTTGTAGCACACTGTCGCTGTTTCCACGTATGACTGGGGATGAGCTGAAGGCTTAGCCAGAATCAACTCTGGGTGTTGCCAGAACTGTTGTGATTAAGTCTTTTTTGTTCTCTGACCCCTGAGGATGGCTTATTAAGGTTCAGTCTGCTCATCTGAAAAATGGAGCTGATGAAATCTTCCTTAGAATGTTGAACCCGGGTAGTGGTGATGAGAACAGTTCCTATTTTTTTTAGCACTTACTACCTGCCAGGCATATTCCAAAGCACATTATATACACCATTTCAGTTAATCCCCACAACTGACAGTTGGGGTAGATGCTGGTCCTATAGATGAAACCATGACATGGAAACATTAAGTAATTTGCTCAAGGCACACTGCTGAGTGCAATGTATGACACTTATTAAGTGTTTATATAAAAGTAATAACCCCAGCTGCTATGGCTTAGATATAACTTTTTTTTTTTTAAGGAGTTTGAGTATATTACAGAATGTAGGAAGTCTGATTCTCAATGCCTCTTGTTTTCTGTTTGTTTAGTTAGTTATCTGGCTCCATTTTACAGCACCAATTTTCATCTTTATTGATTTTCTGCTGATTAAAAAAAAACTGTCTGTATCTTTTGCTCATTTTTTTGGTCTTCCTTTAAGAAAGTGTTCTGGGCCGGGCACGGTGGCTCACGCCTGTAATCCCAGCACTTCAGGAGGTCGAGGTGGGCGGATCATCTGAGGTCAGAAGTTTGAGACCAGCTTGGCCAACATGGTGAAACCCCCATCTCTACTACAATACAAAAATTAGCCGGGCATGATGGTCCGCACCTGTAATCCCAGCTGCTTGGGGGCTGAGACAGAGAATCATTTGAATCCGGGAGGCAGAGGTTGCAGTGAGCCGAGATTGCACCACTGCACTCCAGCCTGGGTGACAGAGCAAGACTTCATCTCCACCAAAAAAAAAAAAAAGTTCTGAATATGGATACTCTGTCAAAATTCAACATCTGCTGGTCTTCTTGGATCAGGCTGCCTTTGGTCTCTCTAAAGAGGCTAACCTGGATTCCTCTTTGGTGAGAGGACAGTATACATTTCAAATAAGGCATTAGAGGTCTTCCAGGAAATTATGATTGTGGGCATTTCCCTCTCTTTTTCAAGTTTCCAGTGTCTTTAGAATCTCACTGTGCCTTTTTAGAAATATGGCCAATTCTTGTGCTATATTTTATGCTCCAGGTGCCTTGGAACCCAGTTGTATGGGGGCACTGTGGACAAGGGTGCAAGTCCTAGCTCTGCATTTAAAGGTTACATGATCTTAGGAAAGTTTTTCAACCTTTCTGACTTAGTCTGTTTTCCATTGCTATAACTGAATCCCCGAGACTGGGTAATTTATAAAGAAAGAAATGTGTTATGTGGCCAGGCGCAGTGATTCACAACTGTAATCCCAGAACTTTGGGAGGCTGAGGCAGGAGGATTGCTTGAACATGGTTGTTCCAGACAAGCCTGGGCAACATAGGGAGACCCCATCTGTATAAAAAATTTTTTAAAAATAAAAAATAGTCAGGCATGGTATCTCATGCCTATGATAGGTCTCAGCTACTCAAGAGGCTGAGATGGGAGGATCACTTGACCCCGGGAGGTCAAGGCTGCAGTGAGCCATGATTGTGCCATTGTAATCCAGTCTGGGCAACAGAGTGATACCCTGCCTCAAAAAAATAGTATTTCTTACAATTCTGGAGGTTGGGAAGGCCAAAGTCTAGGACCACATTTGATGAATACCTTCTTGTTTGTGAGGACTCTCTGCAGTCCCAAGGTGGCACAGGACATAACATGGCAAGGGGGCTCACCAGAGACAGCCAAACTGGCTTTTGCAACAGTCTCAGTCTCCTGACAGCTCACCCACTCCCTTGATAACCCATTCATTCATTCATTCATTCATTCATTCATTCGTTTATTCATGAGGACGGAGCCTTCATGACCCAGTCACTTGCCAAAGATCCTACCTTTCAAAACAGCTGCACTGTGGGACAAGATTCCAATATGTGAACTTTTGGGATACATTCAAACCATAGCAGCCTCCTTATCTACAAAATGGGGATGGTGATGATGATGATGTTGATGATGGCACTAGCTATCTCACAGGGATACATGAATTGTATACGACTATGTAGGGTAAGTCAAGGTCACTGTAGGCTTTTTGTGAGGGACTCAGGGCTAGGACTTTAATATATATGAGTTTGGTTGGTGGGGAGGCACAGTTCCACTCATAACATGACAGGAGGCTCTGTCCTCATCACCTAGTATAGTTCTTAACCCAGAGTATGCCATCAGCACCTCTCTGCTAAATGAATTCATATGTGCTAACGAGCAAGAATGAACAAATGATAAACAATATCTGTCTTTGTTGACCATCGAAGCATTTAAAACATGGATTTGTATCGCATGTTCTAACATTGAGAGTTCTCAATGAGACTTATTCCTTGAGTTCTGTGTCTCACTATGATAAATTAGAACATCTGATCTAGGAATGTCCAGATCACTTTTTTTTTTTTTTAAAAAAAAGGTCTCATATACCTATACTTGTCTACTTGATTTAGCTCAAGTAGCATTAGAGTCAACCATAAATTCAGTCACAAATACAGAATATTTAAATTTTGACTTTGGAGTAATTAGCTACAACTTGAATTTTGTTCTGTTCTGAAATGTAGCACTTCGGATTTTGGTTTAATAATGGCTATTTGGTTGCATAAAGCAGGATTTTAGCTTTTGTGAGAAGCTAATTAGGTTGGAACTGGTTTAAGCACTTATTTTCCTGGAATGATTTCAGTCCAGTTAGCCATACCTTTTTCTTCTTGCTCAGATGTAAACACAAGTACCCATAGCAGTCTCAAATACAAAATTGATAAATGTACTATGCTGCTGACAGTATAACTTCTGGAACTATATTATTTTGGGATATGCTGAGGTAATGAGATTTAAATTCTGTTAGATTTGGAAATTCAAGGTTTTTACAGTTTTCTCAGCAGTAGACTAGAGAGAACAATAACAGGAATTGTTTAAGATGGAGCTGGTGGCCTTTGAGTTCAGTGTTTTCCTGAACATAATGCTCTGCTAAAAGTTTACTCTTGCTAAAAATAATAAAAATAATAATTATAAATAATTATAAAAGGAAGTGAAGTGGTCAGAGAAGGAAAACAGGTTTCTCAGTGTAGACCATTACAGAGCCCTTAATGTGTTAATGTATTTAGGTTGGTGCAAAAGTAATTGCGGTTTTTGCTATTTCGTGCATTTTGACTTTCCAAGAGGGGGCTGTGTTATGCAGACTTTGCCACACATATTTGCTCTGAAACCCCTTTTTTCTTAAGGCACCAGTGTCCTAAGAAATACTCTCAGGATGGTCACTCTGGACAGTCTAAAATAAGGTGCACATTTTTCTAGTTTGGTAAGTGGGGCATATTGGTCAGAATTTCTTTTACTGCTCAGAATAT
>NW_012102144.1:2614304-2615285 GCF_000951045.1 Mandrillus leucophaeus | reverse complement strand
AGTTATCTGGCTCCATTTTACAGCACCAATTTTCATCTTTATTGATTTTCTGCTGATTAAAAAAAAACTGTCTGTATCTTTTGCTCATTTTTTTGGTCTTCCTTTAAGAAAGTGTTCTGGGCCGGGCACGGTGGCTCACGCCTGTAATCCCAGCACTTCAGGAGGTCGAGGTGGGTGGATCATCTGAGGTCAGAAGTTTGAGACCAGCTTGGCCAACATGGTGAAACCCCCATCTCTACTACAATACAAAAATTAGCCGGGCATGATGGTCCGCACCTGTAATCCCAGCTGCTTGGGGGCTGAGACAGAGAATCATTTGAATCCGGGAGGCAGAGGTTACAGTGAGCCGAGATTGCACCACTGCACTCCAGCCTGGGTGACAGAGCAAGACTTCATCTCCACCAAAAAAAAAAAAAAGTTCTGAATATGGATACTCTGTCAAAATTCAACATCTGCTGGTCTTCTTGGATCAGGCTGCCTTTGGTCTCTCTAAAGAGGCTAACCTGGATTCCTCTTTGGTGAGAGGACAGTATACATTTCAAATAAGGCATTAGAGGTCTTCCAGGAAATTATGATTGTGGGCATTTCCCTCTCTTTTTCAAGTTTCCAGTGTCTTTAGAATCTCACTGTGCCTTTTTAGAAATATGGCCAATTCTTGTGCTATATTTTATGCTCCAGGTGCCTTGGAACCCAGTTGTATGGGGGCACTGTGGACAAGGGTGCAAGTCCTAGCTCTGCATTTAAAGGTTACATGATCTTAGGAAAGTTTTTCAACCTTTCTGACTTAGTCTGTTTTCCATTGCTATAACTGAATCCCCGAGACTGGATAATTTATAAAGAAAGAAATGTGTTATGTGGCCAGGCGCAGTGATTCACAACTGTAATCCCAGAACTTTGGGAGGCTGAGGCAGGAGGATTGCTTGAACATGGTTGTTCCAGACAAGCCTGGGCAACATAGGGAGACCCCATCTGTATAAAAAA
>NW_012102144.1:2612069-2614254 GCF_000951045.1 Mandrillus leucophaeus | reverse complement strand
ATTAGTTAAGAGAGGGGTTTTCAGGAGGTGGGGATTCTAGAATATTAGGAAAATATGTTGGTATCCTCCTTCATTATAGATGGATGGCATAGGTCATAATGCCATTCATCTATAATGAAGAAGGGTACCAACATTTGATATTGGCTACTAAGCCAATGTCAAAACCCAGTGGAATGACACTTCTATAGAGTTTATTTCCCTTTCTGCTATCTTCCCTACCCCACGGAAATGTCTGCCACCATATAAAGCGTGGTGGCACCTAGCTTAAGCTTCAGTGTTCCCCCTTGGGTAGGAAGGAGAGTAAAGGGAAGGTCACTCTTGAGTTTCCATGCTTTCTTCTTCCTCTCCTTGAGGTGGTTCTTCTGTCTCCTCTTCTTCCTCTCTTTCCTTTTTCTCTAATGGCTCCTCTAAGCCTTTTCTGAAGGTGTTACTATCACTCCATCCTAGGTAGATATTTCAGAAGTAAGATGGCTGGCATCACCCTCCTGGCCAAGGATCTTCCTAAAGCCACCATGTGAGAGGATTCGGACCGAGTCTGAGCTGTGTAGCAGACTGTCCTGCTGTTCTAGAGTCATGACTGTGTACTCTGAAGTTGCCACTCTCACAGGGGTCAGTGATACCCATGGACCCTGGCAGGAACAGTCCTGCACCCCAAATCTGCAAGCAACACCTGTGTGCAATGTTTAGGGCCAAAGGCTGTCTATTGGTGTTATCACAGCAAAATGACCTAGTAAGCCTAGGATCCAGGGTGTGAGGGGCTCAAAGCCAGGAAAACAAACCTTAAGTCCTTCAGTAGTCTGATGAGAACTTTAACTGTGGACTGAGAACCATTTTCCTTGAACCAGTGGGCATGCCGGATGGCTGCTAAGGCACTCTGCAATACCTTGATATCCAACGGAGTTCTGGGTCCTGTTTTGGAAGATTGGGTGGCACTGTTGTAACGACAGTCTTCACCGTAGCATCAGAAGAACTGATTTCAAAGCCAGTTTCGTTGGTTGGCACCGTCAAAACTTCAGAAGGATCCTGTGCTCTCAGGCTTCCCATGACTTTGTTTCCCAGGGGAGCAACAGCTTCCAACGTTGGCACAATCTTGCATATTACCAGCGGGGCAGCTGCATTGTGGCCTGTAGTGATGGTTCTCTTTTTATAGGATCCCACCTATCCAGCTTCTTCAATTTGCACTTCAGACATCCCTGGAGCCACAATCAGACTGTCAATCACATTGTTGATTTTTGTCACCAGGGAAAGGTAAGAGGCCTGCTCAGCAGAATCAGGAGCTGGGGTCCTGATTGCTCTTCAGCAAGGCCTCATTGAAGGAAGCTGTATCAGGTGTGGGCTTGACCCAGGGAAAGGCCATTTCACACAAATAGAAATCAAACAGAATATGTGGTACAAAGGGCCTGAACTCTCCTCCTGAGCCTCTTCTGAAGCCAAAGTACCCAACACAACCATGACCTTTGTCACTCCTCATGATGCCTTAAATTACAAATGGAAGCTACACCAATCACCCCTTCCTCCCCTGCCCCCCTCTCTTTTAAAATCTTGAGACAGGGTCTTGCTATGTTACTCGGGCTGGTCTTAAACTCCTGAGCTCATGTGATCCTCCTGCCTCAGCCTCTCAAGGTAGCTTGGATTTCAGGTGCATGCCACCATGCCTGGAGATTCTTCATTTCTAATTAACTCCCAAGTGCTGTCAGTACTGCTGTTCCGTGACCACTTTTTGAATAGCAAGACTTTTTAGGAGTTAATGAAGTAGTCAGATGCTTGCACCTATACATAGAATCACTGTGAATGTTTCAGCTATAAAAGTGACTGCTACAGATGCTTCGAATGGGCAACAGTAAACCAGAAACGACCTTGCTGTTGGAGATTCAATATTCCAAAATGATAACTTAGTAAAGTTACAAAGAAAAAGTAGCAGTTTCCTCTAAATTTGCATGGTTTAGCGTGTGGTGTGTATTAAAACTATAAAAAACATACTGTGCATTTATTTTTATGTGAAATGAAGGAAGGTTCTTGGCTCAGATGATTGGCATTTCACTTCCTGTCCACTGAGACAGTCCTAAGTCATGCATGCCATAGCACAATTCATTGAGAGATTCTGCCTCTTAAATCCCAGTTTTGGCTTCCAGTTGCTTCAACAATCCCCTTCCTCTCTGCATTTAGAAAACATCCCTACAGGGCC
>NW_012102144.1:2608162-2610062 GCF_000951045.1 Mandrillus leucophaeus | reverse complement strand
AAAAAAAAAAAAAAAAAAAAAAGTTGTGTATCTAGTGCTGTTTTTCAAACTTCAGCATTTGTTTAAAAAAGCATTTAAAAACATTTCTGTTAAGCCTTTCTTTGAAAGTGTCAGAAAGCCAACTCCAACTGGCTACAGCAATAACAGTGTGACAGTGTATCAGGAGAGGGGTTTTTAAACTTCAGAGTGTATCACCAGGACTCAGCCCTTCTCTATCCCTTGGTTTTTCTCTTCCTCTAAATTCATTCGATTCTCAAGGAAGATATTGCCTGTGTAAGCAAATAGACTCCACGTAGTCTACTCTGCATTTGCAGTAGAAATTAAACCTTTATTTCCTATCCTCCAACATAGTCCCTGGTTTAAATCTCGTTGGCTGGTTTGGGCCCAGTGAGTCCTTTCCTTCCTGCCCCTCCTATTGCTGTGGTAGGCAAAGCTGGATTGTGTACAGCTCTTGTGCCAAGGAGTAGGGTCAACCTCAGTGAAACAACATGTGCTGAGCCGGGGAACGGGCACAGGATACAGATCCCCAGAAGAAAATAGAGGTGCTGTAGCCAGAAGCAGCAGAAATATATGCCTGGCAGGTAAAAATGACAGGTATCCCATATACTTGCCCTTAGCTTGCTGACTTGTGAAAAACTTCTTTTCCTGTGAATTGAATTAAAAAAGATTTCAGTTAATTGACCTTCTAGTTAGTTAAGCTGCAGCTAATTAGGTTAGTTAGATGACTAGGTGCTGATGGAGTCAATAAATGGACACTTGGCACAAAAATAAAGTTAACAGGTCCTGACATTTCACTATGGGAAGCAATTGGGAGGGAGGATTCCAAGAGGACTTTAAATATTCCAGACGATGTAACTGTAACCAGACCAGGAGTTTTCCTTGTCTGTGGGCTTCTCCACCAGGGGGACAATGTGTCTTTTGCCTGGCACATAGTTAATTCTGAAGGATATTTTATTATTGCAGAACGAGGAGATTGGGGTGGTTTTTTATTTTTACTGACTTTGGATCGTTAACTAAAATAGGGAACACAGGACAAAATGTAGGTTTAGGAAAGAAGATGCTGAGTGCGAATTTGAAGGTGAAATGTATTTGAGCTGCTGGTGGGACAGTTTGGGAGAATCGGGCGGTTAGGAACGTGGAACCCAGGTCTGTTTTATTGTATCCTGGGAAAATCCAATCTTGTCTTTATTTTGGTTCAAAATAAAACTTTCTTTGATAAAAGCAAAGGCGTATTTCCTTGTGAGAGGCAGTAAGATGGAATGCTTTATCAAATAAAAAGACTGTTCAAGGGAAGTGCTCCTGGAGCATTTGTTTTCCCTTAAAGACACTGATATCTGGGTCTCAGAGGGATTATATATTTCCAGATGTTTCCATTTGTGAGTGTCAAGTTGCATTAGATGCCACATTTTAGTGACATAACATCACTTTGCCTCATTGAGAACAATTTGGGGCACAAAAATCATAGTTGAGGAAAATTTACATTTGCTTCTCTTGCAGTCTGTTTTTCCAGAGTAGGGATAGTGTAGAAAAATAAAGGTACAAACAGAGCTGGCAGCATCCACATAGTTTCTTACTCAGTAGTTCTCAAGTCGGTGCCTCTCTGATTTGTAATAAATATTTTTAATGTGTTCCCTTTATTATCCTAATATGAGATAAATAGATAATGCATCCGGTTAGTATACCTAATTTAAAAAATTATATAGTGACTCAACTAGTATCTATAGAAAATAAAAATAAAAGGAAAGTAACTTACAATAAATGATGCATATTGCAGTATGTGTAATACATTCTTGGGTACAAGTTTACTAGAGCCAAACTTCTCCTGGGGATCTTGTTAAAATGCAGATTCTGATTCAGCAGCTCCAGTGTGGGGGGCCTGAGATTCTGCCTTTCTTCCTTC
>NW_012102144.1:2600548-2606923 GCF_000951045.1 Mandrillus leucophaeus | reverse complement strand
TTTGCTACTTCTAGATTAACACGACCACCTCAGATAGTTTCTTAACTGAAAATATTTTAGTCCCCAGACAAGCTACGTTCTTTGACATTGTGTGTAATACAAAATATATATGAGATGGATTTTTCCGCTTTTGATATCAGCAGCTTTTGTAACACTGGAATGTGAAAATGATATATATTCATTAGAGGCTGTCTGAAAAATAAGTTTAAAATTTGAGGAAAAAGTTAAAATGCAAATAAAGGCATGTGTAATTGTACCACCCAGAAATAACAACTATTAACCGGAATTTTCTCCTAATCTTTTTTTTTTTTTTTTATTTTTTATGAGGAAATACACAAGCATGTGCTCACATTTTAACAAAATTAGAATAGTTTCACTACTTTTGCATGCTGGTATTTTCACTTCTATTATGAAGTATGCATCTTAATGATACTCATCTTCAGCACTTTTTTATTAATGGAAAATTTTGAGATAATTGTGGATTCATAAGCAGTTTTACAAAATAATGCAGTGAGAGCCCTTCTATACTTAGTTTGGTTTCCTCCAGTGGTGTAATTTTCCAAAGCTATAGTATAATATTGCAATCAGGATATTGACATTAATACAGTCTACCAGGCCAAACGTGATGGCTCATTCCTATAATCCGAGCACTTTGGAAGGCTGAGGCTGGTGGATCACTTGAGCCCAGGAGTTCGAGACCAGCCTGAGCAACATAGCAAAACCCCATCTCTACCAAAAAATAAAAAAAATTAGCCAGGTGTGGTGGCGTGCACCTGTGGTTCCAAATGCTTGAGAAGCTGAGGTTAGTGTATTGCTTGAGCCTGGGAGGTTGAGGCTACGGTGACCTGAGATTATGGTACTGTACTCTTGCCTAGGCGACAGAGGACTCTGTCTCAAAAAACAAAAACAAAAACTCCTAACAAGTGTAGTCAAATTTCCCCAGTTTTACTTATACTTATTTGTGCGTATGTGTGTATTTAGATTTATACACAATTTTATCACCTATGTAGGTTCATGTGTCTACAGCCACAGTCAAGATATTGAACAGTGCTGATACCACCAAGATCCCTTTTATAGCCACACCCATCTCTTCCCTGGCCCCCTTCAAACTCCTGCCAACCACTAATCTATCTTCAGTTTGTGAAACTTGGGTCATATCAGAAATTTTATATTAACGGAATATATAATGTTTGTTGCCAAGTAGTATTTCATGATATGTGTATACCACAGTTCAGCCACTTACCTGTTGAAGGACATCTTGGCATCTTGGCTGATTCTAGTTTTTAGCTATTATACATAGGCTGTTGTGAACACTGGCATACAGGTGGTTGTTGTAGTTGTTTTTTTAATTTAAAATTTTCTTTTTTCTGGGATAAATGTCCAAGAGTACAATTGTTGGTTGAGTATTTAGGGTTTTTTTTTTTTTTTTTTGAGACAGAGTCTCTGTTGCTCAGCCTGGAATCCAGCGGCATGATCATAGCTCACTGTAGCCTCAGATTTCTGGGCTCAAAAAATCCTCCTGCCCCAGCCTCCTGAGTAGCTGGGACTACAGGTGTATGCCATCCATCCTGGATAATTTTTTTTTTTTTTGAGATGGAGTCTCACTGTGTCACCCAGGCTGGAGTACAGTGGCGCCGTCTCCGCTCACTGCAAACTCCGCTTCCCAGGTTCATGCCATTCTCCTGCCTCAGCCTCCCGAGTAGCTGGGACTATAGGTGCCCACCACCACGCCTGGCTAATTTTTTGTATTTTTAGTAGAGATGGGGTTTCACCGTGTTAGCCAGGATGGTCTCAATCTCCTGAGCTTGTGATCCACCCGCCTCGGCCTCCCAAAGTGTTGGGATTACAGGCGTGAACCACTGCGCCCGGCCAATCCTAGGTAATTAAAAAAATTTTTTTTTGTAGGAGATGAGCTGTCTTTAGCTTGCCTAGGCTGGTATCAAACTCCTGGGCTCAAGCGAACCGCCTTCCTTGGCCTCCCAAAGTGCTGCAGTTACGTGAGTGTGAATTTTCTTATAAAACTACTTGCCAGAGTGGCTATACTATTTTACATCTCACCAGCAGTATGAGTGTAATCCAGATTTTTCACATCCTTGCCAGCATTTGGTGGCGTCACTGTTTTCATTTCATCCATTCTGATAAGTGTGAAGTGCTCTCATTGTGGTTTAAATTTGCACTTTCCTAATGCCAAATGATGTTAAGCATCTTTGCATGTGCTTGCCATATATATATATCCTGTTTAGTCAGATGTCTTTTCAGGTCTTTGGCCCATTTTCTTATTGGATTGTCTGTTTTTTCAATATTGACGTTGGAGAATTCTTTATATGTTCTAGATACTTGTTCTTTGTCACCTATGTGATTTGCATGTATTTTCTCTCTCAACCTATAGCTTGTCTTTTTTTTTTTTTTTTTTAATAAGACTTTATTTTTTTAGAGCAGTTTTAGGTTCACAGCAAAATTGAGAGACATGTCTGGCGGTATCCCATATACTCCCTGCCCCAATACATGCATAGTCGCCCCCATTATCAATATCCTGCATGAGAGTGATGCTTTCATTACAGCTGGAGAACCTACACTGACACATCATTGTCACCCAAAATCCATTGTGTACATTAGAGTTACCTCCTGGTGACATAAATGACATAGCTCTGTGGGTTTAGATAAATTTATAATGACATGTATCCACCATTATATACCAGGGGTCCCCATCCCCCAGGCCACACACTGGTACTGGTCTGTCCTGGTCTGTGGCCTGTTAGGAACCAGGCTGCACAGCTGGAGGTGAGCAGCAGCAAGCAAGCATTACTCCCTGAGCTCTGCCTTCTGTCAGATCAGCATTGCCATTCGATTCTCATAGAAGCGTGAACCTTATTGTGAACTGTGCATGTGGGGGATCTAGGATGTGTACTCTTTATGAGAATCTAATGCCTAATGATCTGAGATGTAACAGTTTCATCTCAAAACCATCCCCTCCCCCCTCCCCATCCGTGGAAAAATTATCTTCCATGAAACCAGTCCCTGGTGCCAAAAAGTTTGGGGACCGCTGTCATACACCATTTTATTCACGGCCCTGAAAATCCTCTGTGCTCTGCCTGTTAGCGTTCTTTTTCATTCTCTTCACATGGACTTTCACAGAGTGAAAGGTTTACATTTTGATTAGATTCAATTTTCCTTGAGTGGATCATGCTTTTGGTGTCATGCCTAGTAACTTTTTCTCTGGCTCTATATCCTAGAGATTTTTTTCTTAAGTTTCTTCCTAAAAGTTGTATAGTTTTACATTTTACAGTTAAGTTCCTGATCCATGCCAAGTAAATTTGGTGTGAGAGAGAAAGGTCACAATTGACTTGGTGTAAAGTGTGAGAGGCAGGTCAATGCTCCTTTCTTGATCTGTGGATGGCCACTTGCTCTAGCTCCATTTGTTGAAAGACTGTATCCTTCCTTCACTGAAAGCTTTTTGAACTTTTATCAGTAATCAGTTGGGCATATTTTAGGTCTATTTCTGGGTTCTGTGTTTCTTCCCTTGATCTAGGTCTCTTTCCCTTTGCCAGTACCACAGTCTTGATTACTATGGTTATGTGACAAGCCTTAAAATTGGGCAGAGTGATTCCTCCCACTTCCTTCTTTGTAAGGAGTATTTTAGCTAGTCTAGGGCTGGGCTGCTTGTTGTCACTGGGTCTCCTTTTCTGACTTTGCATGCCCACCCGTGATGCTACTTTTGAATCTTGGATTCATTTTCTAGGTTTCTCTTCAGAGGGTTTTTTGTTTTACTAAAGGAAATAAATTCCCTTTTTCCAGGGAATTTTTTCTTTTTTCCTCTGAGTACCCTAAAAGCTAACCCTAGAAGTTAAAATTATGGATGTGAATCATGTTATTTATGTTCCCTTAAACCTGCCAAACTCAGCCGGATGAAGTAGCACATGTGTGTAATCCTAGCTATTCAGGAAGCTGAGGTGGGAGGATAGCTTGAAGTCACAAGTTCAAGACCAGCCTGGGCAACCTAGCGAGACCTCATCTTTCAATTAAAAAAAAAAACCCTCCAATACTCTTATTAAACATCTTGCTATGAATTTGTTCTGCTTTTGTATCATCTACTCACTTGGGCATCTAATTCTTAAGTTCTTTTCATTTTGTTCAAATTTAGCTGTATAATTGAGAATGGGGATGAAGATATGGAAAGTACTTTTTATCTATGAGTGCTTTGTTCAAAAGCAAGATGGCTTTGCACCGAGTCTCAGTAAACTTGAACATAAATAGAAGTGCAAAGGGTCTGCTAGTATTTATTTAAACAGAAAGTTTTCAGGGGTTATCTTCTATGGAAAATGTTTCCAAACAATGTGACAGCAAAATGATAGTGTAAATTGTAATGTCTGTCCCAGTTGGATATATAAACATATGAAGTGCTTTTTTCTTAAAAATGTTTGGGTGGTTCATTTAGAGTGAAAAGTGATATAACTCACATTCTAAAATAATGATAGAATAAAATAAGGATTTTATCTTTCAGTGTCATATAGGTGCTTTGTTACTTTCCAGGGACTATAGTGAGTAATGGAATTGTGGGCATAGCTTATTTGGGGCAGATGTTTCTAGATTGTGGTCTATAAATGAGACCCAGGTCTTTGGAAGAGAGAGGGAATAAATTCAGGGAGAAAGGATTTAGAATTATTCTTGGTGTTATAAATAATGAAGTGGTTGCTCTTAAGTAACTATAATGGCATTTTAGCTAGTAGACAAAATAGTACCTAAGCCCTGTTTTCAAAGTCCCTGAGACACTAATGCACAGATAATAAATCAAAATACAAGAATGTAGGTGCTTTGTCCCTAAGCCCCACTACAGATCTTGATTAAGTAGGTCTGGATCTGTGGACCTATGGAGAACTCCTTTGCCAGAACAGCTTAAGAACTAAAGTAGGCCAAAATCAATTCTTCATCTTCCCAATGCCCAAACTAAAATACTGAATCTTTCCAGCCCATTATGAGAAAAAACTCATACTATATTTTTTTGACTTGCCTGGGAGGATAATTCTAGTATGTATGCCTTTTGTCCCATAATTGCTATCATTATTATGATTCTAATAACTATTAAAATATCATATTATATCATTATTATATTATTTCAAGTGGTGGCTGGGCGTAGTGGCTCAGGCCAGGTGTTGAGGCTCACCCCTGCAATCCTAACACTTTGGAAGGCTGAGGCTGGAGGATCACTTGAGCCCAGGAGTTCAAGACCAGCCTGGACAACATAGCAAGACCTTGTCTCTACTAAAAATTAAAAAATAAAAATTAACCAGGTGTGGTGGTGTGTGCTTGTAGTCCCAGCTCCTCAGGAGACTGAGGCAGGAGGATCACTTGAGCCCAGGAGGTTGAAGATTCTGTGAGCTATGATGCACCACTGCTCTCTAGCCTGGACAACAGAGCAAGAGACTGTCTCTAAATAAATACATCAATCGATTGATCAATCAATAAGCTGTCCTTCACAAGAGCTCCCCTGTTTGAATGATAAATGGTGTGATCACCATAGTCTTATATTCAAATCGGAGACAGATCAAAAGGAAGGAATGAATGACCTGCAAGAGATGGTGCCTTATAGCTTGGCGAAGACCCACTCAGGGCTGCTGTCCCTTGGTGGGTCTAGGCTGAGGTGAGAATAGGGTAGGGAATTGGAATCCAAGGGAGGTGCTAGATCCATACTGCCTAATGCCATGGAAGAATAGAAAGTGTACAAATAAAAAAGTGAGAGACGTAAGGCCTTTGTCTATATGATGCTGTCCCAACTTTCTTATCTCCATACTTAGAAGGGAAAAAGCTTTGGGATCAAAGAGAGAGAGAAGTAATCTTTTTACCTTCTAAGTAAGGACTCTGTATGCCTTCATCCCACTTCAGAAGTAAGCCCGAAATATGAGTTATTTGGCCATACCCTGGTCCTACAGTAGTCCTAGTCTTTGCTACCACCCAAGCCAGCTTCATGGAAACTAGGCCATATTGGCATGCAAGACCAAGAGTACTGTTTTAAATAAACATGTCCCAGATTTGTTCTAGTTTATAGGAAAAATAAAAAATAATTTGCAAACCAGCAACAGTTATTAACACAATTTTTGATGACTTTTCCCCCCGCCCCTGTTGGAAAACAGTGGGTTTGAAAACCACCAACCAAGAGTTGTGGGCCTTGAGTCACAGGCAGCGTGCAGAACCTCCTGAGGATGCTCCCTGTATCTGGTTCTGTGCCTTGGACTGTCATTCTCTTTTCTTTTGATGGCCTTTCTTTCCAAGGACGGGCTTGCTTGCCTCCTTTCTTTCTTTCTTTCTTTCTTTCTTTCTTTCTTTCTTTCTTTCTTTCTTTCTTTCTTTCTTTCTTTCTTTCTTTCTTTCTTTCTTCTT
>NW_012102144.1:2595890-2596608 GCF_000951045.1 Mandrillus leucophaeus | reverse complement strand
GAGAGCCTCCAACCTCAGCCTCCCAAGTGGCTGGGACTACAGGCACATGCCACGTGCCCAGCTCTGTATGCTTAAATATGAGGTGACCCTAATAGCTGTCTCTTATACACATCTAGATGTGTATAAGAGACAGGTCCAATGTTGACTTTTAAAACTACCTTCCTGTTTCCACATGCTGAGATTCTTCTCTGATACCTTAAGTACTCTGCTCAAATCCAACATTTTTCTTAATTACATCTGTCAGTTACATGAAAATCTCCTTTGGTCACTGAGACCCAAACCTTGCCGGTCTGTCATTGAGCCAGGTCGTCTTCGATATGACTGTGCTCCTACCCTCAGCCTTTGTCATTGGTGCCTTAGTGACTGCAGAAGCCTCTTAGTCTTCCCATCTCCACCTTGCTCTATACCCCTGCCTTGACCGTTGCTGGCCAATAGTAAAAATCCCCTCCCAAAATATTTTTAAGTAAACAAACAAAAATACAAAATAATGTTTAAAAATAGAAAATGAAAAGTTAAAAAAAAATTCTAAATGTTTATCTCCTCACTTTATTTAGCCTAGTTTCAACCCTAAAGATTTTCCTAGTGCTTCAAAAACTGTAATGTCTACAAATTCTCCTAAACTACCCTGAATTGCTGATCTCTCTCTCTCTCGTCATGTATCTCCCTCTCCACCATAAAATTTTAAATTTCCGAAGGGTCCTGCACAGCTTGTAATAAA
>NW_012102144.1:2584854-2595840 GCF_000951045.1 Mandrillus leucophaeus | reverse complement strand
TCTCTCTTTCTCTCTCTCTTTCTCTCTTTCTCTCTCTCTTTCTCTCTCTCTTTCTCTCTTTCTTTCTTTCTTTTTTTTTTTGAGACAGAGTCTTGCTCTGTCACCTAGGCTGGAGTACAGTGGCATGATCTTGGCTCACTGCAACCTCTGCCTTCTGGGTTCAAGGAATTCTTGTGCCTCAGCCTCCCAAAGTGCTGGGATTACAGGTGTGAGCCACTGTGCCTGTCCCCAGGGGCATCTTAATTAAGCAATAGGAATGCAGTTAAGGAAGTGATAAAATTTATCAAAGAATCCTTAGGAAATGTCAGCTATAGCTCTTATCACCATGGCTGTCTGTAAAAGGGTGGTCCTGAGATGAAGTAGTCGCTGAGTGCTGGATTTTAAGACCCGTCTCACTGTATGGAAATCATATATCAAACACAATGAAAATGAAGCGTATTTGTGACAGTTGAGTATAAGACTTTTATTTTATTTTGTTTTTTTCTGAGCTAAAGAAGTAGGCAGGTAAACAGAAAACCTTCACTGCAGAATTGACACACTAGAGGAAAATTGCTTTGTCTGTCCAAAGATATGCTTAACTGACGAGAAATTAAACAACATGATTGAGGAGGAAAACCTGAATAAGTGGAACACGGAAGTAAAAAAGGATTCTGTCACTATTTACACCCATTATTCAAGTTGGAAGATGGGATGATTCTTAATTATTCATTTAGGTGTCAGTGTGGATAGAAAATCACCATCCTAGAAGGATACATTAAAATGAGTAAGAGATTTTCAAAATTCACAGAATAAGTATGTGTGGAATTTTGTGGGTTTTCAGGAGCCTGTTGAGTTCCAGGGTAGGAGAGAGATGTCATGCCAAATGACAGATTTCTTGTTCAAGGAGTATGAACACAACAGGCTGACAAAATTTGAAAAGAGCAGTGCTGATAAGCAAAAGGAAAGAGAAGAAAGGATGGCTCTGGACTTCCTGCTCTCAGTGAGGCAAGCTGTGGGTTAGTGTGTGTGGCATGGACTTGAGGAAGTGCCGGTTACCTATTCCCTGACATGATCTATTCCTTCCACTCAGGGCCAGTGGACATCTGTATGTATGTTTCCCTTAATCCCATTATGTTTTTACTTGATACCAAGTAGCTCTTTTATTTTGTTAGCAACAAAGCTTGATTTAATTTCTTGGTTTGCAGAGTAGATACTTAAGAAAAATGCAAAACTACTCTCACCTTGCTGTATAAGAAGCTATTTTTTTTTTACCTTTTTATTTTATTTTTTAAAGGTTTTCTTTCTTTTTTTTATTATTATACTTTAAGTTATGGGATACATGTGCAGAACATACAGGTTTGTTACATAGGTATACACGTGTCATGGTGGTTTGCTGCACCTATCAACCGGTCATCTACATTAGGTATTTCTCCTATTGCTATCGCTCCCCTAGCTCCCCATCCTCTGCCGGGCCTTGGTGCGTGATGTTCCCCACCTGTGTCCATGTGTTACCATTGTTCACCTCCTACTTATGAGTGAGAACATATGCTGTTTGGTTTTCTGTTCCTGTGTTTGCTGAGAATGATGGTTTCCAGCTTCATCCATGTCCCTGCAAAGGACATGAACTTGATCCATTTTTATGGCTGCATAGTATTCCATGGTGTATATGTGCCACATTGTCTTTATCCAGTCTATCATTGATGGACATTTGGGTTGGTTCCAAGTCGTTGCTGTTGTGAAGAGTGAAGTGGCTAACTTTTTAAGGGAATGGAAATACAGCCTGCCAATGATTCATATGGTGTTGGATTTTTGTCTTCATGTGCAGCATATCCAGTGCTTTAGAGCATTCCTTCGTGGATTGGGGTTCGGCCCAGGTGCCTCTTTTGGCATATGAAGAGTTTGACCTTTGACATGGATATGAAAGAGTGGGAGAAAGTGTGCAAGTTGCCACCAAACTCCTGTGCTAACTGCAGAAAGCTGCGAGGTGTGGAGAGTGAAGGAACACAGAGTGATGATTCTCTCTGTTACATCATACGTCTGGGTCCAATGTTGACTTTTAAAACTACCTTCCTGTTTCCACATGCTGAGATTCTTCTCTGATACCTTAAGTACTCTGCTCAAATCCAACATTTTTCTTAATTACATCTGTCAGTTACATGAAAATCTCCTTTGGTCACTGAGACCCAAACCTTGCCGGTCTGTCATTGAGCCAGGTCGTCTTCGATATGACTGTGCTCCTACCCTCAGCCTTTGTCATTGGTGCCTTAGTGACTGCAGAAGCCTCTTAGTCTTCCCATCTCCACCTTGCTCTATACCCCTGCCTTGACCCTTGCTGGCCAATAGTAAAAATCCCCTCCCAAAATATTTTTAAGTAAACAAACAAAAATACAAAATAACGTTTAAAAATAGAAAATGAAAAGTTAAAAAAAAATTCTAAATGTTTATCTCCTCACCTTATTTAGCCTAGTTTCAACTCTAAAGATTTTCCTAGTGCTTCAAAAACTGTAATGTCTACAAATTCTCCTAAACTACCCTGAATTGCTGATCTCTCTCTCTCGTCATGTATCTCCCTCTCCACCATAAAATTTTAAATTTCCGAAGGGTCCTGCACAGCTCGTAATAAAATACCAAGAGCACGGGAGTCATTGAATTAATAATTGTTGAATTAAATTAAGTACATCTGGTAAAATCCCTTTGAATAGCTCATTAGTAATGGAGTCTGGTATGTTTGTATGTGGGGAGCAAACTGGGATATGTCATTCTGTACTGTTGAACACAATAGTGTCCCTCCAGAAAAACACTGTTGATTTTGTGTGATTCATTGACAGATTCAAAGGATGGTGTAACCATCTGTTTTCTGTAGTTCCCGAGAAAAGAACAAAAGGATTGGGCTTGGAGTGGAGAATGAGAAGAAGTGGGTAGATAAAAGGTAGAATTTTTTGCACTGCTTAGGTTGTATAATCGACCGGATTACCCGGGAACTCTGCCACCTCCTCCCCGAGTCTGAATAAAAAGGAGTATCTTGTCCTTTGATGGAGATGGTGGACACAGCTTTTCCTAGATGACCTCTCCGGCCTGGTCCAATTCTGCGTTTTTAATTGGAGTGTTTTTCTTCCTTATTCTCCAGATTTATTTTTTAAATTACAAAAGAAGTATGTTTGTTTAAAAAAATCTGAAAATTCAGAAATTTATAAACCAAAAGCCCCTGCTCCAATTACTTTTCTTGGAGCTTGCCATGATTATTGCAATCATGATTATTTGCTGTATGTGTTTTCATGCCGTTTAAATAGAGACACGTGTGTGTATGTGTCTTGGCTTTTATAAAAATGTGATTAAAGTTTTCATCGTGTCCTCCAGTTTGCATGTATCCTAATCATTATCATGTGTGAGTGCATAAGTCTCATTTCTTTTTAATGGTTATGTAGAGTTTCTCTGTATAGATACATCATAATTTTGTAATTGTTCTCATATAGATGGTATATTTGGGTTTTTCCAAAATTCTCTGTCAAACATAATGCTACAAATAGCCTTTATGCTTTTACTACAAGCTTTTCAAAAGTATGCCCTCAATTTATCAAATGCTTTCTTTACATTCTTTGCTGAAGTAACCATGTGGTTTTTCTCCTCTAAACTATTGACATATATAGTGTAGTTTAAAGTCATCAAACAAGGTGAAAATTGAGTCCTGCCATAATTATCTTTGAAAATCCATTAAATCATCCCTGTTTGTGCTCTCACATTTCTCAGTAAGAGCTGCTCAGCCCAATTTTTTTTTCCAGTATTGGAACAGAATGTTGTTTCTTTGGTTGAACCCATATGAAGTGGTTGGCTTGTGTTCTAGAGCCATCTTTTATCAAAGACAATTGTTGTCAGTTTTGTTATTGTTGTTTGATTTTGTCTTGTTTTTAGCTTACATCGTTAAAATTCATAAACTAGAGGTACATGTGCCACTGTAACGCTGTAATGAGCCACCTCATTCGATGGCTCCTTGAATGTTTGAATTAAGCCCTACCTAGTCTGTGATGGGTTTATTTTTTGGTTCTGCTTTTAATACACTGGTGAATTCATTGTACTGACCTGTTTTGTGAATTCATCTTGAGTTTTTCTCTGTGTATTCTTCACAAGTTCTCTAATAAATAATTTTTTCTGTGTTCTATACTGTACTATTAATAAAGCTTTCAAGTAGTATTTTTCTGGCATTTTCCCTCCGTTTTTAAATCGCCATTTATACTTTGGCAGAAATTACTTTGAGATTGATGACTGCAGCTTTCCAAATTGATTTATTCTAGGCAAGCATCTTCTACTATTCTTGAAATTTAGAGGCCATGGGGGTTCTGTTTTTAAGGCTGATATGTTGCTGTTTCAAATTATACTTGAAACTCCAAACATATGGAGCTTTTCATCCACCCTTCCATCACCCACGTAAATGAATATCATAGTTTTATTTTCATTTGGCCTCGTGAATCTCAGTGCCCACACACTGTGATTGAGACTGACAGTGTGGTTGAAGTTTTGTTGGGGAGATCAGAGAGCGTCTGGTCAGAATGTTTCTCTTCCTCTAATTTCTGATTCTTTTATCTTACGAGATACAGCAGAGCCGGCCGCGTGAATGCTTGGGAAGTGCAGCTCTGGAATATCAACGGAGCCCTCTCTCCTGTCTGTTGGGAACCAGGAGCAAAGGCAAATTGGGAATGCATTTTTCAGTGTCTGCAGGAAGTTTGAAGTTTATTTATTAGCACTAAATGCATCTGTTGGGCTGCAGTGATGAGATGAATCCTCATTTTTAAATATTTGATCTGCAACTGACTAAGCCCTTGAAGCTTTTGCTGTAGTACAAATTTAGACTACTGATGTGCCTGGGAAGTGTACCAGGTTCTGAATTATACAGCGGGTTGCATGGTGGGCAACCTTAAAACCAGAGAACACCTGGGGCCAGCAGGAGTGGGAATACTGAAAAAGTGAAGGGCGCGCTGGAATTTTTTAAAATTTAGTTTGGTGATGACTCTGAGGGGAAAGGCAGTGTTGAAACTGTCTGAGAACATAAAGCCTTGGAAATAACTGCTGCTAGAAACTAGGGAAAGCCAAAATGTGTTAGTAAAAGAGAAAGAAGGGGTTGTTCTTGTGATGCATAGCCTCTGACACCTTGGCCCCTTTCCTAAAAATATAGTTCCCATATGTGGAGTTTCACAGGCACCTCATGGGCTTGGGGAAGTCTGTGGTCTTAGGGGAGAAATAAAATGACTGGTTCTTGAAAATACATTTGAGGGCTTGAATTCTTCAGCTTTGGCAAGAATCTTAACCAAAGGCCTCATGCTGATAGGGCTGAGATTGGCTTCTCTGTGCTTGTGTATTATCTTGTTGGGTTTGTCCAACATCCAACATCCAAAATTCACAGGCCATAACATGCAGAAATCTTAGCTACTTAACATCGTTTTTAAGAGCTCTTTTGTTATAGTCGTTGCTTATATCTTTAATGTCATCTCCCGTTGCATTCTTGAACACTAGACCTAAACTTATTAAACTGTTGTATGAACTTAAATTATTAGTATTTTTTGAGATGAGGTCTTGCTATGTTCCCCAGGCTGGTCCCGAACTTCCCCTTGGCCGAAGAGAGCCTCCAACCTCAGCCTCCCAAGTGGCTGGGACTACAGGCACATGCCACGTGCCCAGCTCTGTATGCTTAAATATGAGGTGACCCTAATAGACGGCATTCCTCCATTTAGCTAATGAGAAGAATGAGGGAGAAAATGCTTTTGTTTTGCCAACTTGAATATATAAGCTTTTGGGACTATAGGTGAAATCGGAAATGTCTGTTTATAATCATTGAACTAGATATACAATAATATAATTTACATATTTCTGTGCCCACATGTTATAGGAATGTGCATGCAGGGCTCACCAGTAGTGAGATGAATGAGGTGTTTGTGTCTGAAGATCCAAATGACTGTTGTTTCAGAGAATGTCAGAGCTGGAAGCACCCTTAGAGAGAAATCCTGTCCACGGTCCTTATCTCACTGATAAGGAAACTGAGGCTCAGTGTGGGCACACAGCAGGTTGAGGCGGAGCTGAGTTCCTACTTGTTCTCAGATTAGGATAGGAGTATCTCTGGAGGATGTAGGTATCCAAGGTAATATGCCCCAGGGGTTAAATATGGTACACCTTAACAAATTATCTCTTTAACCTGAATATTTGGTCATAAAAGTTAAGTAGTTGAACTACAAATATTTTATACATGTTTTTACGTAAAAAACAGACACAGGCTACTCTGGTATACAGCACAAGATTCATATAAAAGTTTAAGATAAACTAAGACAGCAAATTTGAGGCAGTTATTTTAGGCTTCACCTTCAGATCATTAGAAGAAAGTCATTCAGTGTCTGGCCATGTAAAAGATTATAAACATTAGTAGAAATGTTTAAGAGCTTCTGCACTACACCACTTAGAGTAGTATACGGATGCTCTCCCACATGTAAAACTTCAGTCATTGGATCTTAATTCAGGTGAAAAAAACCTCGCAAGCCCAGGCACAAGTGCAACAGCTCTGTGTATCACCAACAGATGGCGCTGGCGGTCATTTACGTGATGCTCTTTGGAGTTGGGAACAAATATTTTTTAACACTCACCTTCGCAGAACCTGTCATAAAACATACATTGAGAAACTAGGATAGAAGACAGCAATTTATCATACTTGATCATGGCCTGTTGGCATATCACTTAAGGTTAATTGATTCCCTTCTACTATAATTTTATACTCATAAAGAAATTGAAATAATTTCTTTTAATACTTTAATAGTGGCTAGGGCCCACCCTTGATAGAGTGTACTGGTAGTACCTGCTTTAAAGGAATGCATTTGAATTATAGTTACAAATCTGTTTCCTCTGAAATCAGTTTCCAGTAAATGGGTTTATTGGTATCTAATCAACTGAATTGATAACATGCAGTTTCTGAGCAGAACTGTATTGTGGTCTCATAATCCAGGACATTTTCTCCTTCTTCTCCATGCCTTACAGACACCCTTCTATTCAGTATCCTTTTAAGGATGTTTTTCCCCCTCCTCATTGAAGATTGTTCCTATTTTTACTTTAACAACCCCAGGCACTTTCAAATGTAATCATTTTCATCCTATTTTTACACATGGGTATATAAAGTAAATGTGACCTAAACTGATATAATCTGATATATCTATAAATTGGTAATTTTTTAAAAATGGCTTCTTTGTAAACTATTTATCATCAGCAGTTTCTCATTTGGAGCTTAATTAGCATATACAAATACAGCAAAGCCTAATTCTCTAAAGTACTTTCTTGCCATGAAACAGATTTGTTATGGGTTGGAGATAGGATCTGGGATTGTCAGACTAAAGCCTCCATGTCTAAAGTGTAGGCAATCCCCACTTTTTTCTTTTGCATTTGGCTTCTTAAATGACATGAAAGCATTTCATGAATCTGAAAAGAGGAGCGCATTCCCCAGTGTCATTTGGAGTCAAGGTTTCTAGTAAATTCAGTTTATGGCAATACTGGTTTGGGGATTTTTTTTTTTCCCTACCCAGGGATGCAGTAACCACTTTGCATAATGGGAAAATTGCTTCTCCAATTTGGGATTCAATTTTTACCTACCTCAGATGTGAAGTAGAAACTAACCTTTCTGGAGTGATAATTGTGCTCAATTGTGTATCTATTGTGAACCGATTGTAAGTTTATCTAGGAGTCGGCCTTTGGCCAGGTTTCCTTATAGTTATATGAGGATTGGAGTTGTATAAACTTTTTTTGGGGGGGTCATTACACCCTCTCTGTGCAGTGTGAATGGAATCCTGTCAAGGAGGGAAGTAATGGGTATCTGAGTGATTTCACAGACTGGATTGTTAGCCACGGAAAGGTTTGATACATTGTCTAGCTTTGCCCACTCAGTAGCTAGATGAAAAAATTGAGGCACAGAGAGGGCAAGTAGCTTTCTCAAGATGACATAATTAATTGGTGACAAACGATGGACTATTCTACTGGACCCCTTGACACTCTGATTCTCTGAATCAGTGATAGGACTTGCTATCTGCATTTTTAACCCATTTAAAATATACCCTAGGCATTTCTAATATGTAGCCAGGTTTAGAAATTCCTCTACTTTATTTCTTTTAATTTATAGCAGTGGTTTTCAACTGGTGGCAATTTTGAATTGCAGGGGACATTTGGCCAGTTCATTGGGTGAGTTGGTTCTTATGGGAGATATTTTTAATTGTCACAAATGTGAATTGCTTCCGGTATCTAGTCAGTAAAACCCAAGGATACTGCTGCACATCCTACAATGCACAGCAATGCAGAGCAAAGAATTATCCAGCCGCAAATGCCAGTAGTGCCAAGATTGAGAAACACCTGCTTTACAGTGATTAATAGCGTTGCCTCTAGAGTGCCAAATCCCGGTTCAAATTTTAGCTCTTACCAGCTCTGTAGAACTAGGCAACATAATCAGTCTCTTGAAGCTCTGTTGTCTCATCTGTAAAATGGGGATATTAACAGTTACTTCACAGGGTTGTGGTGAGGAGTAATGTAAAGTGCTTAGAAGAATTGCATGGCTGATTTCTACATTCTCAATAAGCATTAGGTATTATGATAACTATTAATATCATTACAGGGCATACGTTTCAGTTATTTTACATCATAAAACTGCTAAAAACAGTGAATGAATAACTCCCAACAAGAGAAAGTTACATAAAGCACTTTGGTACATTCTAGAAGCTTAATACATTCTTGTTCATTTTTACTTAATTGAAGAATATGCATGTGATTGTCTATGTGCCTGTTTACCTTGGCTGTTTTTCTGTATATATCTAGTAAGAGTGATAAGTAGCAAATTTGCACAGTTTCAGGGCAAGGCTGTGTTTATCTACATTAATTATGGAGACCACTGAGGTTCCTGAGGAAAAGATTAACAGTGGATAAGCTACATGGATGCCAAATATGATTCCAGAAAAAGAAACACATACCAACTATACGGTTCATTAGCTTTGCAAAAAATCTCAGCAAGACTGTAAACTCATTCCAGGTAAAGACCTTTGTTATAATTCTTCTGTAGTCCATAATGTCTGTGGCTATGTCAGACATATTGATGGTACTCCATAAATAATTGTTTTGGGGTTGAGGATTTGAGAGCAACGTCTATATTTTCATGAAACCTACATAAAAGCCAGGAATTCAAATAACTCAGATTCTGCTTGAGTCATATTAAAAAAAAAAACTTTAATGTTGGCAGTAATGAAGCCAAGCCCTTACGCATATATGTATACACATGGTATATGTGTTATATAGATGTATATATATCCACATACATGCATATATATGGATATGGATATATATGAGGAGTCTTCAAAAAGTTCATGGAAAATATGGAATAGTATAAAACTAGACATAGATTTCAACTTTTTCCCCCACAAGAAACTCATACTAACTTGTTATAAAGTAGCTGAACAGGGTCTAGTTTCAGATACTAAGAATGATGAGACATCAGTTTGAAAAGAACTTCTAATAGAACAATGTGAGTTCTACTAAAATCGAATCAAGAACAAATATCAAATTTGGGGTGAAATCATTGATGCTTTACCAAAAGTTTCTGGGGGCAATGGCTCAGAGAAATCCACAGTTTACAAGTGGATAATTCATTTTAAGAAAAGAGGAGACGATGTTGAAGATGAAGCCCACAGTGGCGGACCATCCACATCAATTTGCAAGGAAAAAAAAAATTATCTTGTCTGTGCCCTAATTGAAAGGGACCAGCAATTAACAGCGCACATAATAACCAACGCCATGGGCATCTCAGTTGGTTCAGCTTACACAATTCTGGCTGAAAAGCGAAAGTTGAGCAAACTTTCCACTGGATAGATGCCAAAACCATTGCACCTAGATCAGCTGCAGACAAGAGCAGAGCTTTCAACTGCAATTTTAAACAAGTGGGATCAGGATCCTGAAGCATTTCTTTGAAGAATTGTAACAGGAAATGAAACATGGCTTTATCAGTAGAATCCCGAAGGCAAAACACAATCAAAGCAATGGCTACCAAGTGGTGGAAGTGGTTTAGTCAAAGCAAAAGCAGACTGGTCGAGAGCAAAGGTCTTGACAACAGTTATTTGGGCTCTTCAAGATGTTCTGCTTGTTGACTTTCTGGAGGACCAAAGGATGATAACATCTGCTTATTGTGAGAGTGCTTTGAGAAAGTTAACCAAAACTGTAACAGAAAAATGCCTGGGAAAACTAGACCAAAGAGCCCTTCTCCACCATGACAGTGTTCCTTCCTGCTCATTCCTCTCATCAAACAAGAGCAATTTTGCAAGAGTTTCAATGGGAAATCATGAAAAGTTGTTCAATGGGAAATCGTGAAAAGACAGTAAAGTTGACTGTATCAACTTTACAGTCCTGATTTGGCTGCTTGTGAGTTCTTTTTGTTTTCTAATCTTTAAAAGTCTGTAAGGGATACCCATTTTTTTCTTCGGTTAAAAATTAAAAAGGGCCAGGTGTGGTGGCCCACGGGGTCAGGATTTCAAGTCCAGCCTGGCCAGAATAGTGAAACATTGTCTCTAGTAAAAATACAAAAATTAGCTGGGCTTGGTGGCAGGCGCCTCTAATCCCAGCTACTCAGGAGGCTGAGGCAGAGAATTGCTTGAACCTGGGAGATAGAGGTTGCAGTGAGCCAAGATTGTGCCACTGCACTGCCCTCCAGCCTGGGCAACAGAGCGAGACTCCATCTCAAAAAAATAAACAAATAAATAAAGATAATGTAAAAAAGACAACATTGACATGGTTAAATTCCTAGGACCTTCAGTTCTTTAAGAATAGACTAAATGGCAGCTGGGCACGGTGGCTCATGCCTGTAATCCCAGCACTTTGGGAGGCTGAGGCGGGTGGATCACAAGGTCTGGAGTTCAAGACCTACCTGGCCAAGATGGTGAAACCCCATCTCTACTAAAAGTACAAAAATTACAGCGCACCTGTAATCCCAGCTACTAGGGAGGCTGAGGCAGG
>NW_012102144.1:2573615-2584744 GCF_000951045.1 Mandrillus leucophaeus | reverse complement strand
TCACAAGAGAGTTTTGAACTGGATGGAGCTTACGTTGAGAAATAAAGTTTATATTTTTAATTTTTATCTTTTTATTCCATTTGTACACAAACTTTTTGAAAACATGATGTTTGTGTGGTATGCTGGTAAATGTTTAACACCTGGCTCTGGCAGGGGATGACTGATGTCTCTGAGTACAAGGGTGGGAAGAGGTGCTAACATTCGACTCTCACGAGCCAGTACAAGCTTACTCCAGTGCACAACTATTTAATAGCACTTGTGTGCCAGGTACTATGCTAAATGCCTTATTAAGTGTATTCATTCATTTAAACCTCACGTCAACCCTTCTGGTGTAGTTGTATTATTATCATATCCATCTTGCAGATGCAAAAACTGAGGCACAGAGGGTTTAAACGCCTAGCCCAGGGTCACACAACTTATTAGTGACAGAGTTAGGATGAGAACCCAAGCAGCCTGGGTTTGGAGTTCATGGTCTGAACCTCAACATTATACTGTTATCTCTCAGAAAAACCTGATGTTACTAATTTACATTTTCATTAAATTAACGAAAACATTACACAGGGAGCAAACTCTTAGTACATAGCTAAACTTGATGAAAATCCCTTGCACTGTGCCATACACATGTCCAGCTGCAAGTGGGAGTGTTAAAAAAAATTGGTTTCTTCTTGGCTGGGTGCGGTGACTCATGCCTATAATCCCAGCACTTTGGGAGGCCAAGGCGGGTGGGTCGCTTGAGCCCAGGAGTTCAACACCAGCCTGGGCAACATTGCAAAATACTATCTCTACAAAAAAATGCAAATATTAGCTGAATGTGGTGGTGTGCTACTCAGGAGGCTGAGGAGGGAGGATCACTTGAGCCCAGGAGGTTGAGGCTGCAGTGAGCTGTGATTGCACGACTGCACACCAGCCCAGGTGAAAGAATGAAATCTTGTCTCATGAAATAAAATAATAAAATAAAATTGAATTGGTTTCTTCAAGAGTGCAGAATTCATCCTGAGAACACACTCGTTCCTCCTGGTGCTCTCACTTGTCCCACACGTGCAGCCCTTCCTTCCCCAGTCTGTGCGAAGCACACATCACGCTTCTCATGTGGTAGCATCTCTGATGGCCTCGGAGAGTATAATTAAGTTTTACCTTCTGGCTGCTTTTCTCCCAGGAATCGACCACCGTGGAATTCTGATGAACCAAACTCTGTTCTGTATTATATTCCTTCATTCTATTTAAATTACTCTGAAACCTCCCCTCCCATCCTGGCCCACCCACCTCTGATACCCACATACTCTAGTCCCACTTTCCCATTTTTGAATTGTCCCTCAAGGCCTAGCCCATTGCACCTTCTTTATGGGAGCCCTCCTAATGGCATCAAATACTTTAGATAAATGATTTTTGAAAATGAAAATGTCTTTAATTTGAACAGTTTTTTTCCTCTCTTCTCATTCTGGGCAGAAGGAATGCCATTTTCACTCACTGTGAACAAATAGGACACTGCTGTTTATCTTGCGGGAGAACATTGTTTTTCTCATACTTATCTCTCCCAATGGGATAATTGTAGGTGTGTGTGAAGGCTTCATCTAATTTGGGATGGATATTCTCATGGAGGAAAGGGTAGTGAAGTGCAGCGCTCATCTACCCCTAATGGTGGACCTTGCCTGTGGTCATGAGCAAAGGGTGCAGGTGTTGAATTTCTGGAGGAGTCCAAAGCTGTCTCCATGATTGATTCGTGATGAATCCTTGCACTGGAGAAATGAGGGTAAGGAATTTTCATCAGAATGTGGAAATGGCCATGAGGGGGAGGTTGTTTCATCTTTTCCTATGACCTCCACCACCAAGATATTAAAATAACACTTTGCAGCATTGTTTCCTGGAATTTATAGGTGTGTAGAGGAAATCCATGGTCAAATCAGTCTGGGAATTGCTCACTGAAACGTATTTTAGACACGTGTCATTCTTATCTTCTCTTCAGGGCTTCTCAGAGCTTTTACTATGCTAATGTGTGATTGAATGTCTATAAGGTTTTGTAATAAGCAGCATTTTCCAAACTCACCTGCCCTGGAATTTTTTCATCTCAAAGCATTCTCTTTGACTTGTGTTCAGTGGAATAGCCTTTGGGGAATTCTATACTGGAGAGAAAGATTGTTGGGCATCTGGGGATGGCCATAAAAATCTATCCTGAGCAGGAGTCTTGTCATCATTGTCTTAAGGAAGTATATTTCCAAATCACTATAGTATCTCTGATTATCTTTTCATGCTGTTTGTACAGTGCTCTGGTTACTAAGATAATAGTACATTGTGAACGCACACACACACGTGGAAAGCTTTAAAGAGGTAGGAAATTTGCTGAGAGTGACAGGGAGTTGATGGCGAACCCCTGCTCTGGATGGATCGACGTGAGTCAGTGTATCTGTGATTAGTACTGAAAGGCTCCTAACTCAGCAGGTAGACTTCTGGCTAGAATTCTGGGTAGAGTTACTTTTTCAGTGACCATATGGAAAGTGTTTGAATTTTTTTTTCCTTAATGGTTTAAAAAAGTTGTTGCCTGGAAGCAAGGATATAGGCCAAACAATATCACAGCATGAGCCCTGTGTAACTGTAAGGCACTCTATGGTGTACGAATCAAATTTATCAAAAGTAGGAAGAATAGTTTTTTTAAAGATTTTTGTTGGTTTTTTTAGCATGGTGTATCACAGTGGTTCATAAACATGGGTCTGTGGATGAGGAGCTTTTAAAACATCCAGATTTCTGGGCCCCACTGTTGAAATTTAGGAACTTTGAGGGGAAAGCCCAGGAAATGTTCCAAGAGTGATCCACATACTGTCAGTTCTTGGGTTTTTTTTTTTTTTTTTTTTTTTTTTTGTGTGTGTGTGTGTGTGTGTGTGTAGTTATGTTCTATAAAGTCACCACGAACACTTAATTAGCAAATACTGATCTGCTAAGGGAAATACAGGATTAGGTTCCTGCGAACTTCTGGTCACATTTTCATCAACTGATCAATACATAGTTGTATTTTACTTGTATTTCTGTTTAATGACACTTTAATGTTCATTTCTTTCAAATCACATATGCAGTATTTCTTTATAATAAGATGTCACTGAGAAGGGTTGAACACTTTCCTGATCCTTTATAGCAATGCTATGTTCTTTCAAATTTTTTGTCCCACAAATCCACAAATTTAGCCTGTTTTCCATCTTTTCCATAGCCTCATGATGCACTGTAGATGTTACCCTAGCAATCTGTGGCTTGGCCTCAGATCAGCCAATTCCCTCTTTCTTTTTCTGGACATACATTATTGTGGATCCATTAACACCAAACTCACAGCTAGGAGCACTGTAACTCATGCCTGAATGAAGCATATCCAGCACACCGGTTTCTCTACAAGGCTGGTAAGTTTTTTAAAATTTTTATTTATTTATTTATTTATTTTTATTTTATTTTTTTTGAGACGGAGTCTCGCTCTGTCGCCCAGGCTGGAGTGCAGTGGCCGGATCTCAGCTCACTGCAAGCTCCGCCTCCCGGGTTCACGCCATTCTCCGGCCTCAGCCTCCCGAGTAACTGGGACTACAGGCGCCCGCCACCTCGCCCAGCTAGTTTTTTGTATTTCTTAGTAGAGACGGGGTTTCACCGTGTTAGCCAGGATGGTCTCGATCTCCTGACCTCGTGATCCACCCGTCTCGGCCTCCCAAAGTGCTGGGATTACAGACTTGAGCCACCGCGCCCGGCCTTGGGCTGGTAAGTTTTAAAGAGGTAGGAAATTTGCTGAGTGTGACAGGGAGTCAAGGGTGAACACGTGCTCTAGGTTGACAGCATGAGTCAGTGTATCTACGATTAATACTCAAAGGCTCTTCTGCCTCAGCAGGTAGACTTCTGGCTAGAATTTTGGGTGGGGTTACTTTTTCAAGGCCACATGGAAGATGTTTGAATGGTTTAGGGAAGTTGTTACTTGGAAGCAAAAATATAGGCCATACACAGCCTTCTTGCACTTAGAAACACTATATAGACTTTAGCACTACAATTGGAGGTCATTTTAAATGGAGAAATTAGCATCAAAAAGCACAAAATATGAAAGAATGGCACTAAATAGACTGAAAAGCACATTTGTTCACAGTGTGAGAGCTGACACAGGAGGACAGGCCATGGTCTTGTTTGATCTCCACTGGAAACATACTCATTGGGCAACTACAATTTTTCACTGCTCTGTACGTGCCCATAAAGGACCACGAAAGTGCCATGAGTATTGATTTTGAGGTTTCAAATAAAATTCAGTGAGTAGGCAAATATGCAAATATGGAATCTATTAATAGTGAGTATTGACTGTTTTTCTCCACAGAAACTGGATGAGAAACCATTGGTGTAGTAGAGTTCAAATTCCCCCCTTTGCCACTTGGATAAGTTATTTAATTTCTCTTGACCTGAGTTTTTTTTGTCTGTAAAATGTGGCAATATAAGAAGCCACCTTGTAGGGTTGTGACGAGCATTAAATGAGATTATGATCTGAGAACAATAGCTTATACATATACATGTTCTCTGAATAAGCACTATTAGCCTTTGTTGTTATTGGTGGTAGTAATGATGTTATTAGACTCAGAGACAGTAAACCTGAGTATAGTGTCTCCCTGGGCCACATTAAGCAACTGGCTTATTTTTTCTGGATCTGTTGTTTTCTTTTTCATGAAATACATACTGTAATAATTTCTTGGCGAAGCTGTTATGGGCATTCCATGAAATATTCCAGATGACAATTTGTTCAGCACTGAAGCTCCTTGCAATAGTAGTTGGGAACTGTTGCAATGGCATGGAGCAGTATGAATGTAGCCTACCATTTTCTAATGATCATAAGTATCACTTAGTTGAGATATATGTTTTATAATGATTATTTCTTGAGGATTTAACATTTTTGGGTTAAAGCCCTGTCTGTCAACATGACTTGACATATTATAGTTGTTATTAACTGTAACTATCATTCCTTTGCTATAGGTGGGTGGTTCACAATGGGGTTGCTTTTGATCCCTAGTGGACATCTGGCAATGTCTGGAGACATTTTTGGTCATCGCAACTTGGGGAGGTACTACTACTGACTACTGACCTAGTGGGTTTAGGTCAAAGATACTGCTGAACATCCTACAGTGCACAAGGAACCGTGATGGGGAAGAACAGTGCAGCCCCAAATGTCAGTAGTGTCAAGGCTGAAAAGTTCCCCTCTGACTGAAGGCTCCCCAAGGATTGGCACTGTGGCTTGCTCACTGTCCTGAACGCTGGCACAGGAATGGATACGCAGTAGATACTTCTTGAAGGAAGTAATCTGTAAAGACACAAAGCCCTGTAGTTTGGTGTTTCTGCAGCTGGTTTCATGACCTCTGAATTTTAGGATTCCTTATTTGACTCCTCTCCTCCGTTCTGATTTTATTTTTAAGATGTTAATTATGCTATATATCAAACATAAGGAAAAAATAGTATAAGTGGTGTCCAAAGTGTGGTCTGTGGACTGGTGCCACAGTAAAATCATTATCAGTCCAGAGGAAGGCAAGAACAGAAATGAGAGTAAAAGTTTGACATTTTTGTACCAATTGACCAACGCTGTGATGTTTCTGCTAAATATACGTAAGTATCCTTCTGTAGCAATATGGACATTAAAAACCCTGATAGTCTCAGAAGCACAGATAACCAATATTTGCATTTCCATTTCCCAGACTTCACACATGTTGACATTTTACTATGTTAAATTTATATTTGTATATTATTTTCAATCTCACTTTGTTACCCTTTAGTTCCCTTTTCAAGAAATAAAACATCGTGGACACATGTATTGAGCTCCCAGTATGTGCTAGGCATGGGTAGGTGCACCTCCTTTGAAACAGGATCTTCTTGGCTCCTCCAGTACCCGTCTCTGGTCTGCCATCCATCCCCTGCCTCACAACTGAAGGCGGAACTTCAGGAGTGGACAGAACCATTGGTTAGGAAAAGAATGAGCAAAACCTGTCTACCAGTAGAATAGTGATTACCAGGGGCAGAGAGTTGGGGCAGAATGGAGAGATGTAGGTCACAATGTATAAAGTTGTAGTTATGTGTGGTAAATAAGTCTAGAAATCTAATGTATAGCATGAGGACTATAGTTAATAATATCGTATACCGGAAATCTGCTAAGAGGACATTTTAGGTACTGTTGACGTAAAAAAAGAGAAAGGTAACTATGTGAGATGTTGGCTATGTTAATTTGTTTGTAATAATCAGTACTTACATGCATATTGAAACATCACATTGCACAACTTAAATCGATACAATAAAAAAGAGAAACATCATTAGGACATACAAACAAACAAACATATCTACCATACTGACCTCTCAAACTTCTGTTTAGATCAGTGATTGGCAAACCACACCTATTCCACTAAAGTTTTACTGCAATGCAGCCATGGCCATTTGGCTGCGTATTGTCCATAGCTGCATTCACACAAAGTGGCAGAATCAAGTAGTTGCTACAGAGACCGTATGGTCTGCAAAGCCTAAAATAATTACTGTCTGGCATTTTATAGAAAAAGTTTGCTGCTCCCTAATTTAGACGAGTACATTTTCATTTAAACCCAGGCCAGGCTGCTCATTTGAATGTCATATGTAAACAATTTGGCTTCTCCATGGACTGAGTAGGACTTACTTGTTAATTGAGGGAGAGAGAGGGCACAGAGTGTACCCAGTGTTCTGATTATTTTTATTTTTTTCTCCTTTCGTTCATCTTGTGGTTTATTCTACTTCAGCCTCCATCCTGAACTTGTCAAAGTTCTTGATAATTCCTCTGTCTTTTTCTTGGCAGCAATGATAAAGAAATACAAAGATGATTTTAAGAATACTAAAGACAGGTAACACTAGTGCCAGGTGTCATGCTGTGAATTTTATATGCTTCCCATCACAGTAAGTTTATCCTCTGTTTTCAAATGAGGAAACTGGGCTTAGAAACAAGAAGCGGCTTGCTCAAGGTGTCTGGCTTGGAAGAAGCAAAGCCAGGATTCCAATGCAAACATCTTGACTGAAGTCTCAGACTTTAACCATGCAGCAGGGCTTGATGGTTATTCATATGTTGCTGTGGTTTATTTGGACCCACTTTTTTTCCCTCTGAAAACCAAGATACCATTTTAAGTGGCTTCTTTTCTCTGCATTTGCCCTTGTTTAATTATGAAAATGACTTGTGTGTTTAATAAGGTGCCACTTCCAAAACAACATACGGAATTCATTTTGTTGACAGGAAATCACTCATTCTGTAATTTACATATGATAATGGGGGTATTGCTTGACATTTGCTTTTCTCCCCACTCATTCTAGATTTTAGACTAGGGATCCAAAAAGGCTAATTCTATCCCTAGGGGACATATCCTCACAATTAATCTAGTTATAAACCATCCTGTGAGCAAATATGTGTAAGAATATACATTGGGGGCTTTTCAATTTGTTTTTTATTTTTTAGAGCTCTAAACTGATGTCAGGAAAGATGGTTCTGTGTCCTGAAGGGTACCTAATTTACTTTAGAAAATTAGTATTCATCTTGGAATCCTGGGGTGTAGTTTAGTGTTTTGTTTGATGTGCCTGTGAGGTGTCAGTTTGATGAGAGTATTTTTGCCTGAACTTGATGCATTTTTCCCCACCCATCTTGGTCCCAGAATTGAGATTCTAGTAATAATTGGTCCTTTGGCATTATGGATATGGGTCCAAAGTATCGTAATAGCTTATTATGGAAGGCAAGACATGGTGGCCTCCCATGGAGATGATGGTCCCTGTTCATCTTATTTCATTATAGCAAAATTTGTTTAATCTGAAAGTGAAAAGCATCATTAGAAGACAGATGTCAGAAAACTTTCTGACTTTCCACCTTTCTGTGAGTTTAACCATAGTTTGAAGTAATTATATGTTAAGAACAAAAATCGGGTTCATTTTCCCTAATGAGATCTGGAAACTTTTCCAGAAGACAATAATAATCTTTGTTTGCATTGAATGCGTTGATTGCAGAGTTGTCAGAGGACCGTCAGTTTGTGTAACTAGACCTCCCTGTAGAAGATTAATAAATGTCCGTGTTTGTTTATCTTAAACGTGTCTGAGTTTCCTAGGATGTATTGTCTGTGCCCCTAGACAAGGTCAAGTTTCGCAGAACACCTTGTACTTCACTCTTGTAGCGTTCACCACTATTGTGATTATTTGTATAATTGTGCATTTAATGTCTATCTGTCCTTTTTTACTATAAACTCAGAGGGTGATGCCTGTTTACCATGTTCACCTTCATGGCATTAGTGCCTTAGAGAATGCATGACATGAGGCAGTCACTTAGTGAATATTTGTGGAATGAATGAATTAACAAGTCAATGAACTTTCACCTCACCATGGTAAAAGTTCACCACAATGAGCTTTACCTTTACCTCTAAGAAAGCTGGACTTTCTTAGAGGCTGAAATTATGCCTTCTCTTTTTTTGTATCTGCCCCACAACATGTAACAATTGGCATAATGAAATCATTTTGTAAATACCAGGTAGATCGAATGGTTGAGTGCTTTCTGTGTGGCCAACTTGTAATTTGTGTCTTATCAGTATGGTTCTGGGTGGGTCATAAACTATGATCTTGATTTAGCACATGGAGAGATTGTAACCAAACTCTGGAAACCTTCACCACCCACTCATTTGGAGATTGGAGGATGAGAAATGTAGAACCCAGGCCAACATCACTGTGACACAGAGAGTGGTTTTGATACCGGTCAGCTGGGGGAGGTCCCCAAAAGCTGGTGGGACTTCAGTCCCAGCCAATATCCAGGCTCTTGGCCCCATTGCAAGAAGGAATTCAAGGGTGAGGCAGAAAATAGTGAAAGTAGCAAGACTTATTACGAAGTAAAAAATACATAAGAAAGGGGAGTGCGAGTGTACTCAGGAGAAAGTCACGCAGTGGGGTTTGTGTTTTCCATCTTTATGGGTTTCTTTAACCAAGGGGTAGAATATTCATGAAAATTCCTGGAAAAAGGTGGAGATTTCTCTGAACTATGTTACCACCCATTTTTACACCAAATATGGGTGTTTCTGGAACCATCCTGGCACTGGTGAATGTGTGGTTTAGTATGTTAATGAGCATATAATGAGGTTCTAGGTGAAACGTAGGTCAAACGCAGCACCATGTTGGGTCCGGTTGGTCTTAGCCAGCTTTGTCCATAGCCTGTTTTTCAGGGTCTTACCAACTCATAGCTTTTGTAGCTATTTCAATAGTCTCTTTTTTGCTAGTTATATGAAATTACTGCCTGGAATTTTCCATTCTCCTGTGATCACCCTGTATTATTCCTGCCTCATTTTCATGTCCTTTTTTTTTTTTCCTCCAGAAACAGAACGGGAAGTTCTGGGCTAACTGTACTTCATAACACAGTGGTTAAGAACATGGACTTGGGAGTCAGACTGACTCTGTACTCCCTATCTGAGTGACCTTGGTGAAATTATTTAATCTGACTGAAGCTCCCCTTTTCTTCTATAAAATAGGAATAAAAATAGGACTTACCTGGCTGTTGTTGGCATTAATTGTACAAAAGGAGCTGGCAAGAAGTGTATAAAAAGGAAGCAACTATCATTAATCCACAAGGAAAGAAGGTGTGGATATAAGTTCTAGTTGATTTCTAGTATTTATTTTGCATTACTTCATGCTTATGTGGATATGTCAAAATACAGGGCAAGAAAACCCTCAGATTTAGACTGGACACAATATTGTGCTTTGCACTTATTTCACTTGGTTTGACATTGGACAGAAACTTCCTCTGAGATAGGGGGGCAAAAGATGGCTTGTGAATGGATGCACAAGTCAAAGCTGGATTAAAAAGAGAGAGAGAGAGGGAGAGAACTTGTGTTCCATGGCCTTGTTCCTTCCAGCTGTGGTCCAGGGACCAACAGCATTAGCATCACCTGGGAGCTTTTTAGACGTGCAGAATGTAAGGACTCATCCCAGTCCTACTGAATCAGAATAAGCATTTTAACCAAATCCCTAGGTAATTGAGATGCATGTTAACATTTCAGAAGAACTGGTCTAAAGAATTCATTTGTTCAGTCAGTGTTACAATTTGGTTACTAGTAACTGGAATCTCAGTGCTTATATATTGTGTTGGAGAACAGAGCAACTAAACAATTTTAAACAGTCAAACCGGACTGTTAAAATAGCAACATTTTACCAGGTCATTAGGTTTTCTCTGAATAGCAAATGCAGGAAATTTTGTTCCTGTACTGATGTATTGCTATTTGGTTCATCATGTCCTTAATAAAAGTCAACAGTGATATTTATAAAGAGAACTGTAACATTCTCTAGAACTCAAAAGGAAGGGTTTTAAAGTGATTTTGAGCCAAAATCAGTTAATTATAGTCATCACCTCATTCTACCTTCTTAATACAAATTGTTCTTTTCAGCATTAAGGCTCGTTCCCCCAGGGAACACATGATAAAGTTCGTGATTTTCCTTCGTGTGACTTCCACATCATTTTATAATCCTAGCATATTAAATTAACATTAAACCCCAAATTATTTTCTGTGTGCATACTTAATGATTCATTGGTAATTATACCAGACATTGTGCAAACCATTTCACATACGTTATTTCAATTAACAATGACCCTCTAAAGAAGATATTGTTATGCTAGTTTGACAGATGAGAAAATCTCAGTCCTAGAATATAAGTGACCTTCCCAGTATCATCTGGCTCTTCAGTAGCAGACTCAAGATTTAAACCAAGGTTTTCATGCTAGCACTTCACTAGGGGTCATGATGCAAGGTGGTTTGATTTTTATTGGACTTGGCTCCAAACTTGGGAGCAAATGTCATTGCTACCAGACAAAGCTTGGCTTAGAATTCAGCCAAGTAAAGATTTTAAAGGAAACAAACAAAAAAAAATTGTTTTAAACTTTCATGATGTTGTCATTCCCCAGTTGCTGTGGATTCAACTTACTGACTCCTTTAACAGAGAGTGGTGTTCATTTGGGCAATAAGTACAACTGGCTCCCTAAATAAGTAGCTTCCTGTGGCTTTCCATGTTGCTCCCTGTTGTGTTTGCAGAAGAGAGGACACTTTCCCTGACTCCTCTTAAATCAAAGACAAATTTACATGGTTTTTTTTTTTTTTTTTTTTTTTTTTTTTTTTTTT
>NW_012102144.1:2569622-2573565 GCF_000951045.1 Mandrillus leucophaeus | reverse complement strand
TTGGGTGGAGATGGGAGTTTCACTGTTTTGCCCAGGCTGGTCTCGAACTCCTGGGCTCAAGTGATCCTCCCGCCTCAGCCTCCCAATGTGCTGGGATTACAGGTGTGAGCCACCACGCCTGGCCTCAAGGGCAATTTTCTATTTGCCTACCTGGGAGGCAGTATTACCACTGGCTCTGAGTTTGAATCCCAGTGCCACACTTATTGTATCTCCTTGGGTAAGACACTTAGCCTGCCTCTACTTCCATTTCCTTATCTTTAAGTTGGGGATAAGAAGAATACCTACTTCCTAGGGATATTGCAGGGATTCCAGGTGGGGGATGTATGTAAAGTTCTTCGCCCAATACTTGGCACGTAGTAGACATTCCATAAATATTAGCCAATGGTATTTTCCTTATCCTCATTATCATCTTTTTTGCTATTGTGTCTTTTTTTCTTTTTTCTTTTTTTTTTTAAGATGGTGTCTTCCTGTGTCACCCAGGCTGGAGTGCCGTGGAGCAATCTTGGCTCATTGTTCAAGTAATTCTCCTGCCTCAGCCTCCTGAGTAGCTGGAATTACAAATGCATGCCACCATGCCTGGCTAATTTTTGTATTTTTAGTAGAGACAGGGTTTCACTATATTGGCCAAGCTGGTCTTGAACTCCTGACCTCAAATGATCTGCCCACCTTACCTCTCAAAGTGCTGGGATTACAGGCATGAGCCACTAGGTCTGGCCCTGCCTCTTTCTTGATGCCTCCTGATATATTCTATGTTTGATGTGGAGTACAATAAATATCCTTTATTCCCGTCTTTGTTAGGTGGCCCTTCTTCAATTCCCCCCACCCCCCTGCCCCGAATAAGTTTGCACTAAAAGATTTTCCAAGTGTTCCTTTTCCTTTGAGGTTGTCTTATTCCATTAACCTCTTATATTCCATAACATTTTACTTGCATAAGGTTTAGAATTGAAAAGCACCTAAAACATGTGTATTGTTCTGTGTTTAATGATGGTTTAGCATACAAAATTTGGTTCCCTTGTAATCTGAGACACTTTGAAAGCTGACACCAGACTTCACCTCATTTCCAATATTAAGCCCTTTGGTAGGCCAAATGGAACAGACACTTGCCAGTTCAGTGCCATAGGTAGTTTGAGAGACAGTAAACTGTATCAGAGGCAAAAGGACTTTGAGATGGATGCAAGTTTTCTAACTTCTGATTAAGAAGAACAAAATTTTCTCAATATGTGGTCCAGAATTTCCTTGGTGATATTGAGGGAATTTTTTCCCCCCAAATTTAGCACTTCTGAAACTTAATTTCTCTTTCCCTGTTGCAGACTTGATGACATTAGGAGATTATAATTTTATTAGGAAACTGAAATCCAGAGTGGTTAGTGAGGAGGTCCACACCTTCATGCATACATAGGCAGCACTAATGTCTGACACAAGAGCTTTCTGGGTTATCAGTGAACTCAAGATGTAGCCAAGATTTGGAGAGAGACAGAAATAAAACCTGAAAAGATTATTTCTTTGTTAAAGAACATGACTTCACACCAAGTATAGAAGAGCTTGGACATGGGAACTGAACTGGAGTTGGAATTTACCTGGACATTGGAATTGGAATTCAACTGGACATTGGAATTCAATATTGGAATTCAACTGGAATTCAATTGGATTCAAGTTCAAATCCATTTTCTACCTCTTACTAAGCTGTGTGAACTTGGGCAACTTTCTCAGCTCATGTGTGCTTCCATTTCTATTCTCTCTGACAGAAGCAGTGATAGTTCCCATTTCAAAGAGTGGTGAGGACTGAATTAAATAATGTATGTGAGCACTTAGCACTGTCCTGCAATAATTGTAGTCATCATGGTGATGGATGATGACAACTCAAAAATTCTCCTCTGCATGTCAAGTTGAGCAAAATGGAAAAGCTCTTTGAATTAATAAATCTGTATGAATTCCATTGTACCATCAGTGGAAGGAGAAACAGAAGAGCTCTTTATTTTGTCATCTGTGTTTTGCTGGAGTTTGACTCAGTTATGTTTCAGAAGTCACAGTTGACTGTGTATGTAATAATCTGTACCATAACTATGTATGGTTGGATGTAGATTTTTTTCCTTTTAATTAGTGCATTGCTTTATGTGTTTTTTAAGCCTTTATGGGTTTACAGTGAAGTATCTTCCAATGCCATCTGGGACTACAGGTGGTGAGACACTGTTTTTTCTCCCCTCTACGTCTCTGTCTGTCCTCCCAGTCATCATATTGTCATAATGCTAGAAGGCCGGGGAGTTGAATGAGACATCCCTGTCCTACCCTACCCTGCTTTACACTGGTAGGAAGACACACTGTGTGTAATAAAGGGAGCTTATAAAGGCTCCTATAATGATTGCAACTGAGCTTGCTATTCCAAGGCAGGAGCCAGTATTCACCTTTTGAAATTGATATAAAATAAATTGGGTAATGACAAGAAGCATTTTCATTTGAATTTAAATGATTTGACAATTGTAAAACACATATAATCACTCCATAGGCAATCTATGCTTGAACTTTTACATTTTTATAACAACTGGGCAATAAAGTCAATGTAGCTTATATTCTTACATTTGAGTCCAGCACTCAGAAATTTAGGAAAAGAAATGCAGTGGGCAGGTGACAGAGCAGTTGGTGGGCCCCATACAGATGTTTACTTCATGCCCTAACCAAGACTCCTACTGCAGCTTCCAAGTGAGGAGAGGAGAGAGTATGTAACGTTTAGCAAATGGATATCTAATCACACTCATCATGTTATACCCATAATGAAAAGGATATTCTTCAATGTAAAAAAAAAAAAAAAGTCATTACTCATATGTCACTAGCACAGAGAAAGAGACTCAATGGTGTGTGTTGAATGGAGATTTGAATTTGAAGCTTTTAATATTCATGGAATCTTCTGTTTGAAAATGCTGGCAGAGAAAGCTTTTCACAGATTATTAGAAGGCTGCCATACTTCGTAACTGTTTTTCTCTCTTTGTTTACAGTCATGATAGGTCACCCTTCCACAAAATAGCACACAGGCACTAATATTCAACTGCAAACACTTAACAGACTCACTGGACATTTTTACGCCCTCAGTTTTGTATATCTCCATGTGCATGCGTTAAAAACCTTGGAGATGTTTGATTGTGGGGATGACGTGTGAAAGCATCACATGACAACAGTTTGCATTCTGGGGCTGTTATCTGGGCATAAAGATCTGCAAACTGAGAAGAATCAGGGCAGGTGATAAATCTTTCCATTCTAAAACAATTTACCTTTGCCATGCTTTCTATCTCTAGGTCCATATATTAATATAAAGACTTAAAGTCACCATTTAGAGTTTTTAAAAAATTCCATTATTGATAGTGGAACATACATGAAAGTATAGAGTATCAAATTAATCATCTCTAATCTCACCATCCAGAGAGATTCCTATTCACATATGGCTGTATTTCTTTCTAGTTCATTTGTCTTGCATATTTCACTGTGTGTAGCAATCCCCTCCTCTTCACCATGGAAATATAACGCCTATGTGTATGCATATTTTGAACATAGTTGGAGTTGTGTTTTATATACTGGAGTCACATGGTAAGTGAAGTGAGACTCCACCAGTGTAACAAAAACTCTTTATAAAAAGAAAGAGAAAGTGAAATTTTGTTAATTATACCTATTCTTCCCCAACTTACAACCCTGCTAGATTTAAAATAACCTTGGCTTAACTCCCTTCCACTGTCTTAGGAAAAGGAAGGGCACAATAGAAATGCAAAGAGAAACTTAGAGGGGTTGATTCTTGGCTTTTGAGCTCCCAAAAGTCCAGATTCTGGAAATTTAGGGAATTGTTAAATGCAATTTGTGCTATCAATGATTCGGGTTTTGTAAACTCCTATAGTGCTAAACCCTGCATAAGTGTGATTTCATTGCATATGACACTGTGTTCTGTGCCCTACATCCATGA
>NW_012102144.1:2565715-2568587 GCF_000951045.1 Mandrillus leucophaeus | reverse complement strand
TACTAATACTCAGGTGATTCCTAAAATGTGGTCATAAGGAAGCTAAATGGTGACAGTCATTCTATTGGGTTTGCAAACCATGAAATCCCTAGAGGGCTAAAGGAGAGTTGAGTTACGCTGAGAATTCAACTAGTTTGCCCTGGTCCCTAAGTTAAAGCAGTAGTTCTCAACTGAGGGTGATTTTATTTTCCAGGAGACATTTGACAATATCTGGAGATGGTTTTGGTTGTCACCAGCTGGTAGGGAATAAGTACTGGCCTGTGATGTCTTGTGGACAGAGACCAGGGGTGCTGCTAAATATCCTACATGCAGAGCAAGACCCTCTTCTCCCAACAAGAAAGAATTATCTGGCCCCATGTGTCAATAGTACTAAGATTGAGAGCCCTGATTTAAAGTGATAATTTATTTTTGTAGGTTATTTCTCCACGTTAGTCACTTTGAATGACTATGAATCCTATTTTCTTCTTGAAACATTTAAATAATGGCAATGGCAACATACTTAGAAGTGAAAGCAAAAATTTTTAGAGTGTTGAATTATTTACCCTTTGATAATCAGAGTTTAAAAATATTTAAATAATGACTTCACTGCACAGGCGTGACTAGTCTAGACATGATAATAAAACTCATTTTAACCGTTTCTCACTTAGTTTTCATTTTGAATTGCATGTATATAAATAATTGTTGAAGTTTAGAAGTAGATATTGTTTTGTTCATCCAACTTAGCATTATTGCTTTAATTAGAGTGGATTTTTTTCCTTCGGCATAATAGCTAGAGAAGATAGGTTTTTAGATGTTTACATATAAATATTCCTAGAGCATGTTTGAACTGGAAAGATACATTCTCCAAAGATGAGCTGAAAAGTTTGTCTGAAATGTAGTCACTTTGAGATGAGTGGGGAGAAGGTTGACTTATAGGCCAAATCATTTGAAAAATTAACTTTAGAGTTGAATGAGGCACATTGTTGCTTTCAAATATGCAAAAAAGGATTCTCTGTTGGATCCTCTGGATATCTGGTGGTGTTTTCTTGGTGTCACGTGCAAGGATGGCATGCCTGGGATGTCTGTCTGCAGTGAGAAAAAAGAGACAATTTAACAGTCGACTTACTGATGAACAGTAGTTAATCGACTTACTGGTCTGGTGGATGCTGATTCCACATGGCTGGCAAAGTGGACTTAATGTGCAGGTCCACATGCCACAATGTACAGGGAAAGGTCTCGATGTGCACAGCTAACCACCATCACCTCAAGGCACTGCCTGTTTCCTGGGGCTCTAGCTGCCAGATCTGCATCCTGGAATCAATGTAGACCCAAAGATTTGGACTTGCATGGAGTATGGCTATACTGGCTACTTTGCCTTAGCTCCAGGGTGTGTTTGAACTGCTTTGGGTGTTTCTTCAAAAGATAATTATCTGGACCAATGTTTTGTTTTGTTCTTCTTATATGAGGTTGAATTGGCTAAAACCAGGCAGGTTCCTTGTACACCTGGTTGTTAATGAGCCTGGATAAGTCCATAATGTGGGATTTCATTCTGCTGTGTGACTCGTGATCCTAGAGGAGCGGAGAGCAAAAAAGGCAAATGCCAATCTTCATGTAAGTCTGCTGGCCTTACAAAAGTTATCATAAAATAAATGAGCAGAATTATAGAGAATAAAATGAGGACTAGGTGGGCTTGGGGGAGTTACAGTCCCTTCACCTTAAAGCAACAATTTTTTTGTCTTGCTTATTTTCATTCAGACTTTGACTGTATACACACCAAGAAAAACTAAAAATACGCATTTTTCAGATATGCACCCTACTTATTTTACACATGTTGATAACTGTAAATGCTTTCCACATTGGTACAAAAGTCACTGCTGTAAATTGTAAGAATCGTGTAGTAGTTTATATCAATGCCTCTCATACTTCAATTGCATTCTCATCACCTGGGAGTATTGCTTAAATCCCAGTTCTGATTCACAACGTCTGGATCAGGATCTGAAAATCTGGATTCCTAACAGGTTCCCAGGCCACTGATGTGGCCAGTATCCTCATTTCCTGTGGTTACTGTAAGAAATTACCACAAACTTGTTGGCTTAAAAACACAGATATTTATTCTCTCACAGTTCTGGAGGCCAGACATTGGAAATCAAGGTGTTAACACAGGGATGTGCTCCCTCCACAGGAGCCTCTGTCCCTTGCCTACACAGAAGGCCCTCATTTGGCATTTCTCATTCAGTATAATTCCCTGGAGATTCCTCTAGGCTACTGCATATATTAATACTTCCTTCCTTTTTATTGCTGAGTAGTATTCCATGATACAGATGTGCCACAGTTTGTCTAACCATCTACCCTAAAAACATGTGTGCACAGGTTTTTGTGTGGGCATGATTTTTCATTGTTCTGGAATAAATGTCAAGGAGTACCATTGCTGGGTGTCTTGGTCCATTTTGCTTTGATATAACAGAATGTCACAGACTAGTAATTTATAAAGACAAGAATTTTGTTTCTTACAGTTCCAGAGGCTGAGAAGTTTAAGGTCAAGAGACCTTCATGTGGCACAGGGTAGAAGAGCACCAGAGCATTTATGCAAGAGCATGCAGTGCAATGCAGACTCATCCTTTTATCAGGAACCAACCTGTTCTTGAAATAATAACATTAATCCAATCATGATCACTTCTGAAAGGTCACACCTCTCAACACTGTTGCATTGGGGATTAAGTTTCCAAAACATGGTTTTTGGTGGGATACACTTAAACTATAGCACTGGGTCAAATGGTAGTTGTGTTTAGGTATTTAAGAAACCACCAATCTGTTTTCCAGAGTGGCTGTATCATTTTAACATTCCCACAAGCAGCGTATGAGTGATCCAGCTTTTCTGTATCCTAGCCAGCAT
>NW_012102144.1:2562774-2565665 GCF_000951045.1 Mandrillus leucophaeus | reverse complement strand
GGATCTGAAAATCTGGATTCCTAACAGGTTCCCAGGCCACTGATGTGGCCAGTATCCTCATTTCCTGTGGTTACTGTAAGAAATTACCACAAACTTGTTGGCTTAAAAACACAGATATTTATTCTCTCACAGTTCTGGAGGCCAGACATTGGAAATCAAGGTGTTAACACAGGGATGTGCTCCCTCCACAGGAGCCTCTGTCCCTTGCCTACACAGAAGGCCCTCATTTGGCATTTCTCATTCAGTATAATTCCCTGGAGATTCCTCTAGGCTACTGCATATATTAATACTTCCTTCCTTTTTATTGCTGAGTAGTATTCCATGATACAGATGTGCCACAGTTTGTCTAACCATCTACCCTAAAAACATGTGTGCACAGGTTTTTGTGTGGGCATGATTTTTCATTGTTCTGGAATAAATGTCAAGGAGTACCATTGCTGGGTGTCTTGGTCCATTTTGCTTTGATATAACAGAATGTCACAGACTAGTAATTTATAAAGACAAGAATTTTGTTTCTTACAGTTCCAGAGGCTGAGAAGTTTAAGGTCAAGAGACCTTCATGTGGCACAGGGTAGAAGAGCACCAGAGCATTTATGCAAGAGCATGCAGTGCAATGCAGACTCATCCTTTTATCAGGAACCAACCTGTTCTTGAAATAATAACATTAATCCAATCATGATCACTTCTGAAAGGTCACACCTCTCAACACTGTTGCATTGGGGATTAAGTTTCCAAAACATGGTTTTTGGTGGGATACACTTAAACTATAGCACTGGGTCAAATGGTAGTTGTGTTTAGGTATTTAAGAAACCACCAATCTGTTTTCCAGAGTGGCTGTATCATTTTAACATTCCCACAAGCAGCGTATGAGTGATCCAGCTTTTCTGTATCCTAGCCAGCATTAGGTGTTGTCATTATTTTTGCCATTCTGATAGGTACGTAGTAATAGCTAATTGTGATTTTAGTTTGTATTTCTCTAATCACTAATAATGTTAGACATCTTTTCATGTGCTTATTTGCCATCAGTATCTTCTTTAGTGAAAAGTTCATACTTGGTGTCTGTTCATATCTTTTATCTATTTTCTTCTTGGGTTATTTGTTATTATTGTTGTTTTACTATTGAATATTCAGAGTTTTTTACATGTTCTAGACAGACACTAATCCTTTGTTAGATATATAGTTTACAAATACTTTCTCCCAGTCTTTTCATCCTCTTAACAGAGCCTACTGCAGGAAAAAATGTTGTTAATTTTCATAATGCCCAATTCATTATTTTTTCCTTTTATGGATCATGGTTTTGATGTCATGGCATGAGAAAACTTTGCCTAGATCCATATACCAAAGACTTCACACATTTTCCTTTATTTGATTTGTTTAATTTTTAGAGATAGAGTCTGTCACTCAGGCTAGAGTGCAGTGATGCAATCAGCTTACTATAACCTTGTGATCCTGGGCCCAGGCAACCCTTCTGCCTCAGCCTCCCAAGGAACTAGAACTACAGGTGCACACCACCCCACCTGGCTAATTTTTTATATTTTTTTAGAGATTGGGTTCGGAGGTGTCTCACTGTGTTGCCCAGGCTGGTCTTGTACTCCTGGCCTCAAGTGATCCTCTTGCCTCAGCATCCCAAGTTGCTGGGATTACAGGTGTGCATCATTTTTCACACATTTTATAGTTTTATATTTAAGACCACCATGCATTTTGGGTTAATTTTTGTGTAAGATGTGAGGTTTAAGTCAACATTCGTCCTCTTTTGGCCACGAATGTTCAATTGTTTCAGTATCATTTGTTGAAAAGGTTATCCTTTCTCCACTCAATTGGTTTTGTATCTTCATGAAAAATCAGTTGGGCATATTTGAATGAATCTATTTCTGAATTCTGGATTCTGACCCATTAATCTGTGTGTCTGCATCCCCATCAATACCATGTACTGTTAAATACTGTAGCTATATATTAAGTTGTAAAATCAAGTAAGCTGATCTTGCCTTTATTCTTGATTTTCAAAATCTTTTTACTATGCCAGTTTGTTTGCCTTTCATATGAATTTTAGAGTAATTTTGTCTATATCGACAAAAAACATTCATGGGATTTTGACAGGAATTACATTCAACCTAGCAGTTTGAAGAGAATTAAACTATATTTACTGTGGCAACTCTTTCAATCCTTGATTATGGTATATTGTCACCATTTATTTAGGGGATCTTAATTTCATCACTGTTTTCTAGTTTTCGGTAAACAAGTCCTGAATTTGTTAGATTTATACCTAAATGTTCTAACTTTTTTGAGCAACTGTAAATGATGTTATATTTTTATTTTGATTTCATTGTGTTCATTGCTAATATATAGGCATACATTCATTAAGGCCAGGTGCAGTGACTCACACCTGTAATTCCAGCACTTTAGGAGGCTGAGGCAGGAAGATCCCTTGAGTCCAGGAGTTAGTGAACAGCTTGGGCAACATAATGAGACCCTTTCTGTGTACACACACACAAACACACACACACACAGCCTGTAGTACTAGTTAGTTACTTGGGAAGCTGAGGTGGGAGGATTGCTTGAGCCCAAAAGGTCAAGGCTTCAGTGAGCCATGATAGTGCCACTGCACTTCAGCCTGGGTGACAGTTTCAAAAAAGAAAAAAAAAAGAGAGAGAGAGATACATTCATTTTCAGATGTATATCTGGTATCCTGTGACTTTTCTAAATTCACTTATTGGTTCTAGGAGGTTTTTGTTTTTAAAACAGATTCCTTGGGATTTTCTATGTAGATAATCATGATATTTGCAAGAATAACAAGACAGTTTTATTTCCGCCTTTCTGATTTGTATGCCTTTTATTTACTTTTCTGGCTTTTTTGCCAGCACTTTGGCCAGAACTTCTAGCTCTTATTGAAC
>NW_012102144.1:2557303-2559699 GCF_000951045.1 Mandrillus leucophaeus | reverse complement strand
ATGTACTGTTAAATACTGTAGCTATATATTAAGTTGTAAAATCAAGTAAGCTGATCTTGCCTTTATTCTTGATTTTCAAAATCTTTTTACTATGCCAGTTTGTTTGCCTTTCATATGAATTTTAGAGTAATTTTGTCTATATCGACAAAAAACATTCATGGGATTTTGACAGGAATTACATTCAACCTAGCAGTTTGAAGAGAATTAAACTATATTTACTGTGGCAACTCTTTCAATCCTTGATTATGGTATATCGTCACCATTTATTTAGGGGATCTTAATTTCATCACTGTTTTCTAGTTTTCGGTAAACAAGTCCTGAATTTGTTAGATTTATACCTAAATGTTCTAACTTTTTTGAGCAACTGTAAATGACGTTATATTTTTATTTTGATTTCATTGTGTTCATTGCTAATATATAGGCATACATTCATTAAGGCCAGGTGCAGTGACTCACACCTGTAATTCCAGCACTTTAGGAGGCTGAGGCAGGAAGATCCCTTGAGTCCAGGAGTTAGTGAACAGCTTGGGCAACATAATAAGACCCTTTCTGTGTACACACACACAAACACACACACACACAGCCTGTAGTACTAGTTAGTTACTTGGGAAGCTGAGGTGGGAGGATTGCTTGAGCCCAAAAGGTCAAGGCTTCAGTGAGCCATGATAGTGCCACTGCACTTCAGCCTGGGTGACAGTTTCAAAAAAGAAAAAAAAAAGAGAGAGAGAGATACATTCATTTTCAGATGTATATCTGGTATCCTGTGACTTTTCTAAATTCACTTATTGGTTCTAGGAGGTTTTTGTTTTTAAAACAGATTCCTTGGGATTTTCTATGTAGATAATCATGATATTTGCAAGAATAACAAGACAGTTTTATTTCCGCCTTTCTGATTTGTATGCCTTTTATTTACTTTTCTGGCTTTTTTGCCAGCACTTTGGCCAGAACTTCTAGCTCTTATTGAACAACAGTGGTGAGAGCCTTGTGCTGTCCCAGTCTGAGGGGGAAAAGTATTCCATTTTTCACCATTAATTGTTATGTCAGATGTAGGGTTTTGAGTATTCTTTACCAGCAAGCTATCTCTATTTGTAGTTTTCTTTCTTTTCTTTTTTAATTTCACATAAAGAATGGAACTTGCATGTTCATAGTTTTCTTAAAGTTTTTGCCATAAAAGAGTGTTGAATTTTATCAAATACTTCTGAATCAGTTGATATGATCATGTGGTTTCTCTTCTTTAACATATTAATATTGTAGGTTATAGTAATTGATTTTCAGATATTGAACCAACCTTGCATCCCTGGAATAAACCCACTTGGTCATAGTGTATATTCTTTTTATATATTGCTGGATTCAGTTTTTGAGATGTTTTTTGTTAGTTTGTTTGTTTTTTTAGAATGCTTACATGTAGGTTTGTGGGAGATACTGGTCCACAGTTTGTTGTTGTTGTTGGTACTGTCTTTGATTTTAGTATCAGAGTAATACTAGGTTCGTAAAATAAATTGGGAAATCTTGTTTTCCCTTCAATTTGCCTAACAGCTTTCAGAGTGTCCAAATTATGTATTTTACATGGGATGAGTAGTGGTAGTTTGTGTTTTTCAAACTCCATTTCATCTCAGTTGTCAAATGTATGTTTGTAGATTTGTTCATAATATTCCTTTATCTTTTGATGTATGTAAGGTCTTTAGTGATATCCCTTATTTGCTTCATATTATTGGCAGTTTGTGTCTTAGGTCGATTTTTCTCTGTTAGTCTTGCTAGAAGTTTATCAGTTGCTGTTAGTCTTGCTAGAAGTTTATCAGTTGTTTGATCTTTTCAAAGAATCATCTCTTTGTTTCACTGATTTTTCTTTACTGTTTTTCTGTTTTTACTTTCATTGATTTGTTCTCTTTTTCTTATTATTTCCTCTTTTCTCCTTGTTTGGGTTAATTTTGCCCTTGTTTTTGTGGGTTCTTGAGCTGATAACAGAGATTATTGATTTGAATCTTCTTTTCTAATGTGATCCCTGTAAATTTTCCCCTTAGCACTGCTTTACCTGTAATTGTACAATTTTGACATGTTGTATTTTTATTTATTTCAATGTGTTTTTAAAATTTCTCTTGAGATTTTCTCTTTGATCCATGAGTTTTGTTTTAACAAGTGTTAGTTTCTAAGCATTTGGAGGTTTTCCTCCTATTTTTCTTTTATTGCTTTCTGGTTTGGTTCTCTTATTTAGAGAACACATTCTGTATATTTTTGACACTTAACATTTGTTGAGATTTGTTTTATCACACACAACATGACCAATCTTAGTATATGTTCTGTAGGCACTTGAAAAAAATGTGCATTTTGCCATTGCTCGGTAGATTGTCCTGTAAATGGCTTTTAGATCCTCTTGTTTGAAGATGTTAATTTTTTCT
>NW_012102144.1:2548047-2553007 GCF_000951045.1 Mandrillus leucophaeus | reverse complement strand
ATTTTGGTGTGGATTTTTTTCTTTTTTCCTATTTATTTATTTATTTATTTATTTATTTATTTATTTATTTTGGAGATGGAGTCTTATTTACTTTGTCACCCAGGCTGAAGTGTACTGGTGCAATCTCGGCTCACTGCAACGTCCGCTTCCCGAATTCAAGTGATTCTCCTGCCTCAGCCTCCCGAATAGCTGGAATTATAGGTGTGTACCACCATGCCCGCCTAATTTTTCTATTTTTGATAGAGATGGAGTTTCACCAAGTTGGCCACGCTGGTCTTGAACTCCTGGCCTCAGGTGTTCCATCTGCCTCAGCCTTCCAAAGTGCTGGGATTACAGGCATGAGCCACTGTGCACAGCCTTTGATTTTTAACACCCTACCTGAAAATTGACTACTTTTTTTCTACTGTCTCCTCCATTTTCTTGTCGAGCCTATCAACTGAACTTTTTATTTCGTTGGTTATAATTTATAGTTCTAAAATTTCTATTTATCTTTATTTCTTCTTCTTTTCTTTGGAACGGGGCTTAGTCTGTCACTCAGGTGGAGTGCAGTGGCGCGATCACTGCTCACTCTAGCCTCAACCTCCTGAGCTCAAGAAATCTGCTTGTCTTAGCTTCCTGCTCTGCTATGTCTTCTGGGTTTTTTTTAATTTTTATTTTTTTGCAGAGATTTTATACTTTTTTATTTCGAGTGTGTTCATAATTGATCCTTGAATCATTTTTAGGATGACTGTTTTAAAATCCTTGTCAGATAATTCTAATATCTTTGTCATCTTGCCTTTTTCATTCAGGTTGAGATTTTTTTTGATTCTTCATATGATGAGTGATTTTCAATTAAAATCTGGACATTTTGGATATTATGTTATGAGACTCTGAATCTTACTTAAACCTTCTGTTTTAGATTGTTTTGTTTGACACCACTTTTTTAGGGGAAGCAGGTATGAGACCTTGTTACAGTCCAGTGTGGGTAGAAGCCTAGGTTTCCCACTCCTCTTCTTCCTTTGACACTCAATGGGAGGAGTGACTTCATATTACTGCTATGTGAGGCAGAAGTGCTGAATTCCTTTGGGGTCTCCAAAGATGACTAAGAGGGGATGAGGAAGAGGGGATGTGGGGAGAAGAGATTCCACCCATGAGGTCGAAGATTCTATCTTTACTCAGTCTTCTTTGACAGTACTCCAGAATGAGGAGCAGAGATTGGGTGACCCCAGTACAGCCTGAAAAGGGTAGAATTCTAAGCTCCCTCTTCAGTCTTTGCTGCTTGGGTGGTGGTGGAACTACAGTCTTTTTCTGTGGTATTTGGCTGAAGTAGAGCAGTTATTGTCTAACAGTTTTCTTTATTGCCAGTTTCCCTTGTTCTTCCCTAATTCTTTAGCTAGGGAGAGCGAGCTTTGTTGTTGTTGTTGTTGTTGTTGTTGTTATTGTTGTTTTCCTTCATCCCAATTGGGTTTTACCCATTCCTGGGTTCTTCAGCTCTGATTCTGGGATGTATGAGACATAAAGAAAACCCATGAAACTCATCACCATGTTGAGGTTTGTCCCCAGGTTCCTAGTTGGTCTGCCTTTTTCTCTTTACATTTCAGACATCTTCTTAATTTCCTAGATCCAAAGCCTATAGTTGTACTTAGTGGGATGAATAGGGAAATGTATGTCTGCCCTATCTTTACAGAAGGGGAAATGTCACCTTCTTTATATTTTTCATAGATAGCAGGTGAGACATTGACTTGACTGTATAATCCAGAACACTTACTAACAAGAGCTGTTGAGTTGGCATGAGGTGTTTGCTAGTAACATGGTTTTAAAGTAGAATAATAAGTACTAAGAAAACTAGTTCTGTGTATTTATCCAGTTCTTTTATTGCCAGCTCTTCTAAGGGACCCTGAACTGTGAAGTCACTAATGGAAGGGCAAAGTGGGTGAGGAGCTGAGAAATGAATAACTCACCCCACCATCTGGTCTGCTGCAGTTCAGAAAGTCACATGATGCTACCAAGTTAGATCTTCTCCTCTGTGTTTATTGGAGGTGCCAAATGCTATATTTAAGCCAAGAACTGATTTTGAAAATATTTTTCTACTTCTGTTTTGTCAAACGTGTTCTCTGGCATATTATGTTAGGGCTTGTTCTGCTAAAGCTTAGCAGAGCCTTCTGTTTCTTCAAGCTGATTTGGCTTGCACCACTCAAAACATTAGACCCTCATTTTGGAACAGAAGTCTTCTCTAGAGAAAGCACTAAATATGATTTAATTTCCAAGCAGGTAATACCTATCAAATGAGAGATGGAGCTTTATTCTTGAATTGTTATTCTTTTATATAAGGCACTTTTTAAAAAAGCTATTTTCTGCTTAAGCCTGTTTGACTACATTTTCTCTTTCCAGAATCTTTCTAATTATGGGGAGAAAAGCAAATGTTAAGCTAGACTTCTTTTTATCAAGAAAAAGGATAGAAAACGTAACCGATTTACTTTCATGATTTGATTTTGCTTGAACTTTTGAGATACCAGTATGACTTAGTATGTATAAATAGAGCTTACATATCAAGGTTATAGATAGGGCGTACGTCTAGCTAAGTCATTATAAAAACACTTTATTCAAAATTTTGGTATCTGGTTGAAGAAGATGGTTTTCCACTAGGCTTAAGTATTTTTGGTTTGCCGATGTAAAATTCTCAAAGGCTTTTCATTCCCTTAGACTCTTTTGGATAGAAGGTTTGATGGTCATAGCATCTTTGACCAGTGGCAGAATAATGTCTCGTTAAAGAAAATTGATTGTTCTTATGAGCACTGAAGGGCTTGATCAAGATATGGGAGTGGCTGCAAGCATTCATTGGTGCTGGTGCTTGAAGAAACCTTTTGAGGTAGCACATGGTTCAGTATTAGCTGGAGTGTAGAATCCATCAACGAGATAATTACCCAGCTCACAGCAGTCATGTTGAGTTGTGTTTAATTTTGGGGAGCCTTCTATTTGTTCTTTCATCTTTTCCAGCGCTTTCTAAATGTGTTGGTGCTTTGTGAAGCTTCAGAAGTCAGCCTGTGCAACTTTTAAAACATCATTATTATGATTTTAGTGTGGGAAAGCCCTGCATTTGTGATCCCAGCAGGCCCTTTCTCACCTTGCTCTTTGTCATCGATCACAGCCTGGCAGAAACCTTGGGCCCCTAACCCATCCTTTGTATTTGATGTCTGTTCTTCAAACTACATATCAGTTACTGATGACTTTTCTCAGGAATTGGTGTGAAAGAGAAAAGTGTGGCTGAGCCACAGTGAGAGACATCAAAGTACAGGTCACTTGGAGTCTCCTGATTCTTTTAGATGAAATTTCTACCCAGCTAATTTGAGTTTTCGTCCCTAGTCAGGGCAGACAGAAACACAATTTAAATTCCCAGGGCTGTGAGTCTAAGAGGGTGTTAGAATTTTTCCACTTCCTTATATCTCATTGATGTTCTTCACTCCTATCCCACTCTGTGCACCTGGTTCAGAGTCTTATATTTCTTCTTTGAAGCTAAGGGCACTTCATCTTAGGAGATTATACAGGATGCTGCATCAACAGAAGATTCTGTGTGTATATTTTGACAATTAGTGAATCTACTGTGAATTCACAATCCGAGAAGTAGGGTAGGCTTGGAACCCTGGCCACACATTAGAATTACTAGTGAAGATTAGAGAAAAAAATAACGATGCCTAGTCCTTCCCTATAGATTCTGAATTGGTCTGAAGTGGGGGCCTAGGCGCTGGTGCCATTTTAGGCATGCCCCAGGTGATTTCAGTGTTCATTGAAGTTTACATCCCTGTCTTAGAGGTAACAACATTCGGTTGCCACTTCCATTCTGAATAAGCCTGGCTGATGCCTTGTCATTAGAACATTGCAGGACACCAGGAGACAGCAGCTCTGTGCTTTTGCTGTTAGAGCAATGTGGGGAAGCTTAGTGAACTGAATTCCTTCAGGTTCTTAGTATAGCTCTCAGTCACCATCAACTACTTTTTATTTTTTGATATAGGCTTATTAGAAAGCAAAAATTCTCAGTTGTGGTTTGGTATCTCCAAGGGTGTGGGTTGCTCTCAAAGGGCATTGCAAAATTTATTTAAAGTCATGTGAATGTGTAAAGATAATTTTCTTTCTCATAAGGACTGGGGAATCGAGCCACAAAAAAGAAGGTGTCACAGTTCCCAAAGGCTGAAGTGTGGACCTGTTGCAGTTTGTTCCACTGACAAACGTTTGATCCCCTTCTGTGTTTTGGGAACTATAACGTGTCAGGGACTTGCTTCCCTAATAGGAACACTCATTAGTTGGATTTATTGGTGCATTTGGCATCTTCCTTGCAGTTTTAAAATGTTATTTTAGGATTCGGGTAAATATGTCAGTATACAAGCAACATATTTGGAGAGGAAGCTAAGAGAATTTGACTGCTTCAACCCTTGTTGTGAGTAAACATACAACAATGTTGAATTTCTGTGAACTCTTTAGCTTCCTTCCTGTCCTCATGACAGCCCTGTCAGGTAGATGCTATTCTTTTGTTCTTTTTTTTGAGATGGAGTCTCGCTCTGTCGCCCAGGCTGGAGTGCAGTGGCGCAATCTCAGCTCACTGCAAGCTCCACCTCCCGGGTTCACGCCATTCTCCTGCCTCAGCCTCCCATGTAGCTGGGACTACAGGCGCCCGCCACCGTACCCGGCTAATTTTTTGTATTTTTAGTAGACATGGGGTTTCACTGTTTAGCCAGGATGGTCTCGATCTTCTGACCTCGTGATCCGCCCGTCTTGGCCTCCCAAAGTGCTAGGATTATAGGCGTGAGCCACCGCGCCGGGCCCCGGTAGATGCTATTCTTGTCCCCGTTTTTCTGATGAGGAAATGGAGACCCAGAGTGGTTAAATAACTAGACCAAGAACACACAGAGGCAGCAGATGGTAAAGTCAGGATGGGAACCTACGTCTGCCTAGTTCTGCTTTAGCCACTGCTTGTGTCATTTTAATT
>NW_012102144.1:2485002-2543052 GCF_000951045.1 Mandrillus leucophaeus | reverse complement strand
TTGTTTTTGTGCTTGGAATTAGTTGAGGTCTTTCCTATTTGATGGCAAATAGGATCTTGACCTGATCCAGTTTACTTCATTCTGTGCCTTCTCTCCTTTCTCTGGATATGTTAAATGACAAGATAGAAAATAGCTTATTTTGTGTGTGTGTGTGTGTGTGTGTGTGTGTGTGTGTGTGTATGTTTTCCCTTATAAACATAGTTAAAAAAAAAAAAAGCTGTAGCACTTTGGGTTGCCAGTTTGCTCTCTAGTCAAGAAAAAAATGATCATTAAGGGCAATGTTAATATGTGACCAGTGAGCCTGTCAGAGGGGAAACCAGGATGGCAGATGTGATAGGGTTGTCTTACATAAATCACCTTCCATTGTCGAGGTTGGCATATGGCCAGTGAGTGTCCTAATTACTGAATGGCTTTTATAGCCCCATTATTTATAATCACTTTTGAATAGCAGCTGGAAGACTACAGTGAGACGGAATGAAAATAGTGGAGTGTGAAAATTATAATCGTTTATGGAATTATGGAGATTAGAAATATCTGATGATCAGCCTAGAACTCTCCCCCCTAAATATATTTTAAACAAGCGCACTATACACAACACTCTTGAAAAATGAGAGATGTGGTCAATCAGAGAGATGAGTCTTAATGATTTAAGAATATTTAACTTAGTGGGTTGGCAACATATGAAATAAGTCTAGAACTTGTACACAACCACATTTACATAAAATAGGTGTCCCCTCTCCTCCCTTACCCCAATCCGTCCCTCTGCCCCAGGACCATGGCGATTACTTGTGACTCTCTCTTTTGTTTCTGATTTTGATACTATTTAAAGAAAGGTGCTGTGCAAAGAATAGACTCAAAGATGCTCTGTTGATGGGAAATTGTGTCACTTTTCTCAGACCCATCAAATGATGTGTGTATCACGGTGGTGTCTGCTCTCACAGTCCAGTAGAAATTGAAGTGACGTACTATACTGTAACAGTCTGAATGAGATTTCCCAATGTAGGTCAGAGTGCCTAGAACTCTGGCCCCAGCCAACTGTTGCATGAATGACGTAAGATCATAGTATAATACGGTTTGCAATCCAGATTATCTATTCCTGTCTGTTTATAAATTGGGGTAAGGCTGGGAAGGTAGGAGAACATTTGTGTTAATTACTATGAATGGTCGAGGCTGTGGAATACCAATGGGATCTCAGTTATATTTGCATAAAAACATTTAAAACACGCTTACCTGTTAGCAGATTCCTAAAGCCCTAGAGTACAAGGCTTTACCCGTGGGTGCTGGTTCATGGAAACTAACCTGCTTATATGCCTTGGCTGAGTGTTCTCTGGAAGCCTGTGCCATTCAGATGTCACTCTCTTGGTTTCTTCATATGGTAGGCATTGAGAGGGCCATTTGGACAACTTTATGATGTGGCAGTTTAGAAGGAAAGTCAGTCTTTGGTTTTTATATTGGATTCACATAGATGTTTTACAGTGTCCTTATGACTGTAACTGCTTTTTAAAATAATTATTGGCTGGGTACAGTGGCTCACACCTGTAATCCCAGCACTTTGGGAGGCCGAGGCGGGAGGATCATGAGGTTAGGAATTTGAGACCACCCCAGCCAACATCATGAAACCCCATCTCTACTAAAAATACAAAAATTAGCTGGGTGTGGTGGCACACGCCTGTAGTCCCAGCTACTTGGGAGGCTGAGGTGGGAGAATCTCCTGGACCTGGGAGATGGAGGTTGTAGAGAGCCGAGACCACACCTTTATACTCCAGCCTGTCTCAAAAATGTATATATATTTTATCTTACTTTTTTATTTTGAAAGTTTCCAAACCCACACTTGTGTTGAAAAAACAACAAAATATATACTCCCATCACCAGGATTCACCAGCTGTTAACATCTCTTGCTACACCAGTCCCATCTGTCCATATTTACACCTGTTCCACTTTGCTAAGTTACCTGAGTTTAGGGTGTAGATATCATGATACCTCATCCCCAAATAAGCAAAAATTACCACAAAATGATGACATTTTCCTACAAGCCATAATGCAGTTGTCACTTATCAACATTCATTCAGTAACATCATCAAACTTTGAGTTCATAGTCAACATTCCCTTAGCTGAGCCATAAATATCTTTGTTGTTTTTATTTTTCTTAATTCCAGATCTAGTCAAGCTTACATACTGCATTGTTATGAGCCTTGGTAAAAGTAACAATTTACTGCACACTTACTATGTATTATACTAGATATTGGATTAGTGCATGATCTCATGAAGCTGCACAGCCCTTTTGAGCAGATACTATTATTATCCCTACCTGATCGATTAGGGAACTGAGGCTCAGAGAAGTTCAGCAACATGCCCCAGGCAAGCTGGTGAATTTGGGGCCTGGATCTGAACTAATCAAGCCTCGCTTGAAGTTCAGCTCTCTTAACCATATACTACTGAAAGAAACACACTCTGTGGGGACATTGATCATATCAACAAATTTCCACAACACCAACTATGCTTTTGGGAGACTTTCCAGAAGCAGAAATTGTCTTAAAAACCTTTGCAAGTTCAAGAACTTAAATATAGAAAGAATATGTGTTGGTTTTTTGCTTTTATTTTCTATGCTGGTGCTTCCTGGTTTGTCTTTATCATCATTCTGATTGTGAACCTTTCCTAGGCCTCTCTGGTCAAGAACACAGACAGTCATACTTCCCCGGATTTGAGTTGCATCTCCTCCATAGGTTGCTACCTGGGTCATGGGGCAGCTTCTGAGCCTCAGTTTATGCTTCTGTAAAATGAGACTAGCAATGTCAGTGGGTGGGAGTAAGGATTATACAGTTATTGCTTAGTACTGCTATCTGGCTCATTGAAAGTGCTTAATAAATGTTCACTGTCATCTCGAGTCCAATTGGTCCAGTTAGAATTCTAATAGAGTATCTTTTCAAGAATTTGGAGTATTCTTGAAGGGCACAGACACCTGTGTCTTTAGAGTCCACTCAGCATTCTGAATGTAGAGACACTCGATTTCAGCTTTTGGTGAGGCCATGCAGCTGTTTATGAGGGCATGCCATAAGCTCACATCAGCTATATTACTTTACCAATAGGGGAACATTGTCTTTCTGCTTTTTGTATATAAATCCTTTGTTTATTTTTTTCTGAACAGATGTTATTTCACTATCTTAGTTTAACTGGAATAAATACAAGAACCACCAAAGGCTGTAAATAATGAAAAAATCAAGATGATGGAATTTAAACCTAAGCTTGCTTTTCTTTCCATGCTTAATTCAAATTTTTTCTCACTGTGGGATGAAATTTATAATAAAAAAGATTCACCAAGAGAAAAGAACAGGGAAGGCAGGCAGAAAATGATAATAAAGCGAATTTCCTGAAGTGCTAGCAAAATGTTTCATGCTTGCTCATGCGGGGAGTTAAATGTAAATAGTAGCTTCTTGAGCTTCATCAGCATACATAAATCTGTCTCGCAGCCTCTCTCTCACATCACACTCACCACACGTTTCTTTTTTATTTATATTTTTTAACTTTTATAGAAACATGACTAAAAGAACAATAGTCTTTGGTACCACTCGGGGAATAGCTTCCATCTCTGCATGTGTGATGAGGTACCCACTGTCTGTAATCATGTGTGGTGTGTGCCTATTATTGGCAGCCCCATAGTGGGGTGGCAGCACTTGAGATTAGCGAGAGATGAGGACCTGCTGTGAGAAATAAAGCCTAGCTCCCCATATTCCATTAGGGGGCTTTTGGTGTGGCTCAGACCATTGGTCTACAAATCTTAGCAGATATTAGAATCATCTGGAAGGCTTGTTAAAACACAGATTGCTGACCCTCCACCCCTAGAATTTCTAATTCTATCAAGTCCTGGGGTAGAGACCAGTCATTTTTATTTCATGTAAGTTTCTGGGTATTGCTACTGCTGCCAGTCTCACGGGACCATACTTAGAGAACCACTGGCTTAGACTAACCTGGGAGACAATGAACACCCTCACCTCCACACCAAGTATTGCTTGAACTCTACCGCAACAATTACTTAAGGAGAATTCCTTACCTGGAGAGGCAGAACCAACATCTAGACCAGGATTTAGCAAACTGTGGCCCAAGGGGCAAATCTACTGCCTCTTTCTGTAAATAAACTTTCATTGAAAAACAACTTCATGTACATGTTGTCACTGGCTGCTTTCACACTACAGAAGCAGAATTGAGCAGCTGGATAGAGTTCATATGCACTATGAAGGCTGGAAAATAGTTGTTATCTTAGCTTTTTATGGAAATATTTTGCTGACCCCTGACCTAGACCAATTGAATGTTTAGAGAAGGGAGGTTGGAAGTAATTGTATAAAGACAGGCCCGCTGAATGTTCTTTATTTGTGTATTTTTTTAGATGTGAGAGTTTTTGTTTTTTTAGTTGAATAAATATGATCATGACAGTCATTCATTATTTCTCACTAAGCCATTCTCCAAATTAATTTTCTTACTGGAACAAGTAGTTTCTCAAAATGAAGGGAACAGTTTTACCATTGTGTAGTCTCTTTAATACATTGTTGACATCTGTTCAAATTATTGGTAGAAAAATTTTTAAAAACCGTAAGTAAAATGTGAAAAATTATTCTCATTTTGACACTGTAATTGTCAGGTGAGTTATGTTGAATGTCTTCCAGATTTGGTAGAAACTGCCATAACCTTTATATAAAGCATTTTGTGAGTATTTATCAAGAACCTTTAAAATAATATACTCATCGATCTAGTAATTCCACTTCTAGGAACTTTCAGCAAATTTTACGTTTAAAGATTTTTATTACAGCATTATGGCATAATCTTGGCTCACTGCAACCTCTGCCTCCCGGGTTCAAGCGATTCTCCTGCCTTAGTCTCCCAAGTAGCTGGGATTAGAGGAGCCTGCCACCAAGCCTGTCTAATATTTTTGTATTTTTGGTAGAGGTGGGGTTTCACCATGGTGGCCAGGCTGGTCTTAAACTGCTGACCTCATGTGACCTTCTGTGATCCACCCACCTCAGCCTCCCAGAGTGCTGGGGTTACAGGCATGAGCCACCGCATCCAGCCGCAAATGTCTATTAACATGAAACTCATAATATTGCCGTGAGTTTATGTACGTATTTTGGAGCCATTTAAGATAAAACTGGATAAAGGAAAGCTAATAACGATGTTTCTGGAGGGAATTTGTATCAAGGACCTTAAACATTTTTGTGCTTTTTGTTCCAATATCTCCACTTCAAAGATCTCAAGAAAATAATCAGAAGTACGCAGATCGATTTTGTGCAAGGAGGATAATCAAAGTAGAAACAATTTTTATGCCTACTAATTGATAATAGGTTAAATACGTTGTGATGAATTGATGAGATAAAATACTACATAGCCCTTAAAAGTATATTTTTGAGCACTAATATTGCAAATGCTTATGAATTATTTGTTAGAAAATGTAGATATAAATCCACATATGTGGCATGATCCCACACATCCTATACTTAATAGATACCTAATAGATCTCTGTATTCCACTTAAAGCTGTTCATTACTAGTTAAGCACAAACATTGGTTTCCTTTTTGACTCCACTGCATGTGGTGTCTTCCTCCATCATGTCGCCAAACCGTATCAGTTCCAGGTTTAAATTACATCTCTTCTCTGCCCCTTCCTGCCCTTCTTCCCAGACACTCCCTTAGTCCAGGCCACTTTAGGATTGTGTGATCAGCTCTACTGGCTTCTTCTGACTCTCGCCTCTACACATGACCCTGTGTGGGCATACACACTACACAACTGCAAAAGAAACCTCGATATTTAGATCATGTCCTCTACCTCCATGACTCAAATCCTGTCAGTGCATTCTTACACATGTAGAATAAAATGCAAGCTCTTTATCATGGCCTGCGAGGCACACAATTGTCTGGCCACTGCTTCTCTCTCTCTCTTTTCAAAAATTTCAATAGTATTTGGGATACAGGTGGCTTTTGGTTATATGGATGAGTTCTTTAGTGGTGAATTCTGAGATTTTAGTGCATCTGTCACCGAGCAGTGCACATGGCACCCAGTGTGTAGTCTTTTATCCCTCACCCCCCTCTCGATCTCCCTTCCTACATCCCCAAAGTCCATTATATCACTCTGTATGTCTTTTTGTCCTCATAGCTTAGCTCCTGCTTATAAGTGAGAACATACGGTATTTGGCTTTCCATTGCTTCACTTAGAATAATGGCCTCCAGCTTCATCTAAGTTGCTGCAAAAGACATTATTTTGTTCCTTTTTATGGCTGAGTAGTATTCCCTGGTGTATAGATATCACATTTTTCATTATCCACTAGTGCTTCTCTTTTTAACCTCAACCTGAGACACCCTCTGTTGGAGCTTCATGCTGTTTCTCTAGCATACCAACCTCTTGCCTACTTCCAAAACTTTTGCACATGCCGTTCACTCTGCCTGGAATATTCTTTCCCCAACACTTTGCAGACCTAGCTAGCCTCTCATCCTTCTTTAGTTCTCACCTTAACAATGGCCTCTGCCTGGAGGTCATCTCTCTTCATCCTTCCTAAAGCAGGCATGTACCCTGCTGCTCAGGGGCTCTGTGTTGTCCTTGTTGCATTCTCAGGGGTCACAGGGTGTTTAGCTCTAGGCACTTAATAAATACATGTTGAATTAGTGAATGAAACTCCCCAAATGTGTAAGTGTATTATAAATGCGCATGTATGTTTATAGGTACGTAGGCATACAGGGGAGACCATACCAAAATATTAATTGTGCTGTAAATGAAGTCACAGATTATTTTAACTTTCTTTGTTGTACTTTTGTGTATTTTTAAAATCTTGTGATTAATTCATATTGCTTTTTTATTGTGGTTAAATATATACAACATAAAGTTGACCGTTTTTTCCTTTTTTAAGTGTGTGATTCTGTAGCGTTAAGTACATTTACATTGTTGTGCATCCGTCACCAACTTCCATTTCTAAAACTTTTTCAGCATCCACAACTGAAACTCCACACCCATTAAAGGGTAACTCTCCAGTGATTTATATTGCTTTTACAATAAGAAAAAATTGTAGAAAATGTATTAGAAAAAACAAGTAGCAAACATCCTTTTCAGACAAGGTCACTTAATTGAATTTTGGGTTGTGAGTTCGAGTGACTATAAAACAAGTTAATTTGTTTTTCAATTTGTAATTTTGTGTTTAAAAAATCCTATTCTTTATAAAACTGAAGTGCTGAACTGATGGATTTTTTTTTGCTGTAATAGCTCCACTGCAGTATAAACCATTTGTTGTTGCCCTAATAAATGGACTTTTCCTACAACTATAATCATTTTTTGAAGAAATTGTGTGCTAAAGCAGAATCACCTGAAAGTGCGATCAGTTCAGAATCCTTATGCAAGTTCTCCTCAGCATTGACAATTTGAAATGTATTTCAGTGTCAATTCTAATTGTAATGAAATACCATTCTTCGACCTTCTGGATGTAGATGTAGCTGTGGAGCTCATGTAATACAGACAGGGAATTGTATTCTGCCCTCTCGGTCACAGATGGGTACATTAAGAAGACTGCAAAGTGTTCCCTCAGGAAACCTGGTTTCTTGACGACAAAGATTCTTTCTACTGAGCAACATTCCTTTTCAGATCTCTATCCTAGGAGGTAGAGATCAGTCCAAGCAGGGTCCCCTCATCATCCATCACCTTGAAAAGATGCTTCTGATAAGAGTTGGCCAAAAACTCTCTAGCAGGTGAGAGAAAAATTTGGAGAAGCGACACGTCTCAGTTATATTAGGGGATCATTTTATGTTTAAATAATGACAGGCAAAATTTATACCATAAGTAAGTTCTAAAGGAACCCTATCCAGAATATGTAAGAATATCTCTTTATCAAGAATAACTAGATAACCTAATAGGAAAACGTACAAGAAATGTGAACAGGCAAGTCACAGAAAGGAAAACATAAAAGACAATTTGAAAACTACAATAGAATGTTCAGTCTCAGTTGTAATCAGTAATTATAAATTAATATAACACCAACATATCATTTTATATTTAGTAGATTAGGAAACATTTATAAAGTTGGAATGTGCAGAAAAGAGTTAGTGGCAGCTGGATGGAATGCTAAGGTGGCCCTTGGCTGGCATCTGGGAACTTGCATTTCGGAGAATTTCTTCTATTCTAATAACCGATAAGAGTGACTCACTATGTCTAGACTGTATGCCCAAATGCTATCATTTATACTTTTTTTTCCGAGAGTCTGGAGATTTATTTTGTGCCAGGCAAAGGCTGCTTACATGACCAACTCCCAGTAAAAGCCCTGGGCCCTGGGTATCTAAGGAGCTTCTCTCGTGGGCAGCTTTTCACATGGTTTCTTTGGGGGATGTACATGTGTCCTATGTGATGCCATTTGGAGAGGACACTTAGAAACTTAACACCGATTTTCTCTGGACTTTGTTCTGTGAGGCTTTTTCCTTTGCTGATTTCACTTTGTATCTTTTTGCTAGAATAAACCATAGCCATGAGTACAACTATATAACGAGTCCTCTGAATCTTCTTAGTGAATCATCCGGTCAGGAGTGGTTTTGGGGACCTGAAAGATAGTGACAATAGCAAATGTTGGCCTAAGTGTGGGAAAACAGGACTGCCAAAACTATTTATGGAAAGGCAAATTGGTACCACCATTTTGGGGATGAATTCAAAAATATTAAAATAAATCGAAGATATCTATGTCCACTTTTAGGTTTAGATAATCTAAAGAGAAAAACCCCACACATTTGCTAAAAAAAAAGTTGGGGGAGGGAGGCATTACAGAGACTTTTATAGCAGCATTGTTTATATTGGAAATAGCTTAATTTCCTATGAAGGATAAATATATTTCGGTTTATTTTAATATTAAATATTATACAACATTTAAAATAACAAAAATTACATCCATCAAACGTGATTAACATTCTGTAAACTCATATGGGTGAAAAAAAGCAGAGTTATATTGCTGTAAATGTAAAAGACACAGAATCCAGATGTATAGAGATAAGATACAGAAATATAAAATAATGGCAGATCAAGAGAGCATCTAAGCCCCATTTTCCCCAGTTAAGATATAAAATTGTCTTACATTAAGCTCTGAACCCCTTTCTTGGAAAAAGCTCTACATATAGTCATATGTTGCATAATGACTGGAATACGTTCTGAGAAATGTGGTCTTAGGTGATTTAGTCGTGCACACATCACAGAGTGCACTTACATAAACCCAGTTGGTATAGCCTACTACACACACCTATGCTATATAGTATAGCCCATTGCTCCTAAGCTACAATCTGCACAGCATGTTACTTTCCTGAATACTGTAGGCATTTGTAACACAGTGGTAAGTATTTGTGAATCTAAACATATACAAACAGAGAGAAGGTACAGAAAAAATACAGTGTTGTAATTTTGGACCCATGGTACATATGGCTTTGACTGGAACTTTGCTATATGGTGTATGACTGTATTTCTGACCTATATTCTCTTTTCTATTTACAAAACAAATCTTGAATTTCAGAGAAAGTGAAGATGCTATGACAAACTGTCTTCCAACTTATTTTATTGGCTCACTGCCCTTGAAATTAGTAGACGATTTATAGATATGTCCCTTGAATAACTGGCAATTAATTTGATATTAGATGCCAAAATGTACAGTACTTTTAATAAAATGTGAAGGTTGAGGCTTTTCATGTCCAAATGTGATGGAACTCAAAGTGAATGTTAACTGGCAGCATAGTAAACCCTGTCCTTTTGCACATCTGCAGTAGAGGGGAGTTTTAGTTTGTTGACCATAAACCCTAGCTACCTTGGTTAGTTTGAGTATAAGCTTAGGTGTAAACCAAGAGCTTATACTTAAGAATGCCTTCTAGGTGGGGCACGGTGGCTCACACTTGTAATCCCAGCACTTTGGGAGGCTGAGACAGGAGGATTGCTTGAGCCCAGGAGTTCAAGACCAGCCTGGGCAACATAGCAAGAACCTGTATCTACAAAAATTTTAAAAATAGCTGGACATAATGGTGCATGCCTGTAGTCCCAGCTACTTGGGAAGCTGAGGCTGGAGGATTGCTTGAGCCTGAAAAGTCAAGGCTACTGTGAGCCATGATAACACCAATGCACTCCAGCCTGGGTGATAGGGTGAGACTCTGTCTCCAGAAAAATAAAAAAAATAGAATGCTTTCCAATCTATATACTCCTGGTTTATCTTGATACTTACCACATATGATCCATAAGGATGTACAAATCTTTGTTATATATGTGATAAAAAGGTATTGTACCTGAAAACTCCTTTGGAATGTTGCTTTTGATTTAAGCATTTTGGATATCATAGACATCTTTGCCATGGCTCAAATGATAACTATTAGTGTCTTTTTAATGTCAAGAACTCTTGTCACCTAAGAGAAATTTAAAACCCTACATTGCAGGCAATGGGAATTTTGCTGGTAAACATTATTTTTTAACTCAATTTCTAGGGCGCCTTATACCTCAAGCTAGAGTTAGCAGGTCGCGATATCACATATCAGTGACTTACTAGTTGATTTCATTTCCTGAACTTCAGCTCCAGCACAATGCCTGGAATATATTAAGCACACACTAAATGTTTGTTAATGAGTTACATAGGTCCACACTATTTTAGCACAAGTAGATTTTTATTCACTTCTAAAAACATTAGAAATATCCTTTCATCCAAATCTCCATAAGTCTTTATTTTGTTTCTAGCTATTTCTAAGCCAATAGAATAAATTTTGTTTGCATGGATTTTTTTTTTTTTTTAAAGAGTAAGAGTTCATGTTTGGACTGATTTTCTTTCTTTGGCCCCTCACCTCAACAATCATCCATTCAACAACATAACAATTATAATTTCCATCTTTCACTGAGTGCTTTCTTTTTGCCAGGCACTGTCTGAATGTATCATCCCATTTAATCCTCACAACAATCTTGTGACAGAGCTAATATTACATCAGTGTTCTATTTTTACAGTTGAGGAAAGCAAGGTTCAGAGATTAAACCCTGTGCTCAGACTCACCAGCTGATAAACAGTTGAACCAGGATTCAGAAGTAGGCATGTCTGGCTTAACTACCTAGATTTACTTTCTTTTTCCTTTGCTTCAACTCTCTAAAGAGAGAACTATGCAACCTGAACACTGACTCACACCTAGAACTCATCCAATCATCCAATCTTTATATGTATTTTAAACTTTTGAAATCGATTTTATTGGTATAGCTTACATATAATAAAACATACTTGTTTGTGTATATAGTTCTGTGAATTTTGACAAATATATAAACCCATGTTACTAATCTCGATCAAGAATATTATATTGGGGCCAGGAGTGGTGGCTCACACCTGTAATCCCAGCACTTTGGGACGCCGAGGTGGGCAGATCACTTGAAGATGGAGTTCAAGACCAGCCTGGCCAACATGGTAAAACCCCATCTCTACTATAAATATGAAAACTCGCCACGCATGGTGGAAGATGCCTGTAATCCCTGCTACTCGGAAGGCTGAGGCATGAAAATCGCTTGAGCCTGGGATGCAGAGGTTGCGGTGAGCTGAGATTGTGCCACTGCACACGAGCCTGGGCAACAAAATGAGGCTCCATCTCAAAAAAAGAAAATATTATATTGGCATCTCCTCCAGAATCTTCCCTTGTGCTCCCCATTTTAAAAAACTGGTGTTGAAAATATTATATATTCACAGGATATTACAAAAAATAATATAGAGGCCCCATGTATAGAATCCTGCATGTATAGAAATCATACAGAAGTCCTTCACCCTGTTTTCGCCAATGGGAAAGACCCATAGATCCATAGATCTTATTCCCTTATGCCCTTTGCAGTTAGTTTTTACTTACCTTCAGCTCTCTGTAACAACAAAACTGTTTTCTCTCACTATAAATTAGTCCGTTCCAAATTTTTTAGTGCATCCCCAAACTTTGTATATGAATGAAATCATGCAATATTTTATCTTTTGTATCTGACTTCTTTTGCTTAACATTCTGTGTTTGAGATTCATCAGTATTAATGCATGCATTAGTAGTTTCTTTTAATTGCTGTATAGCACCCCAGTGCTTGATTATACCACAGTTTGCTTATTCATTCACCTTCCGATGGACATTTGGATTGTTTCCAATTTTTGGCTATTTGTAAGTAAAGTTGCTGTGAAGATTCATCTGCAAGATTTTTTTAATGGACTTGTTTTCATTTCTCTTATGTAAGTAAGGGTGGAATTGTTGGGTCACTTGGCTATTGAAGGTATGACTTTCTAAGATATTGACAAATTGTTTCCCTAAGAGGATGAACCATTTTGTATGCCTGCTAAACAATATATTTGAGTTCCTGTTTCTCTGCAACCTTGCCAACACTTGATATTTTCAGTCTTTTTAATTTTTGTTATTCAAGTAGTTATTTAATGGGATCTCATTATGATTTTATTATTTTTCCTCTAGTGACTAAGGATGTCTAACATCTTTTTATATGCTTAATAGTCACATATATTCCATTGTGAACTGTCTGTTCAAACCTTGTGCTGATTTTTTTTGGGGGGTGGGTTCATGTGGCATGGCATGTGGGTGTCTTCGTTCAGTAAATACTTGATGAATGATTGAATGACTTAAGATTGGTTTGAATATATGTATTTTCCTTTTGAGCACTTGAAACAGTAGATATAATACCAAATAAAATAGCTCAAACTGGGTTTTATTATCTATTTCAAAATGAGCAGGTGTAGCCAGAATCTTATATTGAACGTGATGTTAAAGTAAAGATCAGTAGTTTCCTGCCCTAGGTAGGAAATACCATCATCTTAACCATCACTGTCATCCTCATGATTTACTCTTTTTGACCATAGGGAAGTTATCGTTTGAAGACATGAGTTTTATAGCTCACGTGACTCATGGGTTGCTGCATTGTTTCTCTAAGGCTAAAAATGCTCTTCCCTAATTTATATCTTGTCTAAAAATGGAAAGAGAGTCTCAGCCTAGTTAGTTTTAGCTGTCATTGAAGCATCTTTCTCCATTAAGAGTGAATGCTAGTTAGGTTGATCTACAAGACTTCTGTTGATCCTGTAGACTGTAATTTGTGATTATGATTTTTTAAAATGTGTCTCTTTTCGATGACACATTTTTGTGATAATATCATATTTTTAGCTTTTCTTTTGTTCTGTTAAGTGTAGACAATTGCAAAGAAATAAACACAGACTCACTTAGATAACTATACTTTAACAACAACAACAACAACAACAACAACAAAGCAACATACATTTAGTGTTTGAAAAGCAACACAGGGTAGGGAGATGTCTGTGTCTATGTCTGTGTCTGTCTGTCTGTCTGTCTGTGTGATGAAGAGTGAAGTCTACGTATTTATCCCCAGCTCAAGTCCTTTGTCCTAAATGAAATTGCTTTTAAAACTTTCTTCTGATTCCTCCTATTAATACCCAGTCTCTCCTTTTCCAAATTCATTTTTACAGAAAAGGAATCAGACATTATGCATAGTCCCACACATTTTCTCCCAATATCAACCCATGAAAATCTAGCTTATGCAAAGTAGTTGTTATATGGATGAATTGTGCTTTAATTGCTCCCTTTTGGTTGTTACCAGGTTTTTGTTTTTATTTATTTACTGTCATTAAAAAAAGCTATATTAGGGCCAGGTGCAGTGACTCACACCTGTCATCCCAACACTTTGGGAGGCTGAGGCAGGCAGATCACTTGAGGCCGGGAGTTTGAGACCAGCCTGTTCTACATGGTGAAGCCCTGTCTCTACTAATAATACAAAAATTAGCTGGGTGTGGTGGTGGATGCCTGTAACCCCAGCTACTCAGGAGGCCGAGGCAGGAGAATCGCTTGAATCTGGGAAGCAGCTCACTTGAATCAGTGAGCTGAGGTCGTGCCACTGCACTCTAGCCTAGGTGACAGAGTGAGACTCCATTTCAAAAAATAAAAATTAAAAAAAGTTAAAAAACTATAGTAAATGCTCATGGAAATTTGAGGAGATTACAAGTATACCTGTAGAGTAAATTCCTACCAATCAAATCCCTGGTCAAAGAACATTTTATAATTTGATAGTTATTGCTGGATTGTCTTCTTTAAGGTTTCAGTAATTTACGCTTCTAGTAATAGGGTCTACAAGTGTCGATGGCACATATTTAAATGTAATAGCCTATGTTAAACACTTTGATATTTTGGCCTTCTAGTATGATGTGAGATAGGAGCTCCAAATTAATGCATTGCCAGTGCTGTTTTATCTTTATGACATTCCTTCTTGACTTTACCCTAGCAGAGGAAAATCTAAAGTACATCCTCCTAATGACTAGGGGTGGCAGGCTAGAATTGCATCCTGTGGCTTTCTCGCACTCAGTTCTTGGCTACTCCTTTTCTAGGAGGCCCTGTTGTTGATGTGGTATGTCTATTTTATGTATTTCCTACAGGAGGAAGGCTGAACAAGGACCTGCGACATTTTCTCAATCAGCGGTTCCAGAAGGGGTCTCCTGATCATGAGCTCCAGCAGACCATAAGGGATAACCTTTACCGCCATGCTGTGCCTTGTAAGTAGCCAGACTTTAGCATCTCACTGCTGGGCGTGTGTGTGTGTGTGAAAGGTCCAGAGGAGAAAGGAGATCTCAACAACCGATTGTGGAACACCTGGTGGCTTGCCTACTGAGTGACTCCTTGACTCAAGTAAATCATAATTGAATAATACAGTGTCATAGCGTGCCTGGGTTTCAGTCATTTCTCTGTAATGTGGGGCAAATTATCTACCCTTTGTAAGGCCCACTTTTCACATTAGTGGAAAGGACATGTCAGTAATACCAGCTTCATGGAACTGCTATGAGGAGTCAATGAGATCAGGCACAGAAGGCGTTTTGTAAGATAATGGTGTGCTGTAAGCCTCCATAAATGTTAACCATTGCTGTTATTAATGGAGTAGACCGGGCCAGCGGCCTTCAGACTGACCTTTGTGGAGACCCCCAGTGAAGGGAATACCCCAGTGGGCTCTTTCTTCCTTCCCAGGGTTCTCCTTTTGGTCAACTTCATCAGATTCATAAGTCAGGATTTTATATAATTTTGTTTGAAGAAATGATTTCCACAGATAAAAAAATCCCAAACCCCCAAACCATTAGATTACACCAAATCTGAAAAAAACAAGACACAGAACACAGGATCGCTGAAAGCAGAGTGTCTGTGTGAAGAAAGGCAGCCTGTCTGTCTGTCTGTCTGTCTGTGTATGAGTGGACAAATTGACAGCTCCATTGTAGTGAAGTTTCACTGTGCTGTGGCACACTGTGTTCCTGGTTGTTTAATTTCTTTTAAAATACGAGGAAAGAATGATTCTGGTTTTATTACTTAGAATTTTTCTTTCTCCTATTACCCAGTCCTTCAAAGTTTGGAATTTATTTTTCTAGAAATATCATTTTTTAAACCAGCAAAAGAAAGGAGGAATAATTTTATGTTCAAGGTACCCTGTTTATTTCTATGTTTTGTTTGCTATAAATGGTTTGCTTTAAAAAAAAAAAAAAAGCCTTGCAAATGATATGCTAGAGTGCTAATGTTTTCTGATACTGCTGTGAAAGAACAAGCAGAACTAATCTAAGGCATTCTGTAGATTTGAAAAGACTTAGACTGTAGTTCTAGATGATAACCTCCATAGATCAGATTCTAGAATAGCCCCCGGCTCTCTATTTTACTCATAAATAAAACAGAAGCTCTGAGAGGAAAAGAAGTTTGCTACAAGTAACTTGGGACAGGGCCCCAAGATTGTCTCTGTCCATGGAGTGGCTAAGCTGCATTTGAGGGAGAGGAGTGTGATGATGTGTTAATGTGAACTTGTGGTCCTCAGTTCTTTTAGTCTTTTAGCTTTGAAGTTGTAAACTGTAATCCTGGTAATACCCTCATAATAATGTATTATATTTTGGCTTAATAATAATTAATTCCTAATGCTAATCACATAGATGGGGCAGGGATTATCATTCTATTTTTGTAAATCAAGAAACTGAGGCAATGAGGAAGCCAATAAAATGAAAGCCAAAGGTGATCAGGGCTTCGAGTCGCCTGAGTTCATCATTGCCCTGCCTCTTCTGCACTGTCAGGCATTCCTCCTGTAGTAACCCTTTGAAGTTGGGAGTCTTTGACACCCATATTACAGATGAAGAAACAAAGTCACAGGGAGGGTCAGTAAGTGGCAGATCTGGTCTTTTTAACTCTTATGTCATCTGGGGCTGTTTTCATAGCTGCCCTGTAGCTGCCTCTGAAGTTATAGCACAGCAGGTTGAATACAATTTTGCAGAAATCAGTAATTGCAGAATCATGATTGTTCTCTGTGTAATTTTTCCCCTACTTAGATTCCAATTTAAGAAATGGGGATGAAGCAAATGAGCGCACCATTTCTTGATGCATCTGTGGTGTTACCATGGTTACATTTTGGCATGCTCTCCCGTTTATTTTTTCCACTGATTTATTGGACCTGACTGTGAGCTAAATGGCTTGATTTTAAGCTTACCACTATGTAGGAATTGGGGCAAAAACGACCTGTCTTTTAAAAACAGTGGAAAAATCATGTTTGTTTTTGCTTGTATAAAGCCCTTGGCATTGATGTTTTATGGCTGTGAAACCAGTAAATCAGGAATTTGGAAAGCAGAAATGGTGTTCCTACTAAAAGAGAAAACAGGTAACAATTCATTTTACACTTCCTTCATAAAATGGGAAGGAAATTCAGAAGAGCTCTGTTTTGGAGTCTGGTGGAGCGTGTGTGCCTTTGAACATGAGTAAACTGGGGCTGACTTGGGATTCTTTCGACTTGTGTTCCTCTGGCCACATTTGTGTTTATTTTGATTCTCTGGCCCATATGACTGGGAAAGCCAAGCTCTCCACCAGCCCGTTGTGCTAATGGATTAGGAAGCCGTGGATTTGGGGAATGGATTCTCTTGATGATGATGTAACTGTGCTGCAGGGAAATGGGCTCGTGTAATCTGTACGTTCCAGAACTTCCTGCCACTGACATTTCAGTGACTTCAGTATTTTGAGAAGAGATGACCTCATGAACAGGTGCTTGTGGTGGGGGTAGACTTCTTTCCTTGTACATTTTAGGAGGCTCTTGGGTCATTGGCAATGAAGAAATAAAGCTCCTTCACTCTCAGGTTATTTTTAGTGTTGCCGTAATGTATTGGAGCTGTATGTGCATCATAGCACACTTTACCACTTAGGGCTCAGTTTATCTTAATTCTCTGGCAGAGGAAATGCAGATAATAGCACCCCTGTTTTACTGGCCAAAAGATGAAGCAACAAAATTGAACTTTCTCAAAATTGTACCATTTGAAATGCCGTATTACTCATTTCTCATCTGCTGCTATTTTACTTTTCAAAATTTGTAATGGTATTGTTGAGATATAATTCACATACCATACAATTTACCCATTTAAAGTGTTCATCCAGTGCTATTTTTGTTACGGTTATTATTATTCTCGACTCCCCTTTTATTTTCCCTTTATTCAAGAACTTTTATTATTTCTACAGTAAGAAGAAAGGGTATGTTAGTTGAAATTTAATTATATTTGCCATTGAAAATACCCCTAGAAAAACCCCAACAGAAAAGAGATGCAGTTGCAGAATGAATTCAGGGGCCTGCTGTGAAGTCTGAGGGCTGCTCTGCTGGCTGTGTGGCCTGGTACAAGTCACATAATCTCTCTGAATCTCGTTGACTCTTCAGTAAAATGGAAATAGTAGTACTGACTCAACCATTGTCTTATCAGATGCACATAGCAATCCTATAAGGTGAGTTTTATTAAAGGAAACAGGTTCAGAGAGGTTACCAGTTTGCTTAAGGTCACACAGCAAGTAGCATGGTCAGGGTTAAACCAGTTCTCTGTAACTCCCAAGTTGGGTGTTATTAGTAATAGCCTGATTAGAGTAATATACAGACTATTGAGAGTAAAAGGAAAAAATATTTCTGATGGCTGAATTTAGAGCTCTAGTTGTTGAAAATAATGATATTTTCTGTCTTGGGGTTGGGAGCAATGGCAGGCATAATACCTTAAAAATAAGTATATTCTCTCTGTTGTTCAAGTAATTCACTGGTATGTACAATATAATTTTAATTAATGATTTAGATTCAGAAAAATCATTACATGATTTTCTTAGCATAGCTAGGTTATCTTATTTTTCATTAGATCTTTTCTTTGTGTACCTATAGAAAACCATAATAAATGGGTTTGCAATGCTTGTAAACATGCCTACTTCTCTCATTCCTGAGAACCATCTAGCTAATATTTCTGTCTTTCTCCCCCCCTAGTTTTGTTCACATTCCCAACCCCTCCCAATCTGCGCTTCAACCCTACAAACTTCGTCTTCCAAACACACTTTGTGTCTTCTTATAAATGGGTACATATTATTTTTTCTATTCCGCCGCCTCTCTATCTGACCAGTTCACAGTCTTCTTTTTAAGTTTTAGCCAGATGCCACTTCCTCCACAAAGTCCTCCATTGCTTCTGCAGATTGGGCCTGTTGCCCTCCTCCCCACTCCCCAAGCTGCACTCTGTGACTTCCTTCATGCCTTTTTTGTGCCTGATTGTAGTGCCTGCTGTGTGCCTGCCTGTTCTAATTAGATTCCAACTTTCAGGAGTCAGGCAGCATATCTAACTGAGTGACCAGGCCACTCCTAGGTTAGTGCCTGGACTATAGGATAAGTATTTGTTGAACAAATGAGCAAATGAAGAAATGGAAAAAGATGTTCTTTGTTTTTCTTCTTTTATTTTTTTCTTCCTTACTTAGCATTTGAGAAAAACAGAAGAATTGCTTTGACCCTAAGACTTTCAGCATAAAAAGAAGGTCAGAGTCTTGAGCCCCAAAAAGGGTCATAGATGACTGATAAGGATTTCACTAATTATGTGGCTGGTAATCGAGGCACACAAGAAGAATGTCAGAGCTCCCATGAGCTTGGAGCTGGAGTGCCCGTTCACAGCTCCTCCTAATTGTAGTCTAGATATCACCGTACCTCCTGCAATGATAGCCTTCCTGTTTTATGACTTCTTATCCTAGCTGATGTGACAACATCTGAGATTCTTGCTTTGGAATGGCCGCTTTTCCCATGAAGATAGATGCATTACCTGACAGGGCTTGTCATTTACTATACTGCTGCTGTCAAAACGAGATACAACTCATCCAGTAGTGCCGGTTCTCTGGAATGCTGAACAATGCCCCTCCCATTCCTCTTCACTTTTCTAGGCTCAACTGTCATCTTTCTTTTCAAGCAAAGGTTGCCTAAAAGAGGAAAGGATAAGTCAGTTTTGTTCTCCAGCTTAACACTTTGTTCATCAAGGCTCTTCCCAATACTGAGACCATTGTAACCAGTCTAAGAGGTATTGATCATTGACTTAAAGGACTTCACAGAGGGATTACGTGTATTTGATCTACAAGGCGATTTAAATTTGATGTGGTAAACATAGGTGATACTGGTCTTTATACGATAGCTATATTCAAATGGGCATTTTAGCATCTGCTAACATTGTCTATTATTTTAAATGGGGCCACAAATTACCATTAGTTCTATTTGAACTTACAGTTTTCTCTTAAGCATAGTTGTTTCCAGTATGGCTTGCCTAAAATCAACCCCTTTTCCTGTGATCTTTGACAATTAGAGCTGATGACATAAACTAGACCTATTTGTCGGCAAGCATCCAGGATAAAGAACTGGATGCTGAAAAATAGTTTGCCTCCTGGAATGTGCATACCTGTGCTCAGGTTGTATTGGACACTGGTAGAATGCTTCTGGTCATAACTCATGAACTAGAGAGTTTTGCAAGCATCATAGGACTGATCAGATAAAGAGATAAAGGTCACTGGAAACTCTCTCTCTATTGCTATTTCTCTGCCGGTGTCCTCTATGTAAACTAAGGGCTGTCTGAAAGGATTGCTTTAGCCTTTGCAAAGTCTAGCCTGTGGCAAAACTATGACTACTAACAATAGCAATAGCTCTCCAGCTTTTGGACACCTACTGTGTACCAGATTCTCTGTCATGATATCTCTCTCCTTCCCTTTCTTTCTCTCTATCATGTCATCTCTAACTTTAACTTCATCTAAGGTACACAAACTCTTAAGGATCTGAACTCTTCGACTCTACCCCTTTTCTATTTAACCACAGATGTTTGTTGCTTATAATGTAAAACGTTTATCTTGATCAGCTTTCTACTGTTTTTCTCCCATTCTCTTCTACCCATCGTGACTGTATTTTCCCATGTGCCCTTGGCTTGTCTATGATACGGGGACTCCTCCCACCTACTGACCCACCCCTTGACTGCTTACACCTGTCCTTCTCCATTGAAACTTATTTGCTATGCATTGGTTTGCTATTGGGCTTCCTTTAAGAAGACAAGCATTGGAACAAAGAAGTGAATGTTTCTTGCTGTGGTATGAGGTTCCCCTGTCCATCATATATTTGTGACTTTAAATGTGGTTCTGTCCAAAATATCCTATGTAAGAGGATGTTCCAACAGAGGACATTCATGGATAGCAATGACTTCTTATGCTTTTGATTTGTCTTGATACTCCTCATGATGTTTAGCACAAACTGTGTGCATAGAAATCACTTTAAACACCAGATTGCCCACGTCAAGGGTGTTACTGTGTCAAGGGCATCACTGCACTGCTTATACATAGTTTCCTATTTCACCATGTATAAGGTGAGCTATGATTTATGTTTCACAAAGTAAGGTAATAGTCCAGGCAAGGAGTTTTATGCCAAATGAAAAAATCATGAGACTAGACAACAATGCTTTTTGTTTAGGTGTGATTTGGAGCCAGAGTATGGGCTCAGATAACTGTAAACACATTTTTATCCATGGGACTCTCCGATGGAGCACTGGAAGGTGCTGAGGGAAGCAGGAAGCTTCTTTGTTATTCTGTAGTTTTATTCATTGAGGAACTTGGAGCAGCCCTGGAACCCTCCTCATAAATGCCAGCAGCATCCCCCATATTTGTGACAACTCCGAGCAGAAAACCACTTCGCATTTCTGCAGTGTGCCCCTTCAGGAGCATTGAAGTGTGGAATCTCTATTTCCCTCTTGCCAGGGGAAAAGTGAGCTTCCCTGTCAGTGAGCTTATGAGAGGGACCTGGAAATTCCTGACCATGACAATTCCTGTTCTCTTGGGGGCTCTGTCTGATCCCAGGGAAGCGTGCATTCACTGTCCATCCTTGCTGGAAATCTTCTTTGGGTGGACCTCATGGGGAAGACAGTGGTTTTGAGATTTGCTGGGGAATGGGTTTGGTAGTGTAATTTTGGGGGTGATTTATTAACAATCCCCTTGTTAACAAAGATCTAAAGCCATTTTCTCCATTGTAGCTTTTGTCAGTAATAAAAGTGACATTGTGATCGGTGGATTGTGCCATTTATTACAAGGTGTTGTTTATTCTAGTCCATGCCAGGTACTTCTGTTGATACTCTACCTTACTTACCTTTTTCTGTCTTGCTTTTTCTTTTTCTTTTTTTTTTCTTATTTATTTATTTATTTATTTATTTATTTGTTTGTTTGTTTATTTATTTTTTGAGACACAGTCTCACTCTGTCTCCCAGGCTGGAGTACAGTGGCATGATCATAGCTCAGTGCAGCCTCCAACTCCTGGGCTCAAGTGATCCTCCCACCTCAGCCTCCAAAGTAGCTGGAACTACAGACACGTGCCACCATCCCTGACTCTTTTTTATTTCTGTTTTTCATCTTATGTATTTTATGTATGCTTCTCCTTAGAGCTTATCTAGAGCCATTTTTTTAAAGCTTTAAGATCGGTTCTGAAATTCTTAATGCTGCACTAGACAGGGCAGCTGGCATTCATCACTCTTTGTCAGTAGAGAGCCTATGTACTTTACAAATATTGTTTGATTAGTTGTACTATGATGCTAGTGGTAGTTATTACTGTCATTACATATGAGGTAAAACGGGAGCAGAGAGACTGAATAACTCATCTGACACCATGCTTTCTAATTTAAAAATTAATAACTTTTTAAAAAAAAATCAAGTCCTGTTTATCAAGTATGCCCAGTGTGTCAGGAACTCTGTTAAACACATTACTTACATTATTGCCTTTAATCCTCTTAATGTTTTGAAGTGTAAGCTATTATTATATCCATTTTCCAATGAAGAAAATGAGATTTAGAGAGGCTCAGGTACATACACTTACAGAGCTGAGTTTGATTTCAGTCTGATGGATCCCAAAGTTATTATCTTAAACCACTGCATTTTACAGCCATTTGTACTATTAGTTTTCTTTGGCACAATGGTGTATGTAATGGAAAAGAGAACCACTGGAAAGGCCCTTCAGCATCTTCAGGCCACCTTTCAGAGCCCATTCAGCATAGTACACTTGGACTCATGCCCTGCCCCTGTGTGTCATTAGCGCTTGTCTTGTTGAGTCTAGAACATTCAGATGTGATGGGCTTTCACGTGTGGTGGACCTGAGAGGCTGGCAGGCTCTACCACTTACCAGTTTTGTTGGCTTGGGCAGGTTACTCATGCTTCCTGTGACTCAGTTTCCTCATTATCTTTACTGATGTTTACAAGAAGTATGGATGCACCCAGCCATGAGCTTGACACTTCATAGGCCCTCTGTTAAGATTGATTGTTCTTCCTTACCCCTTTCCCTTCCCTTTCTAGCATGACTTCCCAAACACTCTTTTCAATTTCTCTTTAGGCTTTGAGGCCTTATTTATACGAAGATTCTTTTTTTTCTTTAAACAAGCTAAGTTTTAAAAAACTGACTTTCCAGCATTTGTTGAGTAACAACCCAACACTAGATGCCAGGCAAGAATATAGTGAAGATTAATAATTGGATGATTTAGCCAATAATAGGCATGCTTGAAACAGCACATTTTTTGCCTTTTCCCAGCATCAGCTAATTCCCCAATGTTCTGTGTCTTTGTATTTCTTATTATACATTGTTAACCCTAATTGCCATTGTATAGTTGCTGAGTGGATAGAGTCCTATTGGAGAAAAAATGGGGAAAAAATTACAAATGTAAAAGCTTGTAACACTGGACTTCATTTATGTGTGTCTGCTAATAGATTCAAATAAACATGGTTTGGCTGGTGTTCTTTATTCTAAGGTTCTCAGGGATGTTGAAAAAGGGAAAGCCAAAGGAGTTTTAGATTAAATTTAATTAGAGTTGTGGTAATTTATAATCTTATGAAAACATGTTAGACCAGACCTCACCACTTAATAATAACGTCTGTCATTAATTGAGCACTTACTGTATGCACCAGGCAGTGTGCTAAGTGATTTACAAGCTTTGTCTCTGTTAACCTTCTCTGAACCCTGCAGGGGGTAGTGTTATCAGACCTGTATTCTGTATTCTGCAGTATGAGTGCAGCAATTGAGGTGTGGAGAGCTTAGGTAGTGGCATCTCCAAGGAGGCACAGTTTAATAATGATGGAACTCAGATTCAAACCTAGTTCTAACCACCTCCAGAGTCCAAGCTCTTGGTTTATTTTTCTGCCTACCATCACCTTAAAGACCGTATTTAAAAATTAACATATTAAATTGTAAAAAAGAGTCTCCTCCTAATAACATATGGATTAGTCTTTGGCTGAGTGTAGGGTACTAATATATCTATTTGGCAGTCATGTTAATTTATTTAATTGCTTTATAATTTTAGCTGACATTTTTCATCAAGATTTGTTGCAATTATAAAGCAATTTCCATGACAATTTATGAAGGTACATGAAAGTTTTCACAGTATCCTTACCATGTATTATTTATTTTAAGGAAAGGATGTTTTAGTTTCCCAAGAATCATTTGAGTCAAGAGAATGAGGAATAATATATTTTTAAAAATTTCCTTGTATCAAATGTGTTCAATAAACATAAGTAAAATTTCTGGCTTCTGTAGTGGATTGTGTGTATTTCTTCTGTGGTCCAAGTAAGGAAATTTCACCAGTTGTGTTCTGATTCCCCTGCCTAGTTTGTGTTGGGGAAGGAACTGCCCAAAATTTAAACAAGAAAATGTCAGTTGTGTTATTTTCACTACAATATGAATAAAGTAGACTTTTAAAAGGATCAATGACATATTTTTCTATTGCATTTAAAATTAACCAATAACACATCACTATTTTTAGGAAATATATGCAAATGTATTTAGGGGTAAACACATTTCAGTCTGATAAATGTGTGATGCAACTTATGCTCAAATGACTACAAAGCATTAAAAATGGTTAAAAATATATTATGTATGGGAAGAGGGAGAGAGAGAACAAATGACAAGCTGGTATGTTAATAACCGGCAAGTCTGAGTAAAATGTGTATGGTATTATTTGTACTATTCTTGTTCTTGCACTGTTCTGTAAATTTGATATTTTCTATAAAAGGAAAATTAACCTATACTAAAAAAAAAAAATAGTCAACCGATTATAGTTTGGGAGAAAGGGGATTATATGTGAATGTTATGTTTTTGTCTCTCTTCCCCCTCATTTATATCAGTGTTTTTAGCCTATAATTGAGATTTTGTTACTACCTTGATAGACTATGTTCATTAAAGTGCAGAGTGACTAGCCTGAAACATGTTGTGCACATATTAAAACAAGAATGTAGCACTTACAGAATACCAAGTTTATGCTAAGTGTTTTCGTTATAGTTTCCCATTGAATACTTGTAGAAATCTTATAAAGGAAGTAATTACTACTAGTATCTTCACTGATGAGGAAACTGAGGCTAATAAAGTTAAGTGACTTGGCTTACAATTATCAAATAGGACTGCACACTCAGTCAGGTTGATTACTAGAACCCCCACTAATAACCACCACTGTTTCTTTCCTCAGACTATATATGTTTATATAATATATGTGTATATACCATATACACATAGTATATATACACATATACTGTACTGTATATACACATATATAGTATACTGTATAGTGTCATATATGTGTATATACTGTATATAGTATATATAGTATTCTATCTGCTGTATATACATATATAGTATATATGTGTGTATACATACGTGTATATATAATATATATACAGTATACATACATATACTATATATGTATATACAGTGCACTGTGTATACTGTACATACTATATGTGTACAGCATATACTATATATAAGCAGTATAAACAGTATACTATGTATATACTATGCACAGTATACATATATACTATGTATGTATATACAGTACAGTGTATACTGTACATACTATATATGTATATGTACTGTATATACTATTTATGTATACACAGCATATACATATACTGTGTATACTGTCTATACATATATAGCATATATGTATGTATACTGTGTATACAGTATAGTATACTGTTTATACTGTATATGTACTACATACACATGTGTATACACACATATACCATATATGTATATATAGCATAGATAGAATACTGTATATATACTATATACTGTATATACACACATGTACTATACTATATATACACTATGTATACAGTATATATGCACTATATACATGTAGATACGATATATAGTATATAGCATATATACTATATATGCATCATATATATGCATATGTAGTATTTAAATACATAGTACATATACACATATATAGTCTGAGGAAAGAAACAATAGTGGTTATTAGTGGGGGTTCTAATAACCAACCTGACTGTATACTGTATATGGTATATTCTGTATAGTATATGTATAGTATATATAGCATATGTATACAGTATATAGTGTATATATATTATATGTACACATAGTATATACATATAGAATACTATACAATATGCTATATACTATATACTATATGCGATATGTATATGTACATACTGTATACAATATGCTATATAGTATATAGTATATATATGTATGCACAGTATAATATACAAATATATATACATAGTCTGAGGGAAGAAACAATGGTCATTATTAGTACATCTATATAGTTACATATACACATACATGAATATATCAAGACAGTAAGTTAGGAAAAATGATTTTAAATGGATCCTGAGTATCTGCTAGTTGGATTCTAGGTGAGCATAAAATTATGTTAATAATTATTATTTGTCATTAACATACATTGAATACTTGCCCCGTGCTAGATTTGCTAGATTTTATTCTTTTGTTTTTTTTTGAGACAGAGTCTCGCTCTGTCGCTCAGGCTGGAGTTCAGTGGCGCGATCTCGGCCCACTGCAAGCTCCGCCTCCCGGGTTCACACCATTCTCCTGCTTCAGCCTCCCAAGTAGGTGGGGACTACAAGCGCCCGCCACTACGCCCGGCTAATTTTTTGTATTTTTTATTAGAGACAGGGTTTCACTGTGTTAACCAGGATGGTCTCGATCTCCTGACCTCATGATCTGCCCACCTCGGCCTCCCAAAGTGCTGGGATTACAGGCGTTAGCCACTGCGCCGGGCCTAGATTTTATTCTGTAGTAGTGTTATAACTCATTTAACCCTCACAGTGATCCTATGATATAAGTGCTTTTATTCTCCATATTCAAAGAAACTGAAGCATGGAAGGTTAAACAACTTGCTATAGATACCACAACTAAGGTAGAGCTGTGCTGTGCCATTCTAGAAGTTTCATTCTAAATCAGTGGCTTATACTGCCTATTATTTAAACTTCCAAAAAATATAAAAACAAAAAAATAGGAAAAAGAATAAGTAATTAAGCATTCTTTTTCTTGGGGAAGGGGTGTCACTTTTTAATTCTCTCTTCTGTAGTGTAATTATATCCTAGTCTTAGATCCCATCAAAGCCACCACAGTACACAACTCTGGGGGGAACTATTCCGTTTCTAATCTGTGTGAATAGTGCCCTTGGTGACTGACTGCATGGCCTTATGCAGAGGCCATGTTTCAGTAGCAGATACTCAGCTAGATATAAAACCTCAAAAATAGGGAGAATCAAACTGCCATTCATCTTGGAGGCAAATGGCTCAACCATGCTTTCTAAATGTGTTGAGATGGTGCCTTACTTATTGCGGGTAATATCCATGAATACTTGATCATCAGAAACCTAATCCAATCTGGTTACAAGATCTCTCCATTCTTAATTCAGCTTATTACAGGATGGAGATAGTATTAGAATTGGATCTTACAGGGTAGTGACTCTTGTTTTTTTTTTCTATCTGTCAATCAGTTGATGCATCTGTTCATTCAGTCATTCTCCATTAATCTACTTCTCTGCCCATTGACCAAATGTATATTGAAAACAACTGTGAGCAGGTCACCCCATGTTGGGTGGTCAGCATTTAGAGGTAAACTGGGCAAATTTCCTGCTCTCAGGGAGTTTCCAGTGTAGTGGGAAGACGAGAGGCATTTACAATAGAATTTGATGAACTCTGTGATAGGATGAGGCCAGGACTATAAGATGTACAAGGAGGGGTACTGAGCTAGGTCTTGAGACCAGTGAATCAGTGTGACACAAAAAGTGAAATAAATACCAAAGAAGAGGCCAAAAAAATTTTTAAAAAAATTTTAAAAAGGGCATGGGACCTCTTTCCCAGGAAGAATCAGGAAACATGTACCTGTGTGATCTGGGCATGGAACTTAACATATCTAAGCCTATTTTTTCTTTAAAAAGTAATTTGTGTATTAGGGGAACAATAGACACATTAAGCATCCTAAACTCCCAGGCCCAATCCCAAGATAATGTAGTCCTGTGGGTGGGACTTGCTCCTTAAGACCTTGACCTCTTAAGTGTTGAGAGATCACTTCTGGTTTTGAATCTCCAGAAATATTTAAAAACTGAAAACCGGTGCTACAACAAATGTTAGGACTTGGTTTTAATGGTTACAACTTAATTAATGCTTTTAAATATACTCAGCAATGTAGTATCATTGTGCTATTCACTAATTGCCATATGTATAATACATTAACTCAAATATGCCAAAGATGGTATAGTCTGGCAATTGTCCTCAGGTTTAAATATCTTTTATTCCTTCTAATGTGTCTTTGTACTGTAGACATAACTTTATTTGAAGAGAACAACAGAATTCTAAATTGGAGGCCCTTCATGAATAGAGGACCTGGGGCAAATGACCTCCTTGCCCTGCCCCTCCTTGCCACCCTTGATACGTGTGGGATGCAATGGGATGATTCCTTTGGACCAAGGTGTGGCTGCTTCAGACCCAGATTCAGTTGCTTCAGTTAAAGGGAGAAGCTTAAGGAGGGTAAGGAACAAGTCTCCAGGGACCATCTAAGGAAGCAACAGGGGCTCTGCCAGAACCCTAGTCTTTTAGCAGGGCCCTTTCTTTTTACTGTATTTCTAATTACTCCCATCACTAGAAGGAAAACTCTTTATTCCTTGGACCATTCCTTCTGAGGTTGCCATCTTTGAAGTTGGGACTTCTCTACTCTTGTGACCTGCTTTTAAAAGCAGGGCCAAGGCCAGGTACAGTGGCTCATGCATGTAATCCCAGCATTTTGGGGGGCCTAGGTGGGTGGATCACTTGAGGTCAGGAGTTCCAGATCAGCCTGGTCAACATGGTGAAACCCCATCTCTACCAAAAATACAAAAATCAACCAGGCATGGTGGTGGGCACCTGTAATCCCAGCTATTCAGGAGGCTGAGGCAGGAGAATTGCTTGAACCTGGTAAGTGGAGGTTGCAATGAGCTGAGATTGACTCACTGTACTCCAGTCTGGATGACAGAGTGAGACCCTGTCTCAAAACAAAAACAAACAAACAAAAACCAACCCAACAAAAAACAAGTAGGGCCATTCTATTGTTGTCTTAAGTGCTTCGCTTTGAAAAGTGAGACAAAAATGGGTTATACTGGAAATGAAATCATTTCCAAGGTCACCAAGCTGCTGACCTATAAAAGATTTATGACTTTGACTTTCTAATCATTGTTCCTGTACCTAAATGAACGTGATATTTTTCTCCTTTCTCATCCCATAGGATAAGATTACAAACAGACCTTATAGAATTATTGGAGTTGCAGTCTCTATATTCTTTAGATTTCATCAGTTGACTTGAGGGATACATATTCCTTATTTCCATCTTGAAATGACTTTACACAGTCTCAAGTTCACTTAATGAGTGACTTGGGGGAAAAAAAGATAAATCTGTTTCAGTGGAATTTTGAAAAAAATGTTGCCTGAGTTGTAGGTAAAGTGTTCTTTAAATGTGTAATATGACTGGATATAAGACATCATGTGAAATAATCTGGTAGACTGAAATTCTGTTCGAATTCTATCAGTGTTGCCTGCCTGACCCTAGCTAATTTTGGGAATCTAGATGGCTTTTTCCCCAGTGGATAGAAGTTTGTGGCTAATACAGGTTTCATTAACTTTTTTGTTTGCTGTTCAATTCTAGTTCTCCCAGAGGCGAGCTATTGAAAGGTGGGCATTCAGCCTCATGCATTGCTTGAGAATTAGATACACCATACCAACCCACTTGAGTCAAGGATGCTGTAGGGGAATTTTGTAACTTCTTAGCTCACTGTTGAGTGGATCATTTACAAATCAAGAAATGGTTAGATATCTAAGGAACATGGAGTAGGTAAAAAAAACAAAAAACAAAAAACTTGTTGATATAATAATTGCTGTTTTGTTCTGAATTTGTATTATATACTTAAGGGTCTGACCTGTCCAGGCACATCAAAGTCTCTTTCCCTTCCTCTTCTTTTCTTATCTCCCTCTCTCCTTCTCTTCTTCCAGTTCCTTCCCCTTCTCTTTTTCCTTCCTTTCCTGCTACCTCAGACTGGTCCATTTCTTTCCCTTATTCCAGATTCTGGCAGTAGAATGCAACGATTCTAAACAATTACTTGTGCTAGTTATATCTGGGTTCTAACAGAGACTCTTTTAAAAAAATGAAGGAAGCGGGGCATGATGGCTCATGCCTGTAATCCCAGCACTTTGGGAAGCCAAGGTGGGCAGATCATTTGAGCCCAGGAGTTTGAGACCAACCTAGGCAACATGGTGAAACCCCATCTCTACAAAAAATACAAAAATTAGCCGGGCCAGGTGCAGCGGCTCATGCCTGTCATCCCAGTACTTTGGGAGGCTGAGGCAGGTGGATCACTTAAGGTCAGGAGTTCAAGACCTGCCTGGCCAACATGATGAAACCCCATCTCTACTGAAAATACGAAATTTAGCCTGGCATGGTGGTGGGCACCTGTAATTCCAGCTACTCAGGAGTCTGAGGCAGGAGAATCTCTTGAGCCTGGGAGGTGGAGGTTACAGTGAGCAAAGATCATGCCACTGTACTCCAGTCTGGGTGACAGAGCAAGATTCGATCTCAAAACTAAACAAACAAATAAATAAATAAATATCTGGGTGTGGTGGCATGCTGTAGTCACAGCTACTCTGGGGGCTAAGGTGGGAGGATCTTGCTCTGTCACCCAGGCAGGAGTACAGTGGCACAATCTTGGCTCACTGCAACCTACCAGTTTGGTTGCTTTAAGAACCCATATCAGTGTTGCCTAGGCCGATCTCGAACTCCTGAGCTCAATTGATCCACCCACCTCAGCCTCCCAGAGTGCTGGGATTATGGGTGTGAGCCACCACTCCTGGCCTAAGACTGCTTTTCCTAACAATTCTCTTGAAACCCAGATTCTGGTCGACACTGGTCGACACTGGTCGACCAAGAGAGGCTCTGGCACATAGTAGGTGCCCAAACTGCAAAAATACATCCATGTATCTGATGAGTAGAAATGCACATTTCTGTGCATTTCTGTGCTAATTGAAATAATCATTTAGGAGGCAGAGTTGAATGGATGCAAAGGAAGAGGGAAAGGGTGTTTTACATGTAACTACCCTGCACACAGTAGGACTTACTGGATCTCCTCTCTGGGTTGTGGGTAGAAGTGGACTTTCATTTCAGAGTTTGGTTCTGTAATTCTTTCATCAAAATATTTGTTGTTTCCTAGAGCAGTTGCAATTGAGATGTGTCTCCTGTATAAGTAATCCACCATTGAACCCGAGTTGGATAATGTATACTTTACTAATATAAGGCACACTTCTGGGCACACTAAAATAGTAAGTGTGATTGTAGACTTATTTTTTTCTCTCTCCTTCATTAACTCTGATCTGCTGAAAGCCCTTCAGCATGCTTTAAAAGTAGGTCAGACACTATAGAAGGGTCTGGTTGGCCTATAAGGACTGGTTTTTCTTTTATTGCCAACTCCTGGCTCTCCATCATTGAGTTTGTCTGTCTGCAGGAAGATGAGCACTTCCTTCAGTTGTGCATGGCCTACAGGGAGCACAATTACTTTCACATCATACTTCCCAGCAAGTATCAAATCTATAATTTCTGCCGCCTTTATTTATTCATCGTGACAGATTTTTTCAGGAGCTCATTTGGCTGGTATGTGAGTGTAGTGTAAAGTTTCACCGGTGAAAATTTTCAGAGATGCACATGGTGAGCATGCTGTCGAGAGCCCTAATTTGTGTTCTGAAGCCAGCAAGAGTCACAACACAAAATACAAAAGGATGATACCAGCACAGGTTCACTGTAAATTGCACAGTTTTAAGGATAAAGGGATGTGTTCCTGTAAAACAGGTCATTTATAGTGAAGTCTGGTCAAACAAATTTAAAGGGTCGTTATGACATCCCTTGTACAATCAATGTTTGAAGTTTCTGGAACTTTATCTTTGATAGAGCTGTTGCAGAATGGTTCTTCTCTCATTAGCCATCTTAAGTTGCATATTTTCATGGCATGAATCATTTTCAGGCGTAACAACTGGAAGCTTGCTGCTTTTGTGTTTTCTTGGAAAGCCTGTAAAAGAGCCCATTTGAGTACATTCCAGAAAGATGGTCATCTTTTGCACCTTGGAGGGAAGTCATGCTAGATAGTAACACATTAAGGAAAATGTTCCACATCTGTTCTATTTTCACTTCTTGTTGAAATTTACAGTCATAGGAATTCTGTTTATTCCCCATTTGCTGTTTGATTCTCCAGTTGACTAATAAAAGCCAGAGAGTTGTCAATGGAGTTTTTTGTTTTTTGTTTTTTTTTTTAAATAAGCAGCTCACTTCTTCACACATTTGTGGCAATTCAAGGTAAATCCAGTAGGAAAATAGCATTTCAAGTTGGTGGTTTTGGTTTTTTTTTTCTTATATGGTGGAAATCAAAGGTTCTTATAAGGAAGACACCCATCTCTATGAATAGATAAATAACAAGTGATTTATTGTTTGTCTTTGACATTATATGAAAGTCATCGTATTCCACAAGCCAGGAAAAACATCCACAGTAGCAACTCTGATAGCATTTCTCTGTTATTATTTTTAGGCCCTTGGCCAATTTAAAAAGCATCAGATAAATTGATTCACTTTTGTTTTGCTTGCCTTTCCCCAGCAGTGTTTGCTATTTCTTAAATAATCTTTATACATTAATGTCAATATCTAACTAAACATCATTATCCAGGCACAACTTTGCTGTAGAATCCAACATAGCTTAACATGTTATCATTGGAAGAGTGTTTTGCATTTTTATCAGTGTCTTCTTTCTCATATAACACCAATATTTCTTGATCCTCAGGTGCTTTTTTTTTTGCATTTGGGTGTTTTTAAACATAGATGTATATATTTAATGCCGTAGTTTTCTTTTTTCCTGAAAAGCCATAAATTGAAAGTTGTATCTTATAATTAATTACATCTTAGAACTAAGGAAATTTTGGTATTGTGAAAATTACAAAGTGCTATAATGTGAATGTATCACCCAAAATTCATGTGTTGAATCCTAATGGCCAGTATGTATTAAGAGATGGGGCCTTTCTGAGGTGATTCAGTCATGAGGGTGGAACCTTATAAACAGACTTGAGAGAGTGGGTTTCCTTTCTTCCAGTGTTCTGCCATGTGAGGACCCAGCGTTATCCCCTCCGGGGATGCTGTAACAGGGCGCTATCTTGGAACGAGAGACCAGGCCCTCAACTGACAAACTTGCCAGCGCCTGGATCTTGGAATTCCCTGCCTCCAGAACTACGATAAATAAATTTCTGTTCTTTATAAACTACTGTCTCAGGTATTTTCTTATAGCAGCACAAAGAAAGACAAGGCTCTTCCTTTTTGTTAGTTCTGCTTTAACTTTATATTCAGGCTTACAAGACGAGCATGTAGGAGGCTTTTCAGTTTCTTAGGGATTTTACCTACAATTAGAGTAACTTTCTGTTCAATGGCAATAATGCCTCCCTCTTATCTGCGCTCTGTGGTTCAATCTGCTAGACAGAAAATTTAATGCATGTTTCCAAATAATGCCTTAATTTTTTATTCCAAATAATTGTCAAAATTTTATTATGTAAATTGTCATATAAATTATTTTATTCAAAATGGAAGCAGCACCATGAATTTCAGTGTCCCCTTTGACCATCTCAACACTGTGCTATATCTATTTTTTGGTCTGGTAAGCATAGATTATCATTTTATAAATATTCACCTGAGATCTTTTTCTGGTTATTCATAATATGCATGAACCTGTAGAAAATATATAATAAATAGTACAGAAAGTATGTGTGTTTGGATGTGCATGAAGGGTATCACACTCTTCTCTGAAAGCTTGATAAAATCTGTCCATAACATATCTTGGCCTGATACGTATTTTTTTCTTTGCAGTAGCTAGGAAAAGGGAAGGAGGAGATAGTTCTTTAACTTCATTTTAGTTATAGTCATTGCTCTATCCACATTTTCTATTGCTTTTTAAGATAGTTTCATTAATTTGTTATTCTAGAAAATGATCCATTTTGTCTAGATTTTCAAATTAATTGGTATAAAGTTGTACATGGTATTATCTTATACATGAAAATAAAGCTTTTTAATATTTGTATTGCCTCCTTTTTTGCTCCTAAGGTTGATTATATATGATTTCTCCTTTCCCCACTCATGGCCTTATTTGCCAAAGGTTTTTCTATTTTAATAGTGCTTCCCTAGAAACAGTTTTTCTCTCGATTTTTTTCTTTATTGCCAACAGTGTCCAGTATAAATGTCTACCTTAATTTCATTATTTCTTCTTTCTACCTTTTAAAAATAGCTTTATTGAAATATAGTTCCCATACTACATAATTGACCTATTTTTAAAAACTCATTTTTTTTTAGAGTATTCTCAAGGTGTACAACTGTCACCACAAAATTATAGAATGTTTTTATCACCCTGAGAAAGAAACCCTATACCCATTAATAGTCACATCCCATTTCCTTCTAACTCCCACAGCTATAGGTAACTTCTGATTTACCTTCTGTCTCTATATATTCACCTATGGTATAGATTGCATATAAATAGAATAACACAATATGTGACATGTTGTGTCTTCTTTTACTCAGCGTAATGTTTTCAGGTTTATCCATGTTGTATCAGTATTTCATTCCTTTTTATTGCCCAGTAGTATCCTCTCATATGGCTGTGCCACATTTTATTCATTCATCAGTTGGTGAACATTTGAATTATTTCTACTTTTTGGCTATTATGAGTAATAATGCTGCTATAACGTTCATGTATATGTTTTTATTTCTCTTGGGTGTATACCGAGGGAATCATTTGGTCATTTCATAAATTTAACTTTTTGAGGAACTGCCAGACTGTTTTCCAAAGTGGCTAAACCATTTTATATTAGCATACAGGACACTTCCAATTATCAACATCTTTACTCACTTGTCCTTTTGATTAGAGCCATTTTAGTGGGTATGAATGGGATCTCATTGTAGTTTGGATATGTTGAGCATCTTCCCATATGCTTGTTGGCCATCTGTGTATTGTCTTTGGAGAAATGCCTATTGAATTCCTTTGCCTATTTTTATTGGATTATTTGTCTTTTTATTGTTTAGTTGAAGTTTTTCCCATATTCTAGATACAAGCACCTTATCAGATAAATGCTTCACCAGTATTTTCTTTCATTCCATGGGTTTCTTTTCACTAACTTGGTAATACTGTTTTCAGCACAAAAGTTGAAAATTTTAATACAGTCTAATCTAATTTTTTTTTTTTTTATTTTTGCTTTTGGTGTTACCCAGGATAAAAAAGATTTACTCCTTTGTTCTCTTTTAAGATTTTTATAATTTTAGATATCACATTTAGGTCCATGATGCATTTTGAATTATCTTTGTGTTTGGTGTGGAGGTAGGGGTCCAGCTTCATTCTTTTGCATGTGGATATCCAGTTATCCCAACACTGTTGAATTTTCTACTTTTGTTTTTGAATCTATTTCATTTTAATTTTTATAGCATCATGCATACAAAGCATAATTAATTTCTGCCTTTCTTATTCTCTAATAAATGCATTTAAGGCTATAATTTCCTTCTGTGTGGGCATATGGGTATATCCCGCAGATTTTATTATGAATTTTTGCTTCCCCTTTGACTGTTAATGGCTGTTCTTATTGCATTTTAGTCAGTGAATGTGGCCTGTGTTATGTGAGTTAAATTTTATCCAAAGGATATTTCTGTTAAAAAACAAACAAACAAACAAGCAAACAAACAAACAATAAAACCCCTTTCTAACCCCATGGATGTATTCTACCTCTTTATTATATCCAACAGAGCTATATGCTTGGTATGTGCTCAGTAAATATTTGTGGAAAGACATATGCAGAGCAAGCATTTAGAGGGAATTCACACCTAAGAGTTAGCAGTGTTGATGTGCCAGTAATAATACTTAGCACTTTCTCTGTGCCGGGAACTCATCTAAGTACGATGCCCTCTATTCACCCAGTTAGTCTTCATCACAGTTCCATGAGGCAGGAACTCTTTTTACTCCCATTCTCCAGGTGAAAAAGTAGAGTCATTGTAAGGTCATGTTTGCCCAGTGGTTCACACTGAGAAAGCCAGAGGTGGAGTTTTGAACTGGTCTGGCCCCAGATCCCACTCTCATAACCCGTATGTTCTACTGCCTCGCAAGTGGTCACTTTTCCACAACATTTAATCTGATTCTTAAACATTTCTCTAATTACTTTGAATGTGTTCAGTGAGAGAAACTCTCGACCTTTTTCTCACAGTTATTTTTCAAAAATTGCTAGTAAAGAAGTGTCTACATTTCACTGCCTCTCTAAACTGCGCTCTCAAGGCACTGCAGCCATAGCTTGCCCTTGGGCTCTATAAGCCCGGCACCCATGAAGCTGGCTAGCCCAGGACGTACTGGTTTTAATTTTGTGTGTGCGACAAAAGAGACTTTCAAAGAAATGCAACTAAGCATCTCTCCTGGCTCATGCTGGAGACCACACAAGCTGGGAGAGCCTTGGTTTTTGAGATCGAGTATGTCGAGATACTACACCTCTGAGAAAAACCAAGTAGATTTTCATGGACTCTTTTCCTTGTGCTTCTCTTGCACATAGAGAAACCTGGTCTTTGGAGCTCTGATTGAAAATAATTTGTTATTATTAGGGATATTTCCTAACCAAAATGACAGCTATTTTTCTCTCCCTATTGAAGATTGGAAAGCTACATCCTTGAATACTTATTGAATAAAAGTTCCCTTCTTTCTCTCATAAAAAGAATGCCTTTTGTATTTTTGTTCCCTTCAGGGAAGTTTCTATGCAGCTTCCTTGCAAAAGAGCAATTTAATTTGTACTGCACAATCATTTTCTTGTGGAAAACTAATAAAATACAAATTCCATTTTTCAGCATTAGGTTGTGGCTAAAGGCTTTTGAAAGTTTTATGTAGTATCTGCTTTTCTTTTTCCATTTTTAAAAATAATGATTGAGAGGAAAAATGATGTAAATGCTCATATGTATTATGTACATGGTTGATAAAGTATTCCCTTAAGTTTATTGTTTTTCTCAAACAAAACATGTAAGTGAATACTTTGCATGTAACTCTCAAGGCCTTTCACCTTCCTGCAAGTAGATGTGAATCAAGAATGAAGCCGGCGAATCTGTGTTTCTTCTGAGACCTCTTACTCACTTTTTTCTGGCAGGTCCAGGATGTCTAGGGTTCTGGTCTTTGCATTTCACTAGTTAAAGCCCTGGGAGCTGTTCCATTTTGCAGGTCCCCTCAGAAGTAGAAGATGAGCACTTGCATTTGGCTGAGATGTTTTACACAGAAACAATCATAATAGTAGCAGTAGTGATAGGTGACATTTAGGGAGCACCTGTTGTGTATGGTGAACTGCACCAAGCACTTTTTATGTATGATCTGTGTAATAAGTAGAGAGTTTTTGTTCCATTTTATATGCCAGGGGAAACAAGCAAGTAATTTATCTGCAGTTGCACAGCTGGAAAATGGAAAGATGGGGTTGGAACCTACTGAGTCTGACTCCAGTATTGAGTCTTTTGACCACAGTGAGTGACTAGAAGGAAAAGGAGTCTTCAACATGCTGTCCTTCCACACCCTGGATTTTTCAGATGGACATGATTAGGTTTACTGAGTAGCAAATATGAAGGAACAAAATTTATTTTGTCATCTGCTGTGAAATCCAGCCAGTACTGCCTTCGAAGGAAAGATCTATGCTGCCTTGTTATCTGAATGGCTCACTGCCCTCTCAGCTTTCTCCTGCACCCGTAAGTCTGCATTGCCATCCTATGATCCACCCATTTGTAATCTAGCTTCTGCATTGCCTCCCCTGACACACCCCAGAAAGAAGCATGCCCTTGCTTCCTTTCCCCTCTTGCCGTATTTTCTTGGCATTCTTCATCTCAGAACATCTTCCAGCCCCTTTATCTCCTCCTGTCCAAGTCGTAGTAATGAATTCTTGGAGGATGCTTGCACGCGACTCTATAGCACCTGGATTATGAGAAGGAAGGCAGTGGATAGAGTCCTTTCTTTGACATTCTGGAGGCATTCACTCTCTTGCTACAAGGTATAGCTTCAGCAATGACTGACCGTTTGAAAATAGAGAAAACTTACCTTTCCAAAGCTAGAGGCCTCTCAATAAAGTTTTCTCACTAAGGTGGATGAAGAGGAAGGATCCCTCAAAAGAAACAGGATGGAGATGATACCACTGGCTCTTACAGAATCTTTTAAAGAGGCAGCTTTGCCAGGCATCTGCTCCAGAGCCCAGCCTCTCCCTATCCACTATCCTATCGCTCCTTAAAAACAGTGAGTTTTATTGACACAGAGGTGAGCAGTAAAGAAGCAGCTTGATTCTGAGTCAGATTGTACCCTTGATTCTTGAAGTGTCAATTCCTTGAAAGTGGATTCTTCAAATTCATTTTCTAAGCCACTCCATAGTCTTTAGTTTAACTCCAAAGGAAGACAATTATTTCAAACATAAGAGTTATTATCTATTGGAATTTCTTACAAAGTTGGGGAAGAGACAGAAGGGCAGAAGTCAGTTTCATCAGAAGGGACTTCTGTCCCTTGCTCTTGGGAAGTGAGGGTTGCATCCCTAACCAAGAAAGGGAGTCACGCCCCTTCCCTCAGCCTCATCCACCCACTCATGCACTCAGCCTCCAGCATGTCGCAAATGGGGCAACCCTATTTCCCGCCTTTCCATGCCCAGGGGCTCCCACAGGGCCACGCGGGTGATGGGGACCTGACACGCCCCAGCAGGGAGAGGCTCGCTCGGTCCCCGCCCCCTCCGCAGGTGCGGCCCTAATCCCCCCGGCCTAGATATCCGGCAGCCTCTAGGAGCCCGGGCTCTGTGATGTAATGCTCTTTTTTCACACTCCGGGCTTAAATACAGATGGAAATTGTTGTCATGTGTTAGAAATGTCGCCAGTAATATAAAAGGCGCAAGCCTGGGCATCTTCTTTCCCTTCTCGCACCACCAACTGTTCCTGCTGCCAGCACCTCTTCCCTCGAAAACCCGCTCTGTGGTCAGGTGGCCCAGGCGCCCCCAGCTCTCCTAGGAAGGGGTTCGGATCCCACCCCCCTACCCCCGCCTCTCTTTACAACCGCTGCAGAGCCGAGGACCAGCGTGGTGGGAGGCGGTTTCAGGCTCACAAAGGGAAGGATTAATCTTGGCGATTGGGCTGGGGTTTGCAGGCAAGTACAAGTGGTCCATGATCTCCTCTCGCCACCCCTCCGCCGCCCCCTGCCCACCTCTGGATTCGAACGCTCTGCCGCTGGAGGAAGCCTGGGGACAGGCAGGCGGCGGCAGAGGCGCCCTGCCACCGGAGGTTTGAGCTTGGGTTGTGGGAACATCCATGGAGGTGAAGATGCCGTGTGTGGTGTGTGGACCGGGGAGGAGGGGCGGGGAGAAACCCGGCCAGCTTGGGAGGGCCAGATGGCTGCGGCTGCGTTTTAATTCACCAGGCAGGCCCGTTTGGCCAGGATGGGAGGAAGGGGGAGGGGGGAAAAAAAAAACAGAGGTCAGTGGATAGGGAGAGGCCGGGCTCTGGAGCAGATGCCTGGCGAACAATGGGGCTTTTGAAGGGGATGCTGGAGGAAGTGTGGCGCGCGCTTTGTATTGCCTCCTCCGCATTGCAGGTTGGAATCGGGCAGCTAAATTTTAATGAAGTGCATTCCAAAGTGTGCTCGTCAGCCCGGGCTTTTGGAGCGAGGGGCTCGGCTGAATGGGGACTGGGGGTGGGAGGGGGAGGGGGCTGGCGAAATGAGTTCCTGATGGATGGTAAAGGAGGAGATGAAAGCCTGCTCAGTGTGGAGGGCAAGGGAAGGGAGGGGGGAAAAATCAATACGTCCCCGTGCATATTAATAGGCTCCAGCAGGTGTTGGTAAATGTATGTTGCTGCATTGTTCCGGCGCCCAGGCTGGGGAAGGCGGGGGAGAGGGAGAGCTGCTTCCCCGGGCAGCTCGGTGGGCAAATGCCTTTGCACTTTGGAGGGCTTTGTAAGCTCTGGGGGAAAATAAGAAACGGAAGAGCTGCGATTCTCCTCTGTCCTTTTTCCTATTTCTAAAAGGAAGAATGTACGTGCAGAAGGCTTTTTAAGTTTGCTTCCTGGAAATTAACATGTGTATGTTAGAGCACTGTCTTATCTAGGTAAGAGATGTATGTCTGTGGGTATCAGAAAACAGAATCCAGAGTCTGGCTTGCTGAGTGCTTGGGAGCTAAAAGGCTTTTCTCCCTGTCTGGTTCCCTAAGTGAATGGGCCAAACCAGGAAGGCTGGGGGATTTTTGAAGATTCAGGAGGGCTCTCCCTCCCTTCCTCTTCCTAAGTCCTAAGTCTGACTGACCTGGGTACCAGGGGGCAGTGGAGTGCACAAGGAAGCTGTCTTGTCCACAGTGTTGGTATATAGACTTTGTCTCACACACAAAGGGAGTGGATTTGTGCCTGAACTAAATTATTTGAGGGTATGTATAGCTTATTTGTAAGGATTAGGTATGTTGGACCCTTTTCTCTCTCCCAGAGTTTACCATGCTCAACACCCTGTCAATTGAGAATCAATTAGGAGACTACTTATGAGTGTGTGCTAGCCAAATAACCCTTGCTGATTTATAGTGTTGTTTGTTTTACTGCTCCTCTTGGATGAGTATTCAGTGCTTTCAAAAGGTTCAGACATATTTGTTGGGGTTTTCAGTAAAATGGGAAGCTTTTGCATGAGGGCATTGTGACTTTTATATTGAAAACATAAAAACTCCATATGCACATGGTAACCCACGGAATGACATACTGTCTTTGGGGTTCTGGGAAAATAAATGCATTTCTTAGTTGAGAAAATCTTGTCTTTTATCATCTGTAAGGCTCATACTTTCTGAAAAACTGGTGTTTTTTTGATCACTTGGAAGCCTGTATTAATTAGATGTGAAGTTGGATTCTTTTCGTGATTTAACTTGCACTGAAACTCGTCAACAAGGCGCAGCTCATCACTTGCCAATGAATTTTAGTGCTGTTGAAAGCTTTAGCAGATTAATGGTATCAACAGAGACTTGATTCCTCCATTTCTCAACTGAGCAAACAGAAGCAGTCTGGCCCTGTCTCTCAATGCCTTTCCTCTTTTGGCTTTGGGAAAGGGGATGGGGCAGAGAGAAAGGATTCCTGATGAGGACACTTCTAACTCCTCACCCCCATCGCACCCACCCCAGGGAGTTAAAAACTGAAGCTTACCCATTTGCTTCCCTGTGTAGTTTCTTTCTTACGCTGTATATTTCAAGTTGTATTTCTGTATTTAAAAAGATGCTTGAGGTCTGGTGTTTGGATTTGTTGTGTTTGTGCTAGAGAGATGTGGAATCGGTCCGTTATTCTTTTCACTCAATTATGGCTCTTAAATTGGTCTGTTCTTATGATTAGAGTTGAGGCTCTTCTCTTGATCCTTGCTGAGCAAAAGCATGGGCATGTGTGTTTGATATGAAACCACCCCCAGGGGATACTAGAGCCTCACTGCCTCTTCAGTTAACTGTGGCCAGAAGAGGCAATTTGTGAGGTGGCCCCTGGTGTGTCCACTGGAACTGCCAACCCTGAGTCTAGATTCTCTAAAAGCTTGTGGCAAAACAGTTTCATTCACATGGGCTTTATTAACAGAAAGGAGCTCTTTGAACCTTTATGTATGATACCCAAGACTGTTTTTGTGATAAACAGTTGTATAGATCTTTTGACATTCTTGTGCATAAGAACAGAAACTATGCCCATGAATTAATGGTGCCATAGAAGTAATGATTATAGCTGATTTTACCAAGACACATCTAGCAAAGACTTTGGATGAGACAAGCTCTCCTTTCCCCTTGTATTCTATTCATTCTTGGCATATGGATGGGGGTAGAGGAGTGGAAAGAGAAAACAGAAAGAATGAGATCTCCATATTTACAAAGGAGCTAAACACCGTGCTTAATTGACACCAGTTATTGAAAAATTTAATTGTAATTTCTCTTTGACCCTGTGTTGTGTAATATAAAGCAGGTGATGTGATACCAACTGAAACTGCCTATTTAGTGACTCCAATAAATAAATACACAGATCCATGCATTATTCTGATGTTGGCTTATTAGACTTGTATGGAATAGAATTTGGGAGACACTGAGCACTGAAGGTAAAAGGATTTCTAAAGCTGAAAGTAAATATAGAGATGATAGTACTGGAAAAAGCTAAATCAAAAGCCTCCCCCCCACCAGAATACCGCAAATATTTCTTTTTCTTTGCAACTGTATTTGCATAATAAAATTCTGTTCATTTAGTAATCACCATTTTCTCAGCATGTTTGTTTCTTCCTTTGAAAAAAAAACATTTCTTATGTTGATAATCAGACCCCAAATATTTGAATGTAAGCACATCCCTCGCAGTCATACTGACACCCTCTGGCACCAGAAAAACTGTCAGCATTTTTTGAGATGTCTGGTGGGAAGAAAAGGCAACAATGCCAGCCATTAATTCAGTAACTCTGCTGATCTCTGTGTCTGATAGTAGGCCAGTTCTTCATGACTTTTAGGCTTTTGAAGTGTTATAAACACTAAAAATGTAAAGATGCTGCCTTCCTTTGCTTCCTGGGTCTTGTTGACAAGTTTCTGCTACTGTTGGCCTTCAGTAAATTTACATGACTAATTTGGGATGTCAACAGCCAGGAAAATTATGACTAAACAATGTTTCTGAATAGTGGGATCTGCCATTTTTTATTGGTAAACCTGTTTGACAGGTGGTTCCATTTGATAAAGATGGCACTCAATCCATTTGGTTTTCAAGAATCTAGTGAGTTGATGACTGATGCCATCTAGATATCTGGTTTTGTTTTGTTTTTTTCAAATACAGTCCTTGTGCTGCTGTTGCTGATTATTATTTCTTCATCCATGGAGGGTGACATCCTTAAAGTTTGGATAGGTGGTCACATGCAAGAATAAAAACAGGATGGAGAAAATGTTACCTGACTTTTACCAAGATGTTTGAGAAGATCTTAGGCATGAGAGTAAAAAGGGGAGGTCTTGGGCTTGAAAGTGACTCACCAGGCTGAATGTTCTTGGATGAAAAGATTTTTAAATGATTATCTGACCTGAAAGGGGGGGAAAAAACATATTTCTTTTAATTCCATTCTGTGAGGCTCACCCTTTTGTTTGTGGAGATTTTTAAATTATTTCTCTTTCAATATCCCAATATATCTATATCTATAGAATGAGATATCAGTATGTATTCCAATATTTCTATATCTAGTCCTAAGCACAATGCTTAGCACGTAATACACGTTCAATAAATACTTGAATGGGCCCATTAAGAACTTTGACCTTATGAAGTCATTATGAAGTTCAAGCTGTTTCCTAGAGTGCTATTGTAATTATCAAAGCAATGCAAAAAAGTACAACTCCTTGAAAAATCATTTTGAAAATAGAAAATGAAACATAGGTTTGTTTGTATTTAATGATACATATTATTTTCCACCAACCAGATAGTTTATCCTGTATTCTTTTGGAAGTAAAAAAGCATTTAGATTTCTGCTCACCATTTAATTGTTCTGAAAAGTTGATACTGCTCTCCTGATGAAATAATCTCCTTTTCCCCCGTCCTTCACAATCTACTAGTCCTTGCATCTGAATTACTGCACTGGGTATATTTCTTTGCCACAGTAAAGATTAGATCAGTGGGAATCTACAAATTTGACAACAACTGTTTGAAATAACTTGGCTATAAGACAGCAAGTGCTATAATTTTCTCATTAATTGTGGAGTCATGCCAAAGAGAGTTGCTTTAAAAATATATGATTATAGATAGTGACCTGAAAGGGAAGCAAAAAAGTCTGTAAACATTTAAACTCCTTTTTATGAGGCTTAACACTCCAGTTTATGGACGCTTTTCCTATATCCCTTTCTAGCTTGGGACTTTTTAATTTACTGCTTATAATTTTACATGAAGGTTATGTCATATTGAGAATAACTTACAATATTTGAGTGCCTACTGTGTGCCAGGCGCTTTTTAGGCCCTGGGGATCATAGCCCCACGAACAAAATATAAAAGCCCCCTGCCCTCCTATAGTTTGTATTAGAATCCGTCTTAATTTACTTCTAATAAGATCAGGGAATAGGGATTAAGGTAGAAATGATTAGTTAAAATGAGATCTTTCCACTATGGGAAGTTTTCCCAAAAGTTACTGTGGTTGGCAAAACAGAAGTTGTGTTGATTGCTTTGCAAAAATGTCAAGCACAATGGAAAAATGCAACATAAAATTACACACTAGCCCTCATTCTTTCTGAAGTCCAACTCCCCAAAAGTAGCTGCATGTGCATGTGTGCCTTTGTTTCCCTCCCAACTTTTCTCCACTAATACATATATGCACACAGCTTTTTGCTTTTTTCTTTCAAAGAAGATACTATCATACTCTACCTCCTGTTCAGTCAGTAAGTCAATTTCTTTTTCCCATCTGAAATTGACATCTTAACATATAACACAAATATCCTACCTAATTCTTGGTAACAACCACCTAATGTCCCCAAGTATGGTGGGAGGATGGTATAGTATGTTTAACCCTAGCCCTGATGGTGAGATGTGAGCATGTTTCTATTTTTTCAGTATTACTGATAGTGCTGTATTAACTCTCCTTTGCATGCTAGTTCAGTTGCACACTTTGCATTCAGTTACAACTTGGCTTTTCTTATTGTCGTTACATCTGGGTAACTTTCCATGTCAGTAGATGCATGCCTACTTTATTCTTTCTAATAATAACTGGAACCTACTTTTGTTAGGTTGCTATGTGCTAGGGCTGGCTGATTTAGTCCTCACAAAAACACTAAGATATATTTACTTGTTCAACAAGTATTTATTTAACAACCTTTATGTGCTAGGAGAACTGTGTTCTGCCTGCCTGGTATATATGATCAACCAAAACAGATGAAGATCCCTAATAGTGTTTATGTTCTAGTCAGGTGAAATCAAAGCAGTACATGTAATAGTTGAGTAAATCATTTCGTATATTAGAAGGCGGGACATTATATGAAGGTGGGGGAGAAGCAGAGCAGAGTAAGGGGGTTGAGTGTGGAGACTGGGCATGTTGCAGTTTTTAAATAGAGTTGTCAAGGTGTCAAGGGTAGACCTCACTGGGAAAGTAACATATAAGCACAAACTTGAATGCGTGAGGGAAGGAGCCATGTGCATAACCGGGTAAAAGCCAATCCAATGCAAAGGCCCTGTTGCAGAACTGGTACCTGCATTTTCAGAGGAACAGCAAGAAGGCCAGAGTGGCAGAAATAGAGTGAACAAGGGTTAGAACTGTGGGAGGAGAGGTCAGAGTATAAGGAAGAATGACACATTATGCTAGACATTTTAAACCCTAACCAACCACACCACCCAGAATGAAATAGGAGCCATTGCAGAGTCTTGATCCAGGCAGTAACATGCTCTCAATGAACATTTGCAGAGCCTCACTGAAGGTAGTAGGATGAGGTTTTCTGAAGGAGCGGAAGCAGAGAGCACTGACAAGAAGTTTTTATAATCCTGGTGTGAGATTATGGTGGCCAGACCAGAGAAATAGTAGTGGAGGTGTACAAAGTGGTTATATATATTTTGAGAGTAGACTCATGCCTGATGGATGGCCTGAGGGGTGTGAGAAAAAGAGAGGAGTCGAGAATGACTCCAAGGGTTTTGGTTTTTTGTTTTTTATTTTTATTTTTATTTTTTTTGAGACGGAGTCTCGCTCTGTCACCCAGGCTGGAGTGCTGTGGCCTGATCTCAGCTCACTGCAGGCTCCGCCTCCCGGGTTCCCGCCATTCTCAGCCTTCCGAGTAGCCGAGACTAAAGGCGCCCGCCACCTCGCCCGGCTAGTTTTTTTTTTGTATTTTTTAGTAGAGACGGGGTTTCACCGTGTTAGCCAGGATGGTCTCGATCTCCTGACCTCGTGATCCGCCCGTCTCGGCCTCCCAAAGTGCTGGGATTACAGGCTTGAGCCACCACGCCCGGCGGTTTTTTGTTTTTTAACATAAACAGCTGAAAGGACAGAGTTGCCATTTGCTAGATGGGGGATACCGGGGGCGGGTCATCTCTTAGTTTAAGATCAGGAGTTTCATTTTGGACATAGTGAGCTTGACTGTCAGGACTCTCAAGAAGGCAGTGGTTGTAGATTGTGGAGTTTATGGAAAATTTTGCTGTACCATGATTTAGCCCATCATTCCCCAGTTTTTGAATGATGGAAATAGTGATGAAAGGAACATCCTTGCGCACATAGCTTTTGTGTATTGTGAATTCTTCTGTAGGTTAAACTCCTGAGAGTGACATCACTGAGTTAAAGAGAATGCACGTTAGTTAAAGAGAAATACTCCCAAATTGTTCCACTAAAAGAATTACAGAATTTACATTCCCACCAGCATGTGTAAGCGTGTTTGTTTTCTTGTTTCTTAAAGTTTTGCTGGTTTGATAGATGAAAAAACATGAACTTGTTATAGTCTTTACTACAAGTTCATGTTTCCTTTGGCTTTAGAGACTCTGTCCAGGTTCTGGAAGATGTAGGAATTTATTCTGTCCTGTGAAGATTTGCCTATCCTGGACACAGTAGTGACGTAAGTCACATTTGGTAGGATAGACTAATTGCTTGAGGACTTAGCTCTCCTCAAGAGGATGTAACATATTCAGCATTGTTCAAGCAGCTAATTAAAGAATAATGGGGGGGACAGCTAAGTAGCAGTTTTAAAGTACATCTCCTTTAAAAGGGGAAATTTTGAATTATATCATCCTCAGAAAGAACAGTTTATTCTGACATTTGGACAAGTTTTAATAGCAAGTGTTGAATTAAAATAGTTGGCACAACCAAGATAGTTAAGAGCACCGAGTGAATTCAGATTTCTTTACAGTTATACGAGGTCAAAGGAGTACCAAGTTGAAATCTTTATGTTTTTTTTTTTTTTTTTTACCGATTAATCAAACAAATAGTTGTTATGACCCAAATATGTTTATAAGCCTGATATTATGCTGGGTGCTAAAGATACAAAGTTGTACAAAACAGCTTTACCCTCACAGGTGAATTGGTGGTGGTGAGAGACACAAACATGGCCAATGACACCCCACTGTCACATTGGTTGTAAGAGAAGTATGTCAGGGTGCTGGGGGAGCACAGAGACTGACCTGACTTTGTCTAGAATTCAGGTCAGGGAAGATTTCATGGTAGAGGAGATACTGGTGATGGGTTTTAAAGGCTGGATGGGAGTTTTTCAGAGGAAATGGAGACATTCCTGGAAGAGGACCCAACCATGCGTATTTCAAGTCTTAAGAGGCTAGTGTTTCTGGGAAGGGATTAAGTCATGGATCATTGAATGTACAATTTTAAGAGTTATGAGAGACAGGCAGGGGGATGGACACAGAGATGCCAAGGAGCCTGGAACTTATCCTGAGGGTGATGGCTGTCTTGGAAGAGTTTAGGCAGGAGAGTCACATGGTTCTATTTGTGTTTTTTTGAAAACCACCCTGGCAGCCATCTAAGGCAAGGATCATTCAAGTAGGGTCCTGAGGTCAGATTTGGCCCATTGCATGTTGTGGTAAATAAAGTTTTATTGGAACCTGGTCATCTGGTTATTGCATTTTTTTTTTAATGACTGCTTTTGTGCCACAGTGGGAGTGTTGAGTAATTGTGACAGAGACTACACAGCCTCCAAAGCCTATTTTCTATTTACTCTCTGACCCTTGACAGAAAAAATCTCCCAACCCTTGATTTAGGGAATGAAGTTCATGCAGGGGGGTCAACAAGGAAGCTATGGTCAAAGTGAAAGCCCAAGTTAAGGCAGGGAAGATAGGGGAGATACCCAATAAATAAATATTCAGGGAGAGAAAGGACTTGGTGAGTACTGGAGCAGGAAGTACAAGGGAGAGGAAGAGGTCCAAGATGACATGCATGGTCCTAGGAAGAGTGACTTGGTAGATGGGAAAGTCACAAGGGTCATGCAAGTGGGCTGTCCAGCAGAGTGTGGGATCTGTAAGCCTGGGAGTGGCCTAAGTGGTTGTCCAAAATGGCGTGTTTAAGTTTGGACCTGTTTTCGTAGTATCTTGTTAATATATAAAAATATAGAAGCATGTTGTTTCACTGCCCCATTATAAGGAAATGAATCCTCATTGCCGTCATTTTAAATCATTTTTAACTATTCAAGTTTCCTGTCTCCCTAGTTTTCTGTCCACGTACTGCAGGAAGCTGCCCATGCATACTGTAAACTGTTTACTCTGACCTATCCCTGCTGTGAACCTAGCAACATTAGAAAACTCTTTACTTCCTGGATGGTTCTTTCTTAAGCTAACATTTCTTGTTTCGCTATCTAGAATATAGGTTTAAGGATAACTTCAGTGTCTCATACATTTTTGTGTTCCTAGGGTCTATCGTGAAATCACAATTTAGGTGTATAAATATTTATTTCTTAATTACAGAACCCGATAGTCAAATGATGGAGCCAGGCAAACTTATCCTGACTCTACCATCATTCATCATTTGTTCAATAAAAATTTATTGAGCATGTTGTATATGCCAAGCACTCTGCAAGGTACCAAGGGTACAATAATTAACGCTTCTTTCCCTTAGGGAACTTTTATTTTAGTGGAGAATGACAGACAGTACATTGACCTTCGTACTTTCTTAAGTCCTAGAACTACAGAACATAATATTGCAAGAGAACTCTGAGGTGTTATTTCTGTTCAATCCTCTCAGTTTACAGATGCTTAACTGCACAGAGATAGAATTTCAACTGCCCATCTCACCAGTAGAGTGGTGAGACTTTTATCTGTGTTGCCTAGATTGAAAAATGTGATTTGATTCACACTGAAGGGCATAGTCACCCATTGTTTTAATGTGCCTTTTACATATGGGGAGTAGTTTGTCATCTTTGGTCAATGTTGATTCTGAAGGTAGCATTTTTTATTTGTGTTATTGATACACCCCTACCAGACTTGCCTTTGAATGCAAGCGCTCCACCTTAATGGGGTCAAATTTAGGGAGGAATGCTTCACCCTTAAAGCAAGTTCTTATCTCATATAACATGCTGCTATCTCTATTCTTGAAAACTGATGTGGCAAATAAGGGAGCATAGAGTTTTCGGCAGCTTCCCATTTTCATCGTTACAGGAGTTGAAAGCATCAATTTTCATTTCATGCTTTGAATTGCTTGTTATATGGGTTTTTACCGAGCCTTTGGTAGGCAGATGAGCCAGCACTTTGGGGCTGTTCAGAAAAGGAGCCTCTAAGGAAAGCCAGAGAATAGGCTCTAGAGTCTTGGGGAAAGAACCAAATGTGTGCTGGAGAATTGAGATCCAGATGTATTGCTCCCCCAACACTGGGAAGGTGAGCTTCTCTCAGACTTGCCACACATTTTGTAGAATTACTCCCTGATTGAGAGCTTCTATTAGTTTCATTGTGTTGTAATGCAAGGAAGGGAGGGAGGGTGTGGTTAATACAGCTGGTCGAGTTACAACTCAATTTCTCGACTTTAAAATGGTAAAGTGGGCTGGGCACCGTGGTTCACGTCTGTAATTCTAGCACTTTGGGAGGCCGAGGCGGGTGGATTGCTTCAGCTCAGGAGTTCGAGACCGGCCTGGGCAACATGGCAAAACTCCGTCTCTACAGAAAAATAGAACAATTAACTGGGCATGGTGGCATGTGCCTGTAGTCCCAGCTACTTGAGAGGTGGAAGCTGGAAGGTGGAAGCCCAGGAGGTGGAGGTTGCAGTGAGCTGAGATCACACTAGTGCACTCCAGCCTGGGCAACAGAGCGAAACCCTGTCTCAAAAAAAAAGAAAAAAAAAAAGTAATAATAAAATAAAATGGCAAAGAAATGCTATATGCGTTCAGTAGAAACCATACTTCGAGTATCCATACAACTGTTCTTTTTTTTAACTTTCAGTACAGTATTCAATAAATTACATGTGATATTCAACACTTTGTTATAAAATAGACTTTGTGTTAGATGATTTTGCCCAGCTGTAGGCTAACGTAAGTGTTTTGAGCACGTTTGAGATAGGCCAGCCTAAGCTATGATGTTCAGTAGGTTAGGTGCATTCGCAGTAAACCAGCGGTTTATTGGAACATAACCCTATAGTGAGTCGAGGAGCATCTGTATTCTAATGACATTAAGAAAAAAGCAGCAAGGTCTTGGGCCCAGCAATATCTTATTGGGGAATGTCAAAGATTTCAAAAGAGCTTCAATCCCAACCCCAAAAGCAAAGCCTTTGCACACCAATAGATAGGGATCCCAGGACAATTCACCAGGTTGTTCTTACGGTGCCTCTTCCATAATGGGAAAGCAGCAGGCCTTTGGGAAATTTTAGCTTCTCCTGTGAAGAAAAATGTTCTCTGCACCAGCTTTTGTGACCTGTTACAGACTAAGGGGAAACCTTCATTCTCCTATACCAGAAGCTTCCCTGTGCCCTGTTTGCATTTTCCAGAATGCAGAATGAAGGTGTTGGAGTGAACCGTTCTGCTTGCCAACCAGTGAGAAGGTGTTAAAAAAAAATTGGTTACTTGCCAATTTGAAATTGTTCATGTTCCAACATTTTGTCATTAAGAATACGTCTTGTAGTCTGGGACAGCTTTAGGCAAAATTTTAGTATTTTTGTGTATCTTTAAGAGGTGTTTAATTTCTGTTATTCAAATCACAATTTGTTGAAGCAAATTTTATTCACTTTTAAAATTAACTTGCAATAAAAGTTACTCTTTTTGGTGTGCAGTGCTCTGAGTTTCGGCAGTTGCATACAATCATGTCACTACCACTTCATTCAAGCTATAGAATAATAGTACTATCACCCCTAAAAATTAGCATTCCTAAAATTACTTCCTACTGACCCTTCTCCAAGCAATTATATCTATTTTCTATTCCTAATAATTTTGCCTTTTTTCTGAATATCATGTAAATGGGATAATCTAGTGTAACGGTTTAGATTTAGCTTTTCTCACTTAATAAAATGGACTTAAACTTCATTCATGTTGTTGCTCCCCGCTGCCCGCCTTTTTTTTTTTTTTTTTTTTTTTTAGACACAATCTCTTTCTGTTGCTCAGGTTAGAGTGCACTGGCATGACCATGGCTCACTCACTCCAACCTTGACCTCCTGGGCTCAAGAAATACCCTCACCACAGTCATCCAAGTAGCTGGGAGTACAGGCATGCGCCACCACACCCTGCTGATTTTTAAAATTTTTTGTACAAACAGGGTCTCACTATATTGCCAGGGCTGGTCTCAACTCCTGGGCTCAACTGATCCTCCTGCTTCAGTCTCCCAAAGTACTGGGATTACAGGTGTAAGCCACTGCACCTGGCCTATGTTTTTGCTAGTGTCATTATTTTGTTCCTTTGTATTGCTGCATATTATTCCATTGTATGAATATGCTGTAGTATGTGTAGCAGTTCACCAGTTAAAGAACAGTAAAATTGTTCTCATTTTTGAGAATTAAGAATGAAGTTGACAAAGGAATCTTCAAAGATAGCAAGAGAATAGGTTCAGAGGGCCAGAGAGAGAACGAAATATGTATTAGATAGGTTTTTCTGTCAACAGTGGTTTTCATTTTGCTTGGTAAATACCTAGAAGTGAGATCTCTGTGTAGTAGGGCACATGTATGTCCAACTTTATAAAAAACTATCAAGCTTTTTCCAAAGTGGCTGTACCATTTTTCATTTTCACCAACAACATCTAAGAGTTCCAGAAGCTCTGCATCTTCACCTGCCCTTGGTATTAAAATTGAAAACATTTTTTCTGTGCCTTTCTAACAGTGTGGTGGTATTTCATTGTGATTTTAACTTGCATTTTGCAAATGATTAAGGATGTTGAACATGTTTTCATCTGCTTATTTGCCATCTGTATATTTTCTTTTGTGAAGTGTCTGTTCAGATCCTTTATCCACATTTAAAATTGGGTTATTTATAATCATACTTTAATGCATTGCACAAGCTGTCAGTCAATCCTGCTGACCATTGATTTGCCTGATTTTTTTAATACCAAGATGATATCTTATTTTCAGCCATTAAGTTTATGATAGGAGTTGGACAGACCTGGGCTTATATCTTTGCTCTGTCCTTGACTGTTCTGAATGACCTTGGCAAATCATTTGACCTCTGTAAGGCTCAGTTACCTCATCTGTAAATGGTCTTAGTGCCTAATTGCTGATGTTGTTAGGATTAAATGAGTCCCTCACATAGAACCTGAAACATGATAGGCGTTCACTGAATGGTAGTTCTTATTACACGTCAGTAAGTGTTACTGACTTAGGTGAATCTATTTGGCCCATCTCCCTTCCTCATAATGGATGTGAAGGTCCCTGAATGCGGGTCCTTGTTGGGTTCATTTTCCCATTGTAGCACCAGTGTCTAGCACAGTACCTGGTACAAGAAGGACTTAAATGAACTGGTCGAATGGACAAATGAATGAAATAAAGAATGAGTACTGTTATACTTGACTTGACGAGAATATCACAAATATAGTTTTGTGAGGCACTATCCTGAATCTAGAAATGTTTGTTGAACTATATCTTTATTACATTTTCCATTTATTTTAGTTCTATAGTCATTGATAATCTTTGTACCACACACTTCAAATTTATTTTTAGGTAGGCTGAGGGCATAAAGATGTGGCGATGTGATGTACTTGCTTCCTTCCTTCTATTTTACATGCTTTTTCAAAGGCCGAAAGAGCTGTGACCTGCGTCTTGTTCCTAGGTTGCTCGTCCACTTGAATGTGAAATCTATGAGTAACTGCAAAGTAAATCAATGGCTTCCCAGCTTTTTGCCAAACACTGCTTATCACTCAGATCTACTGAGGTTGTTGCCAGTTGTGTCTTGGCTCTTTTTAGGATAGTGGGTATGTTGTAGTCTGGTTTTTTTCTCTCTCCAAGAAACCAGGCCAGTAGATAAAGCATCTGGGTTCCTGTAAGCTGACCCCATTTTAAGGAAATTGCTGACTTTGGCAGGGTGCTGTCAGAGCCTCACCAATTCCAGCATTGGCCTCCTGAAAACCATTGTTCCAACTGGTCTCTGCTGAGTCAGCTGTTAGAACTAGGCCAGAGTAGCTCATTCTGTAGACTGAGCAATGCTTGATAACAACCTCCCATGGAAAGGAAAAAAATTAACTTTAAACCAGTTTGCTTTTTTTTTTTTTTCCAAGAGGAGATTATTGAGGCCCTGGCTAATGGAAATAGGGGTAGAGAATGTCAAAGTCTGGATGCGCTGTGATGTGTTAATTATTATTTTATTGCTATGAACTTCACACCACTGTCACTGTGGAAAGTTCTCCAGATTGAACTGTCTTTCATATTCTGGTGATCCATTTCACCTTTGAAAGACTAGTAGAAGCCACAGTCTCATCTTCAGGGAGAAAATGGCAGAGCTTTTCTTAGTATAGATTTTCAAAACAACTTTCATCTGGTGAATTAGCACCTAACCTGAAGGTGTTCTTTAGTTCTTCTTCATTTAAAACTTGGTTAGAATATTCCTTTGAGTCCTAAAAGAGCCGTATTTTTCTTCAGCCTCATTTTGGTTATACCTGTTCAAACACTAAGAGCTGGTCCACGAGAGTGCAGTTTATAATGAAAAGGTGATTGTACTTGAACTTTTTCCTGCTTCCAACCTCCTTTCTGTTGCTGTTCAGTTTATCTTTTGGTGATGGTGTTGGCAGAGCTGTTTAAAAAAAAAAACAAAAAAAAAAACCCTGTAGTCAGCACACATATTTCCCTGCTGTCAGTAAGAAACACCATTCTTAGAATCTTAGGAATGTCATTGGAGTTCAACAAAATGGGGTTCTAGTTAGAGATTAGAGAAACAAATGTATTATTTGTGACTCTCAGAGACAGGGTAACTCTATCCTAGTTAGCAGCCCTCTCCCACTGTAACATTGCTTCATTTAACTGTCTTGCAAGATGCATGTTTTGGTGCTGAGAGTAATGAAAGTAGTGTCATCATAGGTTAGAAGACTTTCAAAATCAGTTCTAAGATCCTTAAGTAGTGTAAATCTAAGAGCAACAATAACATCTTGGGAGAGAAGGTGCTTGACATCTGGACTCACACTGTCCAGGTCAGTAGTCACTAGCCACATGTGACTGTTAGAGCCTTTGAGATATGTGGTCAGTGTAAAGTGGACCCCAATTTTGAAGACTTAGTATGAGAGATAAAGGCAAAATATCTCATTAATAATTTTATATTGATTTCATATTGAAATTAGAGTAGTTTGGATATATTGGGTTAGAGAAAATACACTATTAAGTGCATTTCACTTGTTTGGTTTGACTTATTTTTAACATTATGGAACTTAAAATCATATATGTGGTTTACATTATGTCTGTGTTGCACAGTGCTGGTGGACTGGTGTGACAATGATACCTGTAATTCTAGAAGTTGTAGAGGGAGAAGTCATGTGTCATGTCAGAGTTCATTTGCTGATGAGGTGTGTGTATCTTTGGAAAACACACATTCATGGAAGTAAAACCTTTAACAGTCACGGTCGGTCAGAGGTGATTGGGGTAGGTGACTGCTCAGGTGACTTCCATGAGGCTTTGGGCTCGTAGTGGCCTTGGTGTAAAGTTCAAGACAGAGAATTGAGGTAACCAGGGTGCAAAGGGAAATCCCTGCAATTTCTCTGGAAAAGCTTGTTTTCAACAGAAGTCTTATTTGACCTAGATTTTGTACTCAGAATCGTCAGGCGTGTCAACATCAGAGAGCCTCTCTTTGATGTGATGCACCTAATAGGAATTCCAAAGGGCTGCCACCTGAAGTAAAGCGCTTATGTAGCAAGTTTAAAATCATCCTCTCCGTTAATACCCCTGAGAATATTGAGGAAGGCCTGTGCATATTGTTGCTAACTGTGATTTTTTGAACCAACCATGAGGAGACTAGGTAGAGTACATAAACAGAGCTGAGCCTCTCCCACGTGCCTGGTGCTCTTCCTACCTGCCCGGATAGAATCAGAAATGTAACACATACAAGACTGTTATTCCTTGTTCACAGGGAGCTTACTCATTCACTAAATATTGCATGCTTCTCTATGTCATGCACTGTTCTAGAGCAAAGAATGCAGTAGCAGAAAAGCAGCCTAAAATCCTTGCCTTCAGGGTGCTTACACTCGAGTACAGCCTATAATCAAGTTTAAAACTCAAGCCTGTAATCCCAGCACTTTGGGAGGCCGAGACGGGCGGATCACGAGGTCAGGAGATCGAGACCATTCTGGCTAACACAGTGAAACCCCATCTCTACTAAAAATATAAAAAACTAGCCGGGCGAGGTGGTGGGCACCTGTAGTCCCAGCTACTCCGGAGGCTGAGGCAGGAGAATGGCGTAAATCCGGGAGGCGGAGCTTGCAGTGAGCTGAGATCCGGCCACTGCACTCCAGCCCGGGCGACAGAGCAAGACTCCGTCTCAAAACAAAACAAAACAAAACAAAACAAAACACTCACTTGGAATGCATTTATAAGCTGAAGAGGGACTTGGCGATTATGTAGGCCAACCCGTTTATTTAACAAAGTAACAGTTATTTTACATGTTGAATCTACAGTAGGGGCTAGCACAATGCCTGACATACACTAGGTTCCAGTTGTGTACACTTTTTTTCAAAAGATATTTATTAAACATCTACTATGTTCCTGGCACTTTTCTAAGTGTCAGGGATATAGTCAGGATTGGAAGGAAGATTGTTATTCTCAAGGAGTTTAAGATTGTAACTGGAGGTGAGTAAGGGAGAGATAGATAAAGACCACAGAATATTAGTGAGTGAGTTATATGGTATGTCTGAAAATGATAATGCCTATGAGTGGAAAAGGAAAAGTAGAGCAAGGTAAGAGATATTGGGAATGCTGATGGGAGATGAATGGCAGGTTTCAGTAGGGTTTAATTAGGAATGTGATATTTGTCCAAGAGATAGAGTAGAGAGTATTAACTTTACAGATGGCAGGGGAGGAGGGATTCCAGGTAAAGGGAACAGCCAGTGCCAGGTCACTAAGGGAGGACCATGCCTAAATTGTATGAATAGCAGCAGGGCGGTGGGGGTAGTGTGGCTGGGACAAAGTGAGCAGAGGAAGAGAAAGTACTAGAAGATGAAGTTAAAGCAGTAGTAGGGAATCGGGTCATGTGGCAACTTCAGCACATACAATATAGGTTTTCGAGAGAGAATTTCTGTGGCCTGATTTGCCTCTTTTTTTTTTTAATAGTAATTTTTCTTTTCCTTTTTACTAGACAGTAAAATTCTCTTATTTGTGTACATTTCTGTGAACTTTAGCAAAGGTTCACATTCAAGTCATATAGTCATGCCATCATTTCAGAAAAGTCCCTTGTGCTGCCTCCTTTTTGACTCAACATTTCAAAGAATAATTCTGAAATGTTAGGACATAGAGTGTGCCTCTCAGACTATAGGGAGTCAAGCTTGGATGCAGAAGACTGGTTATGAGGCTTGTGCAGCTATCAAGGTGAGCAGTGATGGGAGCTGGCACAGGGTGTGTAGATATTTTTGATGGGAGGTGTGAGAGGAAGGCAGGAGAAAAGGATGATATTAATATCATGACTCTCACCCTAAGCCCAGAGGAAGGCTGGAGTCATCATTTACTGAGATGGGGCAGATTGCAAGTGGAACCAATTTGAAGGGGAAGATTATTGTTTAACTCTGGATATTTTTAATCTAAATATCTATTAGATATGCAGGCAGAAATATCACCAGGAAAGTCAGCTGAATTGAAATGCACACATTAATGTGTGGAAACTGGTGTGCACACTGTAAGAGAAACAACTGACCAAAAAAATTGTGATTCTTATAGAAGCCACTTGTCAGTCTTTAGCATTCAGAGGTGCTTGAGCAATCTGATAGCCCAAGATTGGTATCTGCCACATATTTTTTTTTTTAAATTGTCCTTCACTTCTTTATTCATGCTTTGGTAGAAAGATATATTTACTCTCTGTGCAGAAAATACCACAAAGTTCAATACAATTGTAATTGTCCTGGGGTTTGTGCGACTTGTTAATTGAAAAAATAACCTTTGTTAGGAGTAAGGAAGAACTGGTTCAGAGGATTCTTTTTATTCTACAAAAGTTGTTTGACTCCGGGAAGAACTTTTTGTGTTTGACTTTGGGTCACTGTGTATCGATTTGCTCATTTCTGATGTCTGTAGCTGTCAGTGTACTTGAATTGAAGAAGAGAGAACTAAAGAGAAGGTTAAAATTAAAAGCAAGATGCGAGATTACTTGGCCAAAAAAAAAAAAAGGAGAAAAAAGAAAAGACAAACCAAATGGGATACAAAATTCTTTATATAGTCTAATCTCAAATTATGAAAACTTGTATGTACATGTACGGAATACATTCTGGAAAGTGCTAACAGTTGCTATCTCTGTGTTGCTAATTGATGGGAGAGTTTGCTTCATTTTAAATGTTTTTTCTATGCTTTCAGGACTTTCTCAATGAACAGATACATTTTTCTTTTTAAAACTTATTCAGGAACTGTTTATTTTATATTGAGTTAGGACCTGGACTAGGGATAGACCAGTGAATGAGGCAGAAAAAGTCTTTGTCCTCAGGGAGCTAATAGTCTTAAAGATCATGTGAAGTTTTTATACTTTTTTAATCAGAAAAAAGGATACATTAATTAATGAAAAAAGAGTGCCAGCGAGCTTGTCTAGTTTCATTGGCTTTTTTAATGTCCCGATGATACTGAGCGAGTTCTTTTTCTTTTTTTTTTGAGATGGAGTTCCACTCTTGTTGCCCAGGCTAGAGTGCAATGGCGCGATCTTGGCCCACTGCAACCACCACCTCCTAGTTTCAGGTGATTCTGCTGCCTCAGCCTGTCGAGTAGCTGGGATTATAGGTGTCCGCCACCATGCCCAGCTACTTTTTCGTATTTTTAGTAGAGATGGGGTTTCACTATGTTGGCCAGACTGGTCTTGAACTGCTGACCTCAGGTGATCTACCTGCCTTGGCCTCCCAAAGTGCTGGGATTACAGGCATGAACCACTGTGCCCGGCCAGTGAGCGAGTTCTTTATGGATCACTCTCCATTCATGTTTATCCCTGTTACAGTTTTCTCAGAGGTTCTAAGAACAGACATTTGTAACAGTGGGGACTCCTGGCTGCATTTTGGAAGTCACTTGTGTACTGTGGTGTATCTGGTAGTAATAGGGCATGGGGAGTCACTTGACTTAACCACAGAAAGGAACTGTATAAGGCCCAAGTATGTGGCAGTCCTGCAATCAAATGATCCCACCACAGAGCAGCAGAAAATATCCTACATTTTTGGCAGAAGCTTGGGTAGATGGTCGCACCTACTGCCATCATGACCTAGGTAAGACAAGTCACCTGGTCTTGCTAAGCCTCTGTTACCTTATCTGGAAAATACTCGGGATGAGCTAGTAGAACCTGAGATGTTCTGACTCCAGGATTTGCACAGTGGTGAGACTGGACAATGTGATTCTGACTTCAAGGACCTTTGCCTGATGGATATGTGTATGAA
>NW_012102144.1:2471540-2484807 GCF_000951045.1 Mandrillus leucophaeus | reverse complement strand
CCCCTCCTTTCCCCTCCCCTTCTCTTCCCTTCCCTTCCCTCTCGGAGACAGAGTGTTACTCTGTCACCCAGGCTGCATTGCAGTGGCACGATCACGAGTGCTTCTCATGCCTCAGCCTCCCAAGTAGCTAGGGGGACAGGGATGTGCCACCAAGTCCTGCTAATTTCTTGTGTTTTTAGTAGAGATGGAGTTTCACCATATTGGCCAGGCGGTCTTGAACTCCTGACCTCAAGTGATCCACACACCTTGGCATCCCAAAGTGTTAGGATTATAGGCGTGAGCCACAGCACCTGGCCTGAGTATCTGTTCTCATTAGATTTGGACCCGTGAAGATTTCATTTTCCCCCATAACTGTCTCTCCTTGTAGGGTTAAATATGTTTACTGGAGTTGGCATCCAGCTCTTACACTTGTGATTGGCTAGATGCCACAAGTGGGAACAAAGAAGAACAGGAGAGGACAGTTTATACTTCAAGATTTGGAACCTGCAAAAAATGTTTTTCTGATATCTTCTCTCTACTGGATCTCATAACTGGTTGATTTTTCACCCTCCTCTTTTATTTCCCTTTCTTCTTGTGTGCAAATGTTGGTAGGGTGATTTCTTTCTAATTTTATCAAATACAGTATGTCCAGAAACAAAACAGAACCATGTTTCTGTGTGTGATTCCTGGCAGAAATGGTGCGATTTCATCTCAGGATAAAACTGTGAATTTATGGGAAGCAACATGGTATGGGTGCTTAGGGAAAGCAAAAGGAATACATAGCCTGGCTGCCAGAGTCGCCTTTGTCTTGGCGACTGGAGGAAATCACTAGTGATTTGTGGGAGCTGAGGCTCCTGAGGATGGAGGCAGAACCCGTCAGTTGCTCAACAAGCAGGCATGCTGGGTAGAAAGCCAGGGGGCGGGCAGCGTTGCATTTCCAGTAGAATTACATTATTTATTCATTCAAGTTACACAAGTCATGTGTGTGTGAGAGAGAAAGAGAGACAGAGACAGAGAGAGCACAAACAGGAGTGAATAAAGACAAATAAAATAATGTGGTTGATTCCGCCTGCCTTGGAGTCTGTGCCTGAGCCAGGGTGAGATGAGAGACATGGTTCCACTGTTCTTGGGTCCCAGGAGCCTCCCATAGCATCAGCACCCAGCCGAGCCAAGTGTGAGTCTGCTGTGTAAAGACACGTTTTGTATACAGCCTGGCTCCTTACGTGTAAGCCATCTCCTTCATCTAGGGCTCACTTGGAGAGAAGTAGCACTGTTCCAATACTAAAGGCAAACTGGTGCTGTTGAATTTAGTGAGAGTAGAATATTATATTTTGTAGATAGTTAAGTAAGGGATTCTTCAAGGGCTATTTTGACAGCTGTGCAGGGCCAGGTTTGGGGTGACACGAGGGAGGCACTCACTTCTGGCACAGAATTGAAGGGAGTGCTAGAAACCTCAGTAATCAGGATAAATAATATTTTAGTGCAATATGTTTTAATCAAAATTATTTTACATGAAGACAGGAGCCGTGTTTGATTTTTCATTTTGCCTCAGGCTTTGATATGGCTCAGTCCTGCACTGTTACTAATTTTGCCTTTGTTTAAAACTGATGTTTTGTTCATCATGGATTCTTTGCATTATTTTTATTTTAAAAAACATTGCATGAAATATTATTTCTCTCATGTGGAGTTTTTTTTTGTGTATCCTTTAAATTTACATTCCAGGATTATGATTCATTTGTTTCACTCTAGTCCAGCTCTGCCTGTGATATTTGCCTTGACTTCTAACTATAGAAACCCTGAGTAAAATATAGCTCCAAGGGACAAAAAGAGCATCTAGGGTGACTGTCTTCAAGTAGTTGAGTCATTATAGAGTATTAATTGTGTATGTGGATCGAATTTAATGTGCCATGATATGTGAAAGACTACTTACATATTTACTTACAGCTATTTATTGAACACTTACTCTGTGTCTGGCACTATTGTAGGTACTAGGGTTTTACAAACTAGACAAAATGTCTGAATTTGTGGAGTTTACATCCCAGGGGTAACCATACGTCATCTCTAGTCCTGAAGACAACTCTGCAATATAAGTATCAATTTACAGGTAAGAAAAGTGAAGCTCAGAGAATAATCCTGGTGGCAGATACCTAAATGTGGTATTGTCTAGCACGGAATCTAGTATTGAAAGGATTCAGAAAACGTCAAGTTTATTATGACCTGAGCTTGGTCAATAGGAGGCTTCCTGGAATATACGAGTTCTGAATTGGCTCTTAAAGGAAACCATTACTTAAATGTAAGACAAAATTCAGGTAGCAATACAACGCTCATTTTTCTTGATTTAAGCAAAGCAACAAGATAGCACAGAGATAGCCTGGCAAAAAGATGAAGATAAAAATGTATTTGCTTACTTCAGTCAGGCATCATCAGCGTCATCAACAAGACCCCTGGATGGCAGAGCGGGTTCACCTTTTGTGTTAGCTCCAGCCTGTTAGAGCTGGAGTCTTTTATTCAGTCTCAGAGAGGAAGAGCGTGGGGTTTGATTAACATTGTCTGTATAGGACTGACAAGGATCACCACTAATTTCATGCTAATGTGTCACACACGTCATGATATTGGTGTCACTATATTGATTGTTCTAGCACCTCGAGCGGAATTTTGAGAGGGCCACTGTTAGTATTATTATTGAACAGATTATTAATATGTGTTACTTGATTAATGAGAGATTTAGAAACAAGAAGCAAACAGAAAACTGCTAAAAATGCTAATTATGCATGCTTTACATTTTATAAAATCTATGTGTATATAGACACAAAGGAATTAGAAAACAAAATTAGACAAATATCTAATGACTCTTTAAAAACATCTTTATCGAAGTAGAATTAATATACAATATCCTGTCCATGCTTAGAATGTATTATTTGATAAGTCTTGACTTGTGCATACACCCATAAAACCAGCACCACAATTAAGAAAACGAACATACATTACGTCCCCCAAAAATGTCCTTGTGCCCCTTTATAATCACTCTCCTCTACCCTGTATCTCCCCATTTCAAAACAACCAGTAACATGTTATCTGGTACTAAGTTTGTTTTATCTGTAATTATATGTGAATGTAATCATGTGGTATGTATTCTTTTTGTGGCATGAGGAATCTGACTTCATTCGTAGCATAATAGTGAATTATACATCATTTACTAGCACAGTTTTTTGAGAGCCATTCATGTTGTAGCATATAGCAACAGCTCACTATTTTTGTTGCTGAGTAGTATCTCATGGTATGGATGTATCATCTTTTGTTTGTTTATTCACCCATTGATAGGTATTTGGTTTGTTTCCAGTTTGTCTACTACAGATTAAGCTGATGTGAACGTTTGTGTGTAAGTCTTTATATGGATGTATGCTTTCATTTCTCTTGGGTAAATATCTATGGGTGGAATTACTGGGTCACATGATCATCTCTCTTTTTAAGAAATCTCTTAACTTTCCCAGAGTGATTGCATCACTTTATATTCCTGCCCAGCAGTGTAGGAGAGTTTCAGTTCCACATTTTCGTCAGTACTTGGTTTGGTCAGCCTTTTTAATTTTAACCTTTCTAACAGTATATCATGGTACCCCATTATGGTTTTAATTTTTATTTCTATAATGACGAATAATGTTGCATCTTTTCATGTGCTCATTTGCCGTCCATATGCCTTTTTTGTTAAAGTGTTTATTCAAATATTTTACTCTGTTTTTAGTTGTTTTGTTGTCTTATTAAGTTTTTAGAACTCTTTATAGATTCTGAATATAAGACCTTTTTTCAGATATATGATTTGTACATACTTTTTCCCAATTTGTGCCTTATGTTTTCATCCTCTTAACAGCGTCTTTTGGAGAACAGAGATTTTTAACTTTGAAGCAATACAAATTACCAATTGGTTCCTTAATAGATTGTGTTTTTGGTGTGATATCTAAGTTTATTTTACTTAACCTAATGTCACAAAAGTTTTCTTCTATAAGTTTTATAGTTTTGGTTTTAGTTTTATATCTATGATCCATTCCGAATTGAAGTTGATTTTTTCAAATGTTAAAGTCCAATTGTTTGAGTGTCATTTGTTGAAAAGATTTCCTTTCTCCGCTTAATTATCTTTGCATCTTTGTCAGTAATTAGTTGTCCATATATGTGAGGGTTTATTTCTTGATTCTCTATTCTGTTTCACTGATCTACTCACCTGTCTTTACACCAGTGCAGCACTGTCTTGATTACTGGAAATGTATAATGTCAAGACATTGGTTTTCCAACTTTATTCTTCATTTTCAAATTTGTTTTGGCTATTCTAGGTCCTTCACTATTCCGTGTAAATTTTAGAATCACCTTGTCCATTTTGACAAAATGTATGGTGGGATTTTGGTTGGGATTGCATTGAATATCTAGATGCAGATCAATATGGGGAAAATGGACATTTTTAAAGTTTTGCCCATGAATAGGGTAGATTTTAAAATTTCTCTCAGTACATTTTTTTTTTTAGTTTCTATGCAAGTCATTTACATCTCTAGTCAGATTTACTCCTGGGTATTTTATATATTTTGTTGCTGTCATAAATGCTGTGTTAAAATTTTTGTTCCTGAAAATACTATTGGGTACTATACTTATTACCCAGGTGATGAAATTATCTGTACAACAAACCCCCATAACATGCAGTTTACATATATATATGTAAACTGCATATATATGTATATATGTATGTATATATATGTATATGTATGTATACATATACACACGTATATATGTATATATACAGGTTTTTACATATATATGTACATATGTACGTGTGTGTGTGTGTATATATATGTAAAAACCTTCACATGTATCCCTGAACCTAAAATAATAGTTAAAAAATAAAAAATAAAATTTCTATTTGTGATTACAAGTTACAAGCGGAAAGAAATATAATAGATTTTAATATATTAATCTTGTATTCTGTAGTGTATCTGAACTTGCTTATTACTCCTAGTAGTTTTATTGTAGATTTTATCAGATTTTCTACGTAGATCAGAGGTCAGCAAACTTTCTTAAAAGGCCAGATAATAAATAATTTAAGCTTATGTGTCTCTGTGGCAATTACTCAACTGCCCATAGTAGTTGAGTAATTAGTAGGGTGAAAGCAGCTGTAGATAATACACTAGTGAATGGGTGTGACTGTATTCTTACAAAAGTTAATAACAAAACTGCCACATTTTGCCAAAGCCTGACACAGACAACCATGCCATCTGAGAAGTAATAAAACTTTTACATCTTCCTTTTCTATTCTAAATGCCTTTTATTTTCTTTCCTTGCCTTACTGCACTGGCTATAGCCTCTAGTGAAGTGTTAGAAAAGGGGAATGAAGATATTCTTGTTCTCAGTCTTGGGGAAAAAACATTCACTCTTTCACCATTAACTATTATGTTAGCTGTAGGTTTCTCATAAATTATTTTTATCAGGTTGAAGAAGTTCTTTGCCATTTATAGATTAACAGATTTTTTTTTAATCAGGAATCAATGTTGGAATTTCTGAAATACTTTTTCTGTGTCTACTGAGAGGACTAGTTGGTTTTTATGTAGTTTATTAGTGTGATATATAATTTATTAGTGTGATAAATTATAGCAATAGATTTTCTGATGTTAAAATTATCTTACATTACTGGGATGAACCCTATTTCCCTATTTGCTCATGATGTATTCTGCTTTTTATTTATTGTTGGATATGATTGGTTAAATTTTTATTTTGAATTTTTGCATCTTTGTTCATGTGAAATATTGGTTTGAAATTTTTTTGTTCTAATGATTTTAAATGTCTATAATATTAAGTAGAAAAAATGAGTGGTATAATATGTGCAGTTTGTTTCTATTTGAATTAAAATAAATTAACTCCTTATATATGTATCTATATGTTCATAGTTTTGTTAAAGGAATGAATATCAAACACCAAAATATTAGCACTAGTTGTTTGGGGCATGTAATTGGCAGATAGGGATAAGATGATTAACTTTGTCTTCATATGTATGTAACATTTTTTTCACTTGTCAAAATATGTGCAAGTCTAAATTAAAATTCTTGAATAGACTATACCTCTGAGAATTGTGAATGTTGGAGAGAAACAATCTGCTCTTTGGCCAGAGTTTGACCCTTCTGAAAACAAATCAAATGTTCCTATGATCTAGTTGCTCCTTTGGGGAAAAAAGGTGGTGTAGTGGGCGTGGGTTTTTGTAACTAGACAGGTCTGACCTTGAATCCTGGACATGCTATAGACCTTTGATTTCTCTGTGTTTAAGATGAACATAATAATACTTATGGGACAGTATTGTTATAAGGATAAAGGATAATAAAGATAATAAAGGAAAACAGCATATCATAAATAGTAATTTCTACTACCACATATATGACTGCTGCTTCTACTTATAGGATCAGAGAAACTCAAGGTCTTTAGTTCAACTTTGCACTCAATGCCTGAGTCCCGTCTCCATGTTTGACAGGCAGCCTCTTGCCTCTGCTTAACTACTTTGAAGGATAGATGTCTGTGACCCTGTGATGCAGTCTTCTTTCTTCCCCTGGAGTGGACAGTAGTAACTCCTCAGCGGATTATTCAGTTTCCCCTCATTTTGTGCAATGCAATAGAATGCACTCTGGAAAGGGTGGCTGGCTTTCTTTCCCTTTAACACCATTCACTCGTTGCTAGTTGCTGGTGTTTACATTAACTGCCCTCATAGCCTTGGCAAATTCAGCTCTCCTCTAAGGTCATTTGACCTTAGATCATCCTCTAACCTCTTTGAGTCTTAATTTAATTGTTGATAAAAATGAGATAATAATAGTTCCTTTCTATAGGGTGATATTGATGAGACATTATTCTTAAAGTATTGAGGATGGTACCTGGCACATAATAAATGCCCAGTGTTATAAACTTGTCTACTCTGCCTCATTTTTGTTAGAATTAAATAGGATGAATACCTTCCTCGTTTTTCACATTACTGTTCTGTTAAAGGATAATCTCTTTCTGTCCCTTTCTCCTATAAACTTTTTTCTAATTTGTGCATATATGCTTATTTTTTATCTCCACCCAAAGAGTAGAACTTTTGTTTTTTAATCTGTTATGAGGTTGGGTATACTTGCCAAAACTGAAGAAATGAGTTAAAGCCCTCATTTGGTGCATAATTTTATGCATCAAATGATCAGTACTGTCTTACAGCTATTTTTGGTCAGCATGCCATTTATGTTTTTGTTTAATACATGTATACATTATTAACGGGACCAAATCAAACACAAAGGCCAGTGACATCTCTCAAAATGTGTTCATTGACTACACCTGTGGGTGTAGTTGTCCTGTTACTCATGGCTCCTCCTTTATAGAAAAACCCTACTAAGTGTCTTTTTGAAATCTAATTGCCCTTTGCTACGTTCTTTGACCTATTGTCTAAAATAAAGTGTAATAAATTACTTCAAGAACTTGGTTGCTTATAGCTTTTTCTGAATAAACCTATGGTATATTCCAGTAATCATATCTTGCTTTTGAAGGATGCATTTAGTGAACTCATTAAGTAGTAAGATTTGTTCTGAAATTTTAGCTAGGGATTCAATTTAAGATCATTTGGATCCTCTTACAAATAACACTATACCATTTTCTTTGAGTGGTAAGCCCTCATTACATGTATTCATCTTTTAAAGTACCATTTAAAGAGCATTTATTTCTTCCACATTTTCTGAAACACAAAATTTGAGGAAAAATTTATATCATATATTTGTATTGCCTTGATGAAAAGTTATATAAAATAATTTGCATACAGTTGAGTAAAGGGAGGAAAATGACCCTCAGTTTCATTCACTGCAACTTTTAAAATAGAATTTTTCAAGCAGTTAATCAGTCCCTAATGTGGGTAGGTGCATTTGGGTTTTTCATTTTCTGCAAGTATTTCATGTTCAAAATTGTAATGAAAAACAATAAAAAGCAAACTGGTTTATAGGTTTTTGGAAAAAGAGATGCTTTTCTGTTTGTTCTCTTCAAGTTAACAAAATTAGTAAGTGCATCTGATTTTGAGGCTTTTCAAAAAAATGTAAGCCTCCTTTTCTACAGATGCTATTGGCAAAATTGAGTGTTATTTGGTAATTGAGTTTGGTTTGCTTGTTTTGTCCTAGCAGTTCTTTTGAACCATTGCATTTGAAAGAGCCCCCCAAACAACCAGGCAGCCTGAAATGGGGTAGGAGAGTGAGAAAAAGAGTTTAGTCTCTATTTCTTGCTTATTCTGTTTTCTATAGGTAACATGATCTGGATTTTTTCTACGTAAGTCAAAAGAATGGTGTAATGAATCTAGATGCCCAGATGCCCATCACATAGCTTTAACAGTGGTCAACTTTTAGCCAATCTTATTTCATCTGTTATCACCATTCTGGTTTATTTTCCTGCCACCAAATTATTTTGTAGCAAACCCTGGATATCATATAATTTCATTTTTAAATATTTCCCTGTGTTTGATCTGGTTTATAAGCCTTAAATATAAATGGCATTCCTAATATTTGATATTCTTTATACTTTAGTGCACCTTTTAATTTCTAAGCTATATATAATTTTTCTTCATTGTTGTATTTTTAATCTGAGCTGATTAAACTTTTTTTTTCTTTCTTTTACGAAGTCTTGTGGAAAGGCCAGGTATAGTGGCTCATGCCTGTAATCCCAGCACTGTAGGAGGCTGAGGCTGGTGGATCACTTGAAGTCAGGAGTTTGAGACCAGCCTGGCCAACATGATGAAACCCCGTCTCTACTAAAAACATAAAAATTAGCTGGGCGTAGTGGTGCACATCTATAGTCCCAGCCACTCAGAGGCTGAGGCAGGAGAATCATTTGAACCTAGGAGGCTGAGGTTGCAGTAAGCCAAGATCGCAACACTGTACTCCAGCCTTGGCAACAGAGTGAGACTCTGTCTCAAAAAAAAAAAAATAATAATAATAATAATAATAAGAAGAAGAAGAAGAAGAAGAAGAAAAAGAAAGAAAGAAAGAAAGAGAAAGAGAAAGAAAGAAAGAAAGAAAGAGAGAAAGAAAGAAAGAAAGAGAGAAAGAAAGAAAGAAGCATTGTAGAAATGGAAAGAGCTCACCTAGTGGTTGAGACAGTATACTACCTCTCATGTTTCTAATGTTGCAAAGTCCCCCCTTGCCTTGTCCCATCTAAGTATTTCAGTAAAAATAATTCAAGAGCCAACATTCACCAGATAAATATTCCTGAAACTTTTTTTTTTTTTCTGAGACAGGGTCTTGCTGTATTGCCCAGACTGGAATGCAGTGGTACAATCATGGCTCACTGCAGCCTTGACGTCCCAGGCTCAAGAGATCTTCTCACATCAGCCCCCCAAGTAGCAGGGACTACAGGCGCATGCCATCATGCATGGCTAATTTATCTTTTTGTTTTTAGAGACAGGGTCTCATTATGTTGCCCAGGCTGGTCTCCAACTCCTGGGCTCAAGCAGTCCTCCCACATTGGCCTCTCAAAGTGCTGGGATTACAGGCACGAGCCACCGTGCCTGGCCTCTTAAACATTTAAATCTTAAAGGATCCTTTAAAAATTGTGGAAGGATTTATATACTTTAAACTTACCTACAGTTTTGATTTCCACAGTGCACACATATTCATTTGTATAAGTGGAGAAGGTTTTTTCAACCTTTTTTATAGTGGTAAAATATACATAACAAGAATTTACCATTTTAACAATTTTAAGTGCATATTTCAGTCACATTAAGTACATTATGCTATTGTGCAACCATCGTCAACATCCAACTCAAGAACTTTTTCATCATCCTACACTCAAACTATGTACTCATTAAATGACAGTTCTCCATTCTCCTCCCTCTCACCCCTGGTAACCGCAATTCTCCTTTCTGTGTCTATGAATTTGGCTATTCTAGGTACTTCTTATAAGAGGAATCATGCAATATTTTTCCTTTTGTGTCTGGATTATTTCATTTAGCATAATCATAATGTCTTCAGAGTTCATCCATGTTGTAGCATGTGTCACAACTTCATTCTTATTTAAGGCTGAATTGTATGTATGTACCACATTTTGTTTATCTGTTCATCTATCTATAGACACTTGGGTTGCTTGGCAAGTTATTTTAAAAAAGAATTTAAAGTACTGTGTGAGCCAAATAAAACATTTATCAGCTGGCAGGATTTAGCACATGGGCTGCTATTTGATGTCAGCTGCTCTATATGGAAAATAAAATTACACATGGATATTATTATGAACTCATTGCTATAGGTCATAGAAACCTTGGAAATGCAGAGGATAAAGTAACCCTGGAAATCACAATAAAATGACAGACCTCTTTCTATTTAAAGGCTTGACTAATTAGAAATTTATGGAGCATTATCAGACTTTTCTGAACACCCTGAACTGGCATTTAATAGCCAACATGGCTCAAGCTCTAAAGCAAACTTGGCAGCAATCCTCCTCCTTTGGGAGCCAACATACAGCACCCTGCACAAGATTTTGCCCAGAGCAGGCGCTAAACAGGTGTAGAATGAATGAATACATTTTAGACTTGAGTGTGCAGTCCCTATTATCCAGTACACTGCTATAGAAATTAAATCTATTGGCAAATCAGCCAACCTGAGCAGAGCATGAGTATAATCAAGTGAGAGCTCCTTGCTCATACACAGTGACCCCCCGACTCAGCGTTTCACCAAGTTGACTCTATTGTGTGCCTTGATTTGATGATGGTTAAGGTTTTACCTGACCAACCATAACAAGAAATCACCTAGATTGCTTGCATGGATATAACAAGGGCTTTCTAGCTCCTGTGCACAACCAAAAAGCAAAAAACATGTGTTCAGTCAAAAAATACTTTATTTTTATTGCCACGAAGCTTGGAATATGAACTGGTGAAACGAGAGGGAAATGAGATGGGGAAACAATTCCAGCTTCAATATCAACAAGCGCCTTGCCGCCTGCTTACCCAGATGTGTGAAGAATGAATGATGAGTTGATCTTTGGGCAGGAGTTTGGCCCTTCACCAGTCTTCCACGTTAAGTGCCTCTGGTTGTGTCCTTTACCTAATAAATAGATTCACTTGGGATTGTGCTTTGAAAGGTTTCTGTGTTGGTGTTGACATGGATGCTGACCTCAGGATTTATATCCTGACATCCCTTTGAAGGAAACACTTAACTACCAAAGAGATTTGCTTAGAGTCAGATTCAGCCTAAATTAAATGTAAATATCACATAATATGCCAGTGGGATGTTACAGCAATGTATGAAGATAGAATGAGCTTCTCTCTCTTTCTTTTTTTTTTCTTTTGATTTTGGAGACAGAGTCTCCATGTGTCTCCCAGGCTGGAGTGCAATGGCATGATCATGGCTCACTGCAACCTCTACCTCCCAGATTCAAGCGATTCTCCTACCTCAGCCTCCCGAGTAGCTGGAATTGCAGGTGTGCACTGCCACACCTGGTTAATTTTTGTATTTTTAGTAAAGATGGGGTTTCCCATGTTGGCCAGACTGGTCTTGAACTCCTGACCTCAAGTAATCCACCAGCCTTGACCTCCCAAAATGCTGGGATTACTGGTGTGAGCCACTGTGCCCAGCCATTCTTCTCCTCTTTCTTCTTTAGTTAGATGTGAAGAAATGATTCGGGATACAATTATAGGGCTTTCCATCAATGCTTTCTGTGGTAGGACTTTTTTTATTTTTAAATTTTAGTAGTTGTCCTTCTATTAGAGGTATTTTCTGGTCTTCATCCATCAGCCTTGCCTGTGTAATTTTTTTTTTTAATGGTCAGTGGGGGTCATTCCTTTTCATACTTTTTACAGGGTCAGCATGAGGGTGGAGGGAGCAGGGAGCAGGAATGGCCTCAAATACAGACTTTTGTCATTATCTCCAAACAAAATTTGATGTACAGCCATGTAGATACATTCACAAGATTTTAATTAATATATCTAAAAACAATACCTCAACTCTTAAAACCATATTTAGCTATTTCATACTAGAGGTCTTAAAAATTATGAGTGTCCTGGGCCTCTTCTGACATCTCAGAGGTCCTGCCAGTTTTGTCTGCTTTCAGAAGCAATCCCACTTAAAAGTGTCTGTATGTCATTTCTTTTCATACTTTTTACAGGGTCAGCATGAGTATGAAGGAGCAGGGAGCAGGAATGGCCTCAGATGTAGACTTTTATCATCATCTCCAAACAATGTTGATGTACAGCCATGTAGATACATTCACAAGATTTTAATTAATATATCTAAAGATGGCCGGGCGCGGTGGCTCACGCCTGTAATCCCAGCACTTTGGGAGGCTGAGGCAGGTGGATCACCAGGTCAGGAGAGATCTCAAAAATTATGAGTGTCCTGGGCCTCTTCTGACATCTCAGAGGTCCTGCCAGTTTTTCCTGCTTTAAGAAGCAATGCCATTTAAAAATACATTTAAAAATGTGTTGTCTTTTGGGTTGTTTATTGCTAAATGACTAAACTCTTGGACACAAGTATATGATCCACATTCCAAAGCAAACAAACAGAAACCCAGTAATACGGACTTGGGAAAACGGACCTCTGAGTATGTCTGCCACCTTAGACAAAGCCTTAACTCTGGAACCAAATTTCCCTGGGTTGTTAGTGTGAGGTATATGCTTTTTGCTTTTGCTGCCATTTACATGTAACTATCACAGAGATCATTTGTGTTAACTATGAAAAAAAAACAAAGGTGAGCAAAACAGCAGACATAAAAATCACCCTGAATCTTTACTACTTAGTCCCTGTTAATGTTCTGGTGTTAATAACCTTCATGCCTTTCTGAGTATATAGATAGTACATGTAGATAAGTAATGTGTGCCTATATTAACCAAACTTGCTTTATGTCTTTTTTTCTTTTTTTGAGATGGAGTCTCACTCTGTTGCCCAGGCTGGAGTACAGTGGCGTGCGTGATCTTGGCTCACGGCAACCTCCACCTCTTGGGTTCAAGCGATTCTTCTGCCTCCTCTCCCGAATAGCTGGGACTGCAGGCGCCTGCCACCATGCCTGGCTAATTTTCCTATTTTTAGTAGAAACCCCATCTGGTTTCACCATATTGGCCAGGTTGGTCTCGAACTCCTGACCTCGTGATCTGCCTGCCTTGGCCTCCCAAAGTGCTGGTATTATAGGCATGAGCCACCACAAACTTAAAATATTATGACATTTTTCTCTGCCTGTTAATATTACTGTTGCATCGTATAGTAAGGACTCCCTCCAAATCCACTGTCCATTGTGTCATAGCAATGTTTCTTTCTTTTCTTTTTTTTTTTTTTTTTTTTTT
>NW_012102144.1:2456603-2470923 GCF_000951045.1 Mandrillus leucophaeus | reverse complement strand
AAAAAAAAAAAAAAAAAAAACACTGACTTTAACAACCGTGAACACAAATGACCACTGAGTTTTGTTTTTTGTTTTGTTTTTGATTTTCTTAAGTACTAGAAATATTTGCTGGCCATGAATGGTCCTCTGTATTTTCTAATTAGTATTTACATACTGGGTTTGGCTATATATTGTGGATTAACAGTAAGGAATATGATAGACTATTGATAAAAATATTTTCTATTGGAGTTAGCCTGCACCTGACATAAGCTACAGCATCTGATACTGAAGAAAAGGGAATGGAAAAAGATGTCTTAAATCATGCGCCTTTTTCCTGTTGCTCAGCTGTCACTAGAGATGTGTTTCACCTTTTAATGAACTGTTTGTGCATGTATATGTGTGTGTGCACCCGTGTGTATGCAGAAGTGCTTGCAGGCTTGTTTTGGAGCCTATTGGTGGTATCCAGGTTTGGAAAGAATGAAATAATTGTCACGGTATCTCAGCAGTTCAGCTGACCTTGACTGAAGGTCAATTGTTTTAATGTCCTCTGGGTAGCAGTATTCAGGAGATGCAGCCCCTACTGGCTCATCTCTTAAGTTGTCACCTCACTTGGTCTACAGCTTTTGGAAGCGTACTGTGTTTCTGCCATTGATGAGCTGGTTGGCAGTATGGGGCCAGTAAACTTACTCTCACACAGGCATTTAATGATGAGAAAAAAATTAGTAATGTCATTTAAGAGCACTTTTGACAACTAGTCCCTCTGCTAGAGACCCTAGCTGCAGGTTAGAGTACTGTTAGGACATCGAAATGCACACAAATAAATCTTTCGGTTGCTATTGAACATGAGATGAGGCTGTGCCTATGTTTAATTTCCCAGGGGATTCAGGAATAGCCACTGCATGGCCTACTATTTTTACTTATTTATTTATTTATTTTTGGTCTTCATGTTGTTACTATTGTAAATTGGATGACAATTCTTTGTCCACAGTTATTTCAAGATTTCTGCAGGGAGTTATTTATAAGCTATCTCTTTTAAAAATCTCATTCATTCTTATGCCATCTAATTGTCTCTTTGCCTTGGCTACATCTATTCAGCAAACAAGAAAAATCAGAATTAGATGTGGAAGAAGGCCAAAAACAGGGGCAGAAGATGGCAGTGGAAATATTCAAATCAGGGCATTCGTGAAGCACATTGTAATTGTAAAAGGAAGGAAAGAATCTTTAAAATAGATTTGTTCTGCTGTTTGTTTTTTTCTTAGACGATTTGTTATCCATTTTTGAAGCCTTGTCTAAGGCAGGGGAGCTGGTCCCGGCTTCATGAGGTCACTTGCCAGCCCTGCACTCCGTTCCAGTTGGTTTTTCCCGACCTAGTCAGGAGGGCGGCTTTGGATAGAGTGAAACAATGGGAAAGCGTAAATGCAGGAGCTCCAGTGGCCCTTTTAGCTACTGGAGATCTGCATCTTGTTCCCTAGGAGCCCAGTTTCCAGTTGCATGAAAGCCTAAATGTCGTTACCTGTGCTGTTGCTGGAAGCCACATTTATTAAGTATTTTCCATGTGCCAGGCACCGTTATCTACTTTAGTAAATGAGAAGAGAAGGGCTTATGACCGTGATAATAATGAATATGAATGTAAAGGCTTGACATAGTGGTCTCATAAAAGTAAGCACTCAATAACTATCAATTGCCAGCAATATTTGTCTTGAATTTGTAACAACTCCTGGTAACTACCCTAATGAGTCAGCACCATCGTTATCAACCCATTTTACTGACGAGAACATTGAATCTTAGAGAGCAGAGTGACCTTGGGTAAGGTTACTCTGCTATTAAGTGGCTGAGTCTGGGTTCATATCCAGGTTGGTCTGATTTGACTGTTTGATCCACTCTCAAGGTGTCTCACTGGAATATCTGGTCAGTTCACACTGGGTTTTGGCAGGAAGCTATGTGGACTTCTCACTAGGGTTGTTTGAGGGATCTCATGGCATGGCAGGCAGCATCCCTAGAACAAAAGACCAAAGACAGAGCAAGTTGGAAGTTTTCATGTCTTTTATGACCTCACTTCAGGAATCACATTCCATCATTTCTGCAACATCAGGCCAGCTCTCTTCATGTGGGAGGGGGACTAACTACATTGGAGCTTGAACACCTGGAGGCAAGAATCATTGAGTGTCACCTTGAAAGCTGGTGTTCAGTTGCATACTGATGTTCCCACTGTGAGTTGCAAGCTGTCCAATAGTCTGTTGTTTGTTCTCAAACCTGCTTATATCATGTTGCTCTAACAACATAATTTAATTAAATATTATATAAACCAATGAAATGTAAGTGGGGAGGGAAAGCTGATATTTCCCTGAAAATTTGTTGGAATGCATTAGGATGGATTCATAAAGGTCTGTTGCTTAAAAGTTGCTGTTAAATTAGGTGTACGTAAAGACTGTAAAATATAAAGGGAAGTCATAAAAAATCTAAAGCACTCAAATTGGTTTGCAAGTATCTTTACATTATCACTCTGTTTCAAATAAGCCCAAATTAGAAATCATAGACACTGAATTATAAGTATGGTTTATATCATGAAAGATACTACAGAATCCCAAACAGGGAACTTAGGTTCAAAAAAAGTTCTCAGTCTACTTTAAAAGATGGATGCAAGAATGAACACTGTGTGTGTTAAAATAAAATGCTTTAAATATGTGTGAATAATTTTATATGATTTCTTGCTTTGTGCAAGGATTAACTCATCGTTTACTGGTCTCAAATTTGTTGGAAAAAGGGCTTTTAATTTATGAGATGTTCCACAGGTTCTTTCTTACCTGTTAATTATTACAAAAAGAAGTTTACCATATTGTGTTCTTTCAAGAGTCATAAATCAGTCTGGCAAATTGGCTTGCACTTGTAATCCCACCTGCCCAGAAGGCTGAGATGAGAGGATTGCTTGAACCCAAAAGTTCAAGACTGCAGTGAGCTATATAGCCTGGGAAACAGAGAAAGACCCTGTCTCTAAAAAACAAAAACAAAAAACACAGCAAAGAACAAAGCATAACAAAACAAACCAAGGGTCCTATAAGTCATTACTTTTTTACAATACCATATTTATCAATTCTAAGATGCATAGTGTTCTACATTTTAACATTTCAGAAATCAAAATGCATTCTATAGTGAGTGACATTCTGTAATTTAATTGCCAGTATGTTTTCTGCCTTGTTGCTTCATAAGCTATAATTGTTGCCTCAGATTTGATAAAACATGGTAAGTTTTATTATTTTGTTATCTAGAAAATACAGTAGTCCCCTTCTTATCCTCAGGGGATACATTCCAGGACTCCCAGTGGATGCCTGAAACTGCGGATAGTACTTAAACCTATATATACTCTGTTTATTCCTATACATACATACATACCTATGACACAGTTAAATTTATAAATTAGGGACAGTAAGAGATTAGCAACTATTAATAAAATAGAGCAATTATAATGATATACTGTAATTAAATTTATTGTGAATAAATACATGTAGTGAATATGGTCTCTCTCAAAAAATATCTTATTGTACCATAAGCATCTATTTTCAAACTTTGGTTGAACGAGAGTATCTGAAACCATAGAAAGTGAAACTGGATTGGGGGGACTACTGTATGTTAAATTCATGTGAATTACTGGTTTGTTAAGAGTTGAGTTGCGTATTTCTGCCCAGTTGTAGTTTGACTCTGTCTCAACTTGCTAATAAAGTTTTATAAAGTGATGGATTAATTTAAGAAGTGAGAAACTCATTTGATTTTCTTTCAGTGAAGTGGTAAATATCACATCTGTATGTCTTAGTTTTCTCATGTATAAAATGAGAGTTGATGTAAATTATTTCTAAAACTCCTTTTCAGCTTGTGCATCTCAAGATTCTGAGCCTTTTCTAGAAGAAACCAGAACTTCATACTTAATCTGTCTCATGTATTATCAGGGGGTTCGTAGACCCCCTAAGCTTGTTTCTGAATACTTCAGGATCATTTGAGTTCAAGTTAAGCACCTCCTTGAATTTTGCTTCTTATGTTTAGATTTTTCTGGGTGGTGGGTTTCGTTTCTTAAGGCTTAAGCCTTTGCAAATAATCCCTTCCTCAGTCCTGCTAGAGTTCTTAGTACCATTTGTCCCAGCCATAGATTGAGTGTCCCGTTGCTAAGGGTGAGGGAGAAAATACAACAAAAGAGGGGAAACAAAAGCTCTCAAAATACTTTAATCAAATGATCTTTCTTCTATAAATAACTCATAGCTCTGCCAAATAGGGAAGATTTATTGATAGAAAAAGATTGCTGTCTTATTTCCAAGTTTTCCTAGCAGTGTTTGAAGATCTATAAAAGCTTTTTCTACCTGGAGGTACAAAGTCTTGACAAAAACCTCAGGTACAGAGTCCATTAGAGAAACAGGGAAAGTACCAGGTGTAACACTGTCTAAGTGCCTTGGACAGCTTGTTTTTATTTATTCCCTATATATCTGCCATACATATTGTTTTGCGTCCCTAAGAATTACTGAAGGAAGGATCTACCGGCACAACCATTTTCAGAAAGTGGGCTTCATTTGTGCTCATGCAAAAATTTATGGATCACTTTCTCTGATGCTCAAATTAGCCAATGTAGTAGTTCCCATCTGGACTAATCACTGAGCAGTCTTCCTCCCAGACTTCCCAGTGTTTGGAGGTTTTGCCACATATCTTTTGTTGTTTGTGGTGGGTACCATAGTAGAAAACCCACCCACATTGGCCTGCCTCATCACTGTGACTGTACCAGATGGGTTTCACTTGGTGACTTTTCTTTGTCCTTTGCAGAGCTGTTTCTTTCCTATGTCCCTCTTTTCCTATCTGGAGGGGGAGGGGGTGGGAGGAGCAGGAAACAGTTTACATTTCCTCCAGTGTCATTAAATTAATTGCAGATGACCAGTTCCTTTAGAATCTAGAACTATCTTTAGAATTTGTTCTAGTAGTTATAGTGTTTCCTTATTAAAGGATAGAAAAGGTGATGAGTACATTTTCAAAAATTCCTTAAAAATTTTATAAATTTTCGTGGGTCCGTAGTTGGTATACATATTTATGGGGTACATGGACATGCAATGCATCATAATCACATTATGAAAAATTGGGTATCCATCCCCTCAAGCATTTATCCTTTGTATTACAAATGATCCAGTTATAAGGAGTACATTTTTCAGTGCACCATCATAATGGATGCTTTTAATTCAAAACAGGCTAATTTAGTAGCAATAATGTGATACTTTCACTAAAGTGATAGAAAAATCAACACTGATACGTACCAGGGAGTCCCCTATATAGTTCTCTTAAAATAGTATTTTTAATGTCACAGTGGGAAGATGTTAAATATTTTATCCTATATATATGGAGTTTTGTATTTTGCTGAACAAACAAGCTTTGAAGTCAGATGTGTGGTTTTTTTTTGGTTTTTTTTTTGAGGCAAGATCTCACTCTTTTGCCCAGGCTGGAGTGTAGTGGTACAATCTTGGCTCACTGTAGCCACGACCTCCCGGGCTCAGATGATCCTCCCACCTCATCCTCCCGAATAGCTGGGACTACAGTTGCATGCCACAGTACCTGGCTAGCTTTTTGTATATTTTATACAAAATAGAGTATTACTGTGTTGCTCAGGCTTGTGTCAAACTCTTCAGCTCAAGGGATCTTCCTGCTGGCCTCCCATAGTGCTAGAATTACAGGCGTGAGCCACCATGCCAGGCCCAGACGTGTTTTAAATCCTGGTTTGTCACCCGTGAGCCAAGAGAACTTAGACAAGTTTTGTAGGCTCTCTGGCCTTCCACTTTCTGATCTATAATAAGGGAATAACGATCCCTACTTTGTAGGAGTGTTGGCTGATGAAAAGAAGTAGGGGATGAAATCACATAGTGTAGTCCCTGGCACACAGTAAGCACTGTATGAATGTTAGAATATTAGAGATAAATCTATTTCAACAGAGAGCAAAGAAAAACAAGTAAAAGTAAATTTAAAAATTTAAAAATATGTAGATAAGTATTTTCAAGTTATGATTAGTATTTTGGAAACTGAAAATATTATGGACTTCATTCAATCATGTGGAAGTGTCCCTCAAATTTTCAGACAGATTGATTTAAAAGTAGTTTGAGAGTTGCGGTCAAAACCTTCTTCTTCTTCATGACCCATGAAGGATGAGAAAGACTGGCTAAGAAAACTGTTAGGATTATTTAATCCTCTAATTTTGAAAGTACTGTTTTTTAATATAATGAATAACTGACATGAGAAAATAGCCTTTCTGGTAATTTTTCTTAGATGCTCAGCTTCTGAAAGGGATATTCTTAAAGAGATACTAAAGTCAGTTTTTTATTTGTGAGTTCACTGAGGAAAATGGACTCCAAGAAGAATTCTGTTGTCTTCTTTGTTGTTGTAGTAAAACCTTTTTTTTTTAACTTCACCTATTGTGAAAAGGACTTTGAGCTGTCACGTGTGCAGTATGTATAATTTGGCCCTTTGGTTCCTTTGTGAGAAGCCTAATCTAGCAGAGGAGTATACTTGAGAATGAAATTACTTAAGTTTTTTGCTTTAGAAGGTTTGTAGTTTTCCTCAGTTTTCTGTCATTTGACTTACAACAAATATTTGGATTTGTAGCTCATTATAATGGAAATGGTTTTAGGTGATGTATGAACTTTTATGTATATAATCTAGTTTTTTAGTTAGTGGTTAAAATTGTAGATTGCCAGGCTCCTCCTCTGAAAATTCTGATTCAGTAGATCAGGATGGGATCCCAAATCTGCAGGGTATTTTTGTGTGTGTTTGTTTTTAGCATGCACCACATTTGAAAATCAACCAACCCATTGGAAGTGTTGGCTGAAACTCATGGGTTTCTTGGAAGTTAAACTTAGCTTTTCTCTACCATAATACCTGAATTTGAGGAAATGAATGAGAGAGAATGATGTAAGAAGATAATAGGATCTACTGTCAGCTGTTTTTTTGTTTTTGTTTTTTTTCTAATAAAGAAACAGGGTCGTGCTATGTTGCCCAGGCTGGTCTCAAGTTCGTAGTCTCAAGTGATCCTCTTGCCTCAGCTATCATCAGCTTTGAATAAACATTGTGTGCTGATGGCCTTCTGCTCTCTTCGTGGTACTACTGGCTGTATTTTGCTTAGTAATTCTTTCCACTTGCAACCAATAGTCATAATGTTCCAGAGACGAGGCCAGTAGAGTGTCTGTCATCCATGAGAAATAAAAATCAAGCAATCAAAAAATGGAAACATTTAGACACAGATGGGGACACTTGGACTCCTGATTGGGTATTGATAGCATCTATGTCTATTAATAAAGCAGGACATTGTACTTAACATGAGAATGATGATAATTATCCTTCAAGGGTGAGAAAGCCTGTTGGTGCTCTGGACTCATAGATCTATAAGACAGTGACAGTAGAGAGACTGCAGTCTGCACAGACCTGGATCAGATCCTATTTTATTGTTATTAATTGACTCGTGGGTGGAAGGCAGTTTATCTCCCTACTGAAGGCATACTGCAGAGTGAAACTGATGGTGGATGAGGCCGTGGTTGGGGGACCTCTCTACATGGTTATCTTCTATTAATTACTGACTGATTTTAGGGCTCACATTACGTGTTAACTCCCTACCAAAAGCAAATTTAGCAGAGCAATTAAGTTATTGAAGGGAAGTCTTCCAGTTGTATTGCTAGGACAATTAATTCACCCACCTAATGTTTTTGAGGGCCTACTTTTTGCCTGTCACAAAGTTCTGGAAATACTGTGGTGAAATTAGGAGACAAAACTGATGAGGAGACTGACACTGATCAATTTAGTTCAACAAATATGTAATTACCAAGTGAGATATGCAAAAGGAACAAGATTCCATGAGAGGATATGACAGAGACATCTAACCAAGCATGTTCATTATCTATTGCTAAGTTTTAGGGTAATTTCTTACTGAAAAAGCTAAAATGATATACTGTAATGATCTCATACAGTTTCTGAGGGTCAGGAATCCAGGAGTGGTATAGCTGGGTGGTCTTGGCTCAAGAACTCTCATGAGGATACAGTTATCTGTCGGGCAGGGATACAGTCATCTGAAAACACAGCTGGGGCTGAAGGATGGACTTTGACTATCACTTACATGGCTGTTGACAGGAGGCTTTAGTTCCTCACTATGTGTGACTCTTACCACGTGGTAGCTGGCTTCCCCCAAAGCAGATACTCCAAGAGGAAGACAGAGAGAATGCACAGAACCAAGGTGGAAGGAATAGTGTCTTATAACCTAATTCTAAGGGTAACATACTGTCACTTCTCCTATATTCTATTAGTCATCCAGACTAAGTTTGTTCACTGTGGAAAGACAATACACAAGAGTCTGAATACCAGGAAACGGGGCTCATTAATGTCCACCTTGGAGGTCAACAACACACTGAGTATGGGGATTTGTTGGAAAGTTCTTCTGATAAGTTGCTGTTCAAGTTGACACACAAAGAATAAACAGGGGGAAGGAAGGGTACTTTGGTAGAGAGCCTTTCCCAGGTGGTCAGAGCATGGAATGTTTTGAAGCAGTGAACAAAGGCCAGTGCGGATTGAGCAGAAAGAGTCTGGAATCTGAGAGATGATGCTGCAGAGGTTGGCAGAGACCAGACCATAAAAGGACATGTCCTTTTAGGTCATATTAAGGATCTTGTTCTTTGGAGACTCAAGCTGGGGAATGACATAATCAGATTTACTTCGTGTTGGTTTTTACTTTTTAAAAAGATCTGTCTGCCTTCTGTGAATAGTGTGGATTATAGGTAGGGAAGCCAGCTTGAAAGCTATTATAGTAGTCTAGGCAAAAGATCATGGTGGATGAGAACATTGGCAGGAGAAATTGCAGTGAACTCATGAAATATATTTAGGAGGAAAATTGTCAGAATTTAGAGACAAAGTGAAGAGAGTTTTCCAGGATGATTTCTCAGGCTTTGGCTTTTATAATGAGATGGATGCAGATGGCATTCACTGATAATGAGAACTCTGAAAGTGGACCAGACTTATGAAATACATTACAGAACTGATCTTGAAATTAGTGACAGCACTATATGTAGTGAGTAAATGTCTCAGGTGGTTCAGGGCAGGGGGACCAGCAGGGAGGTAGGTATTTCTAAGAAAAACGTAATTCTAGTCTAACTGACAAAAGCATGTTGCATTTTTAAAGCCATATGACAAATTTGGTTTTTAATTTTAATTTGTGTAAGTAGCTAATGTGTGGAAAAGTACATCAAAGATTTCTTGGTGTTTCTCTTTTGATGATCATTCTTGTCTTTCAAAGTGAGAAGATGCAGTCTTTTAAGTACCAGCTTATGTCTTGAAGTGTTAAGGTCCATTGGGATGTACTAGTTCAGGCCTCTATTTCTCCGTTCCACTACTTCCAAACTAATTCACTAACTCTCTCTCATACAATCTCTCCCTATCACACACACACAAACACACATACATTCTTGTTTGTCAAAGAATCAAGCATGACATATCATAAAATTATAACATTTGAGAGTCTACAGAGACCAACAGCTGATCATTCTTATATTCTAGGCAAGAAACATGTTAAGTGAATGCCTATTTTCACCAGGCTCTGTATCAAGGGTGTTTGGTTTTTTGTTTGTTTGTTTGTTTGTTTTGTTTTGAGACAGGGTCTTGCTCTGTCACCCAGACTAGAGTGCAGTGGCATGAATATGGCTTACTGTAGCCTCAACCTGTGGGCTCAAATGATTTTCCTGCCTCAGCCTCCCAAGTAGCTGGGACTACAAGCACGCATCACTATGCCTGGCAATTTTTAAAATTTTTTTGTAGAGAGGCGGTCTCACTTTGTTGCCCAGCCTGGTCTTGACCTTGGCTCAAGCGTTCCTGCAGCCTTGGCCTTGCAAAGTGTTGGGATTACAGGTATGAGCCACCGCACCAGGCTGGGTGTTCATATTTTTTTAAATTTTTTTAATTTAACCTCCTCTCACCTATCAAAGATCTACTATGTATGTTCAAGCAGTGTTCTAGGCATGTGCTACATACCAGGCAGTGGACATAGGAGCTCACCTCCCCATCCACTCCCATGAGTGAAAGGCAGAGAACAGGAGCCATTCCCTGTCCCTAATGTGAGGAGATATGACAAGAGCAGATGAATTTGACATGACAGTAGTAGACAGGATGAGACTTATAAGGCATGGCCTCATAGCTATTCTGAGGCAGAAAGGAATTCCTAGAATACTATGTTAACCATGATATTAGTGATGATTGTCTTGTTTTGTTCATAGCTGATTCCCAAGCCTCTGGAAGGGCCTAGCATGGGTAGGCCTTTAAAATACATTTGTTGAAAAAATTGAATGAGTAAATCACCATTAAAAAAAAAAAACTTTTAATTTTGAAACAATTTAGACTTGGAGAAAAGTTGCAAAAATTGTATGGAGCATTCCCATTTATTCTCCTCTCAGCTTTCCCTAATGTTGACATCTTACATAACCATGGTATCGTGATCAAAATCAGGAAATTAACATTGGCTATTAACTAAACCATGTACTATTAACACGTACAGTACTATTACCTAAACCATGACTATTTGGAGTTCACCATTTTCCCCTCCACTCATGTCCTTTTTGTGTTGCAGGATCCAATCCAGTGTCTCACCTTGCATATCTTTGTCATGTCTCCAGTGGAGACAGTTCCTTAGCCTTGCCTTTTCTTTCATGATGTTGACACTTTTGAAGAAATGTTCTGGTTATTCTGTAGAATGCCCTTCAGTTTAATTCAGGGTTGTCTGATGACTGAGGGTCCTTTGTGCTAGAAAGATTTCATGAAGGAAGGGGGACCTTTAGTGTGTTTGATGTAGGGATGAGACTTTGATGGACAGAGGGGTAGAAAGGAGATTTTTCAGGCAAAATGAACTGTGCCTAGAAGTATCTATCCTGGAGCACTTTGTTTTTGTGTTGCTGCTGCTTTGCGTGTGTAAATGATGGGTAGTCTTAGCTGACTTGTTAAGAGATGTGATCACCCTTATCCAGCGCCCTAATGCTTGGCGTCTTGTCTTTTCCCCATTGGTAAGAAAATAAGAATGTCCTCTTGGTTCATGCACAACCCCAGCCTCCAACAGACTCTTTGTTGTTGAATTCAGGCTTTGGTTTCCTGGGTGTCAGAGCTGATGTGCCTCTTGTCATCTTTTACCAGACTTTACTCAGACCTTCTCTAGTCTAGCGATATAGAATCGTATTATTTATTTTGGAGATTATTACTGTTATATTTGCTAAGATTCAGCAAGCACTGCATGACTCTATATCACATAGTGTCCAAAGTGACTCTTGACCATGCCTTCTCAAAGGGAAGTGATGTCTCCCCTAAGGGAGGTGAACACTGGTTCTTAGGGGGTGAAACAAAGCTTACCCTTTTTATGTAGAAAGTACAGATCTACCTACAATACCTAAACAGATATACAGTGTATCTGTGGTATTACAATATCATTGGAAAGCAGGGGTTGATTAGGAGAAAAAAAAATCTAAAAAAGCTCATTGGTTAGAGCAATAATGAAGAAAAGGGTGAGCAACACTACTGTAGTCCAAATGGTTTGCCTATATTGTCTCATTTAAATTTCACAACATTATCTCGAGGAAAGTATTCTCGGTTTCTTCATTTGTATTTTCTAATGGAGATAATGAGAATTAGTGAAACTGAGAATTAGCTCAAGGTGACAGAGCAAGTGAGTATGGATCATGGGGATACCCAATCAGGACAGACAGACTCCAGAGTCCAAGGTCTAAACATAGTTCATTGCTGTCAATTTGTAACCTTACTCACATTAAAAAAAAACAATTAGTAAGTCCGTGGAAAAAATATATAGCATATCCTAAAACCAGGGAAAAACTTTGTGAGGCTTATTCATTCATTTGTATTAATATGTCGCATTGCACTACTGTTATTAGGGCTGATAATTATAGTGCACTCTATATATACTTGCAACATTGATGTCAGGATTCTGGTCAGGCACAAGTATATCATCACTGTGTCTATTCATTGTTACATCTCCATCGTCTAAAACAATGCAGCACATACGAAGTGCTTTAAAAAAATGTGTTGAGTGAATAAAGGAGAAAGGATGTTATAGTCAATAAAATTTTTTCAAGACCAAACTGAATTCATTCTGTTTGATGTTAGGGCAATACTGTTTACACTTAAAAAATAAATAAACATGACCAAAATGTAGGACAAGACTCATACCTACCACAGAGAATATAAGTTCTGGGTGGCCAAGTGAGTTTGATGTAGAAACTGCCTCTAGCTACTTACACTCCAAATATATGACTTAATATTGTTATACCATGCATAGCTGATAGATTAAATCAGACTTAATTTTTCCATCCATCTTCAGGGGCTCAAAAAAAAAAAATCCAACAACTCAGTATTGTTATTTTAAATAGAATGGTATTAATGCAGTTGAGTGAAGTTATAATTAAGGCATCTTTTTTTCTTTTTCATCTGAGTATCAAGAATAGCTATTTATGTTTGAAGTGGGGACTAAACATCCCTTAGATGTATTACCACACTGAACAGATCAGCAAAAACCTCAAGTTGCAGGAGCATGTAATTCCCTCTCCTGGAGAAATGTTACGTTTACCATCTGTGAACAGGAGACATAGGTTAATCAGTATATTACACAAAACCTATGAATTCATCTCATAATTAAACCAAGGCATAACACATGCATCTGGTTGAGGTATGTTGAAGGTTCATATGTCATGTCAAGAGTGGCTATGGAATGAATTAAGTTAGATTTCCTAAACTTCCCTCTATAGGCAGATGCAAATTTCAGTTTTCACAGGCCCTTCCCAAAGTAATTCATAGGATCAAGGCCCCAAGAAAAGCTAGATTTGCTCAAAGGAGACCCATTTTCATCTCTATGAGTGGAGACAGACAAAAGAATGGTGACATCACCACCAAGCCCTCATTTTCTTGTCCCCAATGGCATTTACCCATAGTCTTGAGAGGGCTTCTAAGAGAATCTATCATGAGTGCAAATGAAACCAGGAAGTTGTGTAGCTCAGAATCTGAGAGTAGTTAGGAATTTTGCTGGCTGCTTCAAAGGATAAGCCACTCTTTTACCCCTGTATTAAATGCAAGCTTCTTTTGGAAATGGGTTCAAATATCTTTTTTCTCTAAATCATTGTTTGCTTTTAATTCTCATTTTCCCACTCCCCTGAAGCTTATCAGATTTGGCATAATTAGATGTTCATGTTGGGAAATTGGAACGGGCACACACACACACACACACACACGCACACACTCCTGAGCTGAGCCCTATTACCTGGACAGGCTGTACTCCAATCCTCTTCATCAGAGAGGGTGGGTGCTTCAGGGCTTCTAATTACAGGCTTTCTGCCTCCTAACACTCAGCCTTCGAGAACCCTCTCAGCAGGAATGCTGTGTACTAGACACTCCATTCCACACAATGAATGACCTAATATAATTATTTGAAATTGAAAATCACTTTCACTCTGACAGGAATATCTCAACGCCTCCCCCACTTTGGAGTTAACAACTTACACATTCCTTTTCTGCCTCTTATCAGCATCGGGCTTATCTAGTCCTCTGATGAGCCCCACATAGGGAAATTGTACCAGCTTTGCTTTGGGGAACCTCTCATGTCAAATTACTCCTCTGTGTCTGCTTTAAAAAAAGAGGAGTAAATGTGATGTTACTCACTCTCTTAGCTAATGCATTTATGCATTTCCACACGTTGGAAGGAAGGTCTGTTTCAGAGGCTTAGTGTGGATTGTATAGTCTTCTGCTTTTGTAAGTCACATGAAAAAATCATTCTAATATTATGTGAAGTGTAACAAATAATTGCTTTTGGCTTTCTTCTTGGGTGTGTTAGTCCATTTTCACACTGCTATAAACTTCCCTGAGACCGGGTAATTTATAAAGGAAAGTGGTTTAATTGACTCACAGTTCCACATGGCTGGGGAGTCCTCAGGAAACTTAGAATCATGGCAGAAGGGGAAGCAGGCACCTTAACAAGTCAGCAGGAAAGAGAAGCAAGCAAAGGGAGAAGAGCTCCTTACAAAACTGTTAGATCTCCTGAGAACTCACCATCATGAGAACAGCATGGCAGAAACCACCCCCATGATCCAGTTACCTCTCTCCCTCCACACATGGGGGTTACAGGTCCCTCCCTGGACACATGGGGATTACAATTCCAGATGAGATTTGGGTGGGGACACAGAGCCAAACCTATCATTGGGGATTCCATTACCATTTTTTTTTTTTTTTTAAAGACAGGGTCTGTATTGGCCAGGTTGGAGTGTAGTGGCACAATCACAGCTCAGTGCAGCCTCAGACTCCTAGGCCC
>NW_012102144.1:2452828-2456063 GCF_000951045.1 Mandrillus leucophaeus | reverse complement strand
AAAAAAAAAAAAAAAAAAAAGGCTGGTCACAAACTTGGGGGCTCAAGTGATCCTCCTGTCTTGGCCTCCCAGATTGCTGGGATTGTAAGCATCAGCTATGGTGCTTAGCTTTGGGAATTCCATTTCTTCTTGCCATTCCAGGTAGTGATGTGAGCATGCCAATCCCAATTTAGCCAAATTGATTATTTCCCATCACTATTGCTGTGGTCCACCTGAAACTAAAACTAAAATTGTGTATGAATAAAAGGAAGAGCTGCCCAGAGGTGACAGGTTCAAACAGGGCTCTCTGGGATTTTCTTCTTGGCCTAAGGAGTCCAATTTCTTTCAAGTTTTATTCTTGCCAATGAAGAGGTGAGATATCATCCAGAACTCAAAAGGGTGTGATGCCCTCTTGGCCTTAGAAGTTTACTAAAAGCAGTAGCATGGAGAGACCAAGATCCAGGACTTTGAACTTGGACTGACCTGGGGCATTGCTCCGGCATTTCTTAGCTGAGTGACCTTTGGCAATTACTTAACCTCTCCAAGCTTTGTCTTTCTGATCTTTAATAAAAAGACCAATACTTAACGCCCTCCTGGGGTTTCTTGAGGGTGAGATGCGTCAGATTTGAGGCTAGAGAGTAGGGCCAGGATAGAAACGTAAGGACCCTTGAATGCAGAGCTAATGTGGGTAGCTTTTCTTCTATGGAATGGGGCCAGCAGAGGTTTCCACTGAGAAGAGGGAAGATGTGATCCTGTCTGTATTAACCGAAGTGCCAGGTGGTGGACCCAGGATACACAGGCTTTTAAAATGTTCTGTACCAGAAGAGAATTTTTTGGCTCATAGTTATCACTTAATAAAATGGCAGATGCTATTTAATAATAATCGTAAGTAAAATAGTGATGATGATGATGATAATGAAAGGTTCAGCTTTCTTCCTGCCATATTTCGAAGTCAACCCCACACTCCAGTGTTTGATCGGCTCCTCCATATTCATTTTAAGGTGGTAGCAGTTCTTGGTGGGCCCCTCTTACCCTGGCTACCCAGGGCCAGAACCATGTGACTCCCTTCCCCTAGTGGGTGCCCTGAAAGCCGTGTTTGTCCGCCACCCCCACCCCTGTCCAAGGCCCTGTGGATGGGGGCGGGCAGGCAGTCGCGCACTCCTGGGGGGTGTGTAGGGGGGTACCAGCCGCAGCCCAGAGTGTGAATAGCGCGCATTGACGCTGCTGCCGCCCAAGCGGGCTGGGGACACCCTGGCCGAGCCTCCTGCCTGCGAGCCCCATAAAAGGAGCAGCTGCCGCCGGGCCGCTCAGACGCGCAGGGATGAGGCGGGCGGCCACTGAGCGCGCGCCTGGGCTCCGGCAGTGACCGAGGCGGACCTCGGGGCCGCTCCGGGGTCCTCAGGTAACGGTTTTGTCCTTGGGTTTGGAAGTGACAGCAGGAAGAGGGGAGGGGAGGGGGTTAGGAAGGGAGGAAAGAGGCTGGGCGGGAATGAGGAAGAGGGAAGACGGAAAGAGGGAGGAAAGGGAAGGAAGGAGAAGGCGAGGAAGTGGCGGCGCCGGGGAGCTGCTGGAACGCGCTGCACTTGCCGCCCGCCCGGGCTTTCAAGTTCCCCCCTCCCGCCTTCCCGGGCTGGCGGTCGCGTCCCTCCCGCGCCCGGCGCTCGCAGCTCCGAGGCTCCAGCCAGCCATGTTTCTTGGGCGAGCATCTCTGCCCGCGCCGCGGAGCGCAGGGCCCGCGCGGGGACTGCCTTGGCTGCGGCGCCAGGGCAGGTGCAAGCAGACGCGGGCGGCCCATCAGCTGCAGGCTCGCTCCACCTGGGGCGGGGGTCCCTTGGAGTACAGTTTACTTTGGCTCCAATGGGTTGAGAGCCAGGTTCCCTTCCCCCTTGCTGCCTCCCGTTCCCGCCGTACCCGCTTCCCTGAACTGCTGCCACTTAATGAACTGTTGGCTCACCCCCACCCTTCCAGTAGCCTGCATTTTGAGCTTAAGAGTGTTGTTTGCAGCCGGGCGTGGTGGCTCACACCTGTAATCCCAGTACTTTGGGAGACCGAGTTGGGCGGATCACTTGAGGTCAGGAGTTCGAGACCAGCCTGCCCAACATGGTGAAACCCCGTCTCTACGCAAAATACAAAAATTAGCCGGGCGTGGTGGCGCATGCTTGTTGTCCCAGCTACTAGGGAGGCTGAGGCAGGAGAGAATAGCTTGAACCTGGGAGGCAGAGGTTGTAGTGAGCCGAGATCGTGCCAGTGCACTCCAGCCTGGGCGAGAGGAAGAGACTCCATCTCAAAAAAAAAAAAAAAAAAAGAGTGTTGTTTGCATAAAGCTGGGCTCAGCTGGAGAAAATGGAGATGAATTGAAATGGGAAGCCCTTTTATGCAGAGCCTTATTGTAGAGCCGCTTTTCTCCACTGGCCCTGAGCCTCTCGTGGTCCCCAGTGCAGGGAGAGGGGATAGTAGGGTGCCCAGGCCTTCTTGCGAGCTGTGTACCAGCTGCCCCTTCTCTCCCTCATTGGAATGCTTCATCTGTGGGCAGAAGGCTCCTCTGAGGTGGTGAGAGCCTCATTTCACCTGAGATGCCCCCAATACCCCATGGCTCCAGTTTCCATGGCTTCCTGCTCACTCACAGGAAATGTAACTTCTGGCAGTCAGGCCTATCTGCCATGAGCAGAGCTGCTTCCTCCAGAGCAAAGTGTATTCATATCAGGCTGAATGGGTTCCAGTCTGCAGGACTGGTTATTGCTCCATGGCTGCAGGAGGTTATTGGAGACCTTTGCTTGAGGAGCTCTGGGATGGTAGTTTTGGAGTTCCTCAATTACTTCATTTGTTCCTTATTTGAACATTGTTCTTAATTTTTCTTCTTTGTTCTAAGCTCCTAATGAAGGTTCATAGTTGGCCTTTTTTCTCAACATGTGGTATATTTGAACTCCAGGCTCTGCCCTGAGTCTGGAATAGAACATACCTGATTGTAATTCTGTTATGGAGTGAATATGGGCAGATAACCATAGTTGCAAGCTATATGGAGTATCTAAACATAGGCCAGACACTGTTATTCCTCTTCAATACACTCAGACACCAAGAATATCATCCGGGCGCGGTGGCTCAAGCCTGTAATCCCAGCACTTTGGGAGGCCGAGGCGGGTGGATCACAAGGTCAGGAGATCGAGACTATCCTGGCTAACATGGTGAAACCCCGTCTCTACTAAAAATACAAAAAACTAGCCGGGCGCGGTAGCGGGCGCCTGTAGTCCCAGCTACT
>NW_012102144.1:2448538-2452703 GCF_000951045.1 Mandrillus leucophaeus | reverse complement strand
AAAAAAAAAAAAACAAAACAAAACAGATAAACAGAAGTGGGATTTGTCCAGTGCACACAGCTACCATGTGACTGTGCTCGGATTTGAATCTAGGCAGTAGCCCTCCAGAGCTCCTACTTTTAACCCTGCCTCTTTGCAGAAAGTGGGCAGTACAGCTTCTCCATGGTTTCATTCTGGGGTACCTCGAGGTGACCAAAAAGAATACCCAGCTGTGGAGTAGATAGATGTGGATTGAATCATGGATCCCGCATTTACAAAAAGCATCAGTTAATCTATATAAATCCTACATGATGTTTTATACTGTGGTAATAGATATAAAATGCCATCTCATAATTATAAGCAGGCATTATCAGATGTATTTAGAAGTTACAGTAGTGTCATACCCTTTATAGAGATTTTAAAGCAGAGGCTGTCTATGCTGACGTTCAGCTCTGTCGCTTAGAGGTTGAATAAATGTGGCAAAGTATCTAAGCCGCTCTAAGAGTCAGCTTTCCTATCCTTCATTGAGTTATTTTGCGTAAGAGGTGCACTTAAAACAGCACGGAACCTGGCACACATTTTAGGTGCTCAAGAAATGTTGGGGTTATTGTTTTATAAGTCAGCATGGACTCTTGTATTGGGTATGTATTTATTATGTAAGATGGATTGATGTAACAGTGGTTCAGCATTACTCCTTCAGCTGCAGTGCATCATAGACCTTCTATGAACGTTAGCTTACATACATGTACATGCACCCTCACATGTATGCATACACACATATATACACATACATAGTGTCCAGAAGGTCTACATTTGAAATTATAAGAACTTAGTGAATTCTGACTTGTTCAGTAAGGGCCCTGTTTTTCTTGGCAAAGCAGTCATTGACCTTTTTTTTAAGGGTTAGAGAAACTTCAAAGTTAATTTTAAAGCTGTCTGAAAACCAGCTGGGAGAATTAACACCACACCTAACAGTTGCAAGGAAAAAAAAATGGATTGACTACGACATTTACTTTCTTCATAGGCTGTTAAAAACTGTAATGTAATTTGCTAAACTGTTACAAATAATCAACTGGAAACTTAACTTAGTTAAACAATTCTAGAATGAATATCTTCCCTGATGTGATTGTATAGATGTTGATAAGTGAAAAATAAGTCATTGAATGAGGCATTTTCAAAATACAACCTTGACGTAAATGAACATGTTTTAAACAGCTCTTCAGGGTTTGGCCAAAATATTTGCTTATAAAAGAAGAGGATGCTGCAAGCCCAGTGTTCATAAAAAAGAATGTGCAAAGTGGAAAGCAAACTGAATGTCGATCCATAAAGGACTGTAAATTGTAGCATATACTTACAACAGCGTGAATATGCAGTTATTGAAATAATGAGGTATTGTTTATATGCTGTATGGAATGGCCCATTGAGATACCACCTCCATGGGGGCAAGAGTTTTGTCTGTTTTGACTGCTTTTTTAGTGGTTCCTAGAATAATTGTTAAATAACAAGTAAATGAACGCGTGAATATTGTTCAACGAGACAAAGCAAAGTATTTAACAGGGTCCATAGTTAGTGGCCGTTTATGATTTTAAATGTATGTATATATGCAAGTGTGCGTGTGCATAGAAAACATTAGTTGTTTCTGGGGAGGGACTGGAAGGCTATGGTTGAGAGGGAGGGAGATTTGCTTTTATAGTTTGAGAGTGTGTGTGTGTGTGTGTGTGTGTGTGTGTTTAAATCATACCCCATTATGCCCATGTACTAATTAAAAATAAAAGTTCAGAGGACCTGGTTCCCCTGAGTTTGGTGTTATTTTTTATTCTGCATAACATAACCTTTCTGTGATCCCTTTACTACATACAGGCTGTTTAATTTTCTCACCATGGTTAAGTGCCTTCAAGCTTTTGGTGGGATAATCACATTTTTTGGAGGGGATGGGTGTCTACTAGATGGAATTCCTATATAATAAATGGTGCATCATCCTGCCTGTGGAGATTGCTCATGAGGGAGTCCTTTGGAGAAGTCTTCAGGGACCTCTGACACCTTAGACCAAGCTTGGTCCTTCTTAGGAGCCCTGTAGCTACTTAAGAATGAATAGATGGCTAGAATATGAGTCACCTAAGAATTTATAATTTCATCACAATAAAGGCCTGTCTGAAAGTAAGCAAGTTTTGCTTCACTGTGGGTACTTCCTGGCCTTTGACACACATCTTATGTACAATTCCACTATTCTGACCTCTTGTCATTAGGTCTTTTAAGGAAGTAGTCTCCAAAGTGCGAGATGACCCATGAGAATACAGGAAGAAACCCTCAGGAGTTCCAGGTATATACAGTTTTTAAATGTTACCTTTTTAATATCACATATACACCACGTGTTACTGGTTTGCCATATTTTCCTCTCTCTCTCTCTCTCTCTCTCTGTCTTTCTCTGTCTCTCTCTCACTCTCTCTTTATTTGGATGAACCATTGAAAGTAAGTTGCTGACATTATGCCACTTTGCCTTTGGCCACATTTTCCATTTCTTAAATTTCTTTTAAATTACTATGTTTTGGCATAGCTGCTAAATTTTTTTCTTACGGATTTGTCAGAAGTGACACATTATGAGGGGATGCCCATTGTGAGAGTTGTGTCTGAAGTTTTCACATGTGTCCATTTCTAAGATTTAGGTCTTAATTTCTGTCATCTCTGACCATTTTGGTCAACTGAAACTAATGTACAAGTTTCTGTTGCAGCCCGCCCCTTTCCAAAGATACAGATCGTCCTGCACTAGATGGTATTGATATAAATGACAGTGATGGTGAAGATATTAGCAACATGGTAACATGCATGTAGCTGTTTATATTTATAAATCACACTCACATGTATTACATAATCTACAAAATAACCCCATCAGGTTTGCATTATGTTTGTTTTCAGAAATAACCCTAATCATATTTCTTGCTTCTGAATATTTCTGACAGCTTATATATTCTTTGATATTTGGGAACTGGCCTGGTACTATCAGGCATTGGGGTTGCTCGTGGCTTGGTGATGGATCAAAACAAAAACGAGACCCCTTGTAATCACGCCTTAACACAGACAAAACATGAAAAGTGTCCAAACCACAAAAATGACCACACATCCTCCCATTCTGGCTAATATGAGTGACGGCTGCTTCTTTAAATATTATAGTTGTAGCATAGCTTCCTTCTTTCTGCGTGCTAGGTAAGATTTATTAGGAAACACAATCATAGAATTACCTCCATGTCTTAACAGCATCTAGTCCAGAACAAAGCCCTACTTCCTTGAACCCTCCCCCAAATCACGTAAAGTTACCCAACACATGTGCAACTCCTATAAAAGTTCTTTGCAATCTCCTCTTTCTGAGATCCCACAGTTCCTCACAGTGTGCATTATCCCTGCTGCATTGAGTGATAAATTGACTAGTACAACTACAGGTATGTTCCTAATGGTCTCAGAAGCATTTGCTATTTAGTTTTTTACAAACAGAAGAACTTTCCAGAAGTCATTGAGTAATATTTTATGGTAAAATACAGCATTTTAAAATAAAGTAGTCATTATTTATTATAATTTGTAAAATATAAAAATATAAAAGGCACCAAGAATGAAAGAAAAATGTACATTAATTTCATAATCCAGGAATAATCTTGTTGAATATCTGGATATATCTTCTTTATATATCAGCTTCTATGTCTACTACACCTCTCTCTCTCCCCATATATACCCACACACATACACACACTCATACACATGAGACATAGATAATTGGTATCATCCTGTGTATGTGGTTTTTTATCCTGCTTTTTTCGTTTAACATGATTATCATGACTATTTCTTATACAATCTGATTTTCCTCCAAACATATTTTTAATCGTTAGTATCTTGTCATATGAGAACAGAAAGGTGTTCATTCATTTTTCTGTCTAAAATGATTGGGTTTTCCTTTTTAAATAGCTGTGATAAACATCTTCATGGTTTTTTTTATTATTATACTTATAAGTTCTGGGATACATGTACAGAATGTGCAGATTTCTTACATAGGTATACACGTGCTGTGGTGGTTTGCTGTACCCATCAACCCGTCATCTACATTAGGTATTTCTCCTAATGCTGTCCGTCTTGTAGCCCCCCAACCCCAACAGGCCCCACAGTGTGTGATGTTCCCCTCCCTGTGCCCATGTGTTCTCAT
>NW_012102144.1:2443956-2447748 GCF_000951045.1 Mandrillus leucophaeus | reverse complement strand
ATTTGTCAATTTTGGCTTTTGTTGCCATTGCTTTTGGTGTTTTAGTCATGAAGTCTTTGCCCAAGCTTATATCCTGAATAGTATTGCCTAGGTTTTCTTCTAGGGTTTTATGGTTTTAGGTGTTATGTTTAAGTCTTTCATCCATCTCCAGTTAATTTTTTTATAAGGTGTGAGGAAGGGGTCCAGTTTCGGTTTCTGCATATGGCTAGCCAGTTTTCCCAACACCATTTATTAAATAGGGAGTACTTTCCCCATTGCTTGTTTTTGTCAGGTTTGTCAAGTCCTATGGTTGTAGATGTGTGGTGTTATTTCTGAGGCCTCTGTTCTGCTCCATTTGTTTATGTAACTGTTTTGGTACCAGTACCATGCTGTTTTGGTTACTGTAGCCTTGTAGTATAGTTTGAAGTCAGGTAGTGTGATGCCTCTAGCTTTGTTCTTTTTGCTTAGGATTGCTCTTTTTTGGTGCCATATGAAATTTAAAGTAGTTTTTTCTAATTCTGTGAAGAAAGTCAATGGTAGCTTGATGGGGCTAGCATTGAATTAAAACTTACTTTGGACAGTATGGCCATTTTCATAATGTTGACTCTTCCTGTCCATGAGCATGGAATGTTTTTCTGTTTGTTTGTGTCCTGTCTTATTTCCTTGAGCAGTGGTTTCTAGTTCTCCTTGAAGAGTTCCTTCACATCCCTTGTAAGTTGTATTACTAGATGTTTAATTTTCTTTGAAGCAATCGTGAATGGGAGTTCACTCATTATTTGGCTCTCTGTTTGTCTATTGTTGGTGTATAGGAATGCTTGTGATTTTTGCACATTGATTTGGTGTCCTGAGACTTTACTAATGTTGCTTATCAGCTTAAGGAGATTTGGGGTTGAGACGATGGGGTTTTCTAAATATACAATCATGTCATTTGCAAACAGGGACAATTTGACTTCCTCTTTTCCTAATTGAATACCCTTTATTTCCTTCTCTTGACTGATTGCCCTGGCCAGAACTTCCAACACTTTGTTGAATAGGAGTGGTGAGAGAGGGCATCCCTGTCTTGTGCCCATTTTCAAAGGGAATGCTTCCAGTTTTTGCCCATTCAACATGATATTTGCTGTGGGTTTGTCATAAATAGCCCTTATTATTTTGATATGTTCCATCAGTACCTAGTTTATTGAAAGTTTTTAGTATGAAGCGGTGTGGAATTTTATCAAAGGCCTTTTTCTGCATCTATTGAGATAATCATGGGATTTTTGTCATTGGTTCTGTTTATGTAATAGATTACGTTTATTGATTTGCGTTATGTTGAACCAGACTTGCATCCCAGGGATGAAGCTGACTTGATCGTGGTGGATAAGCTTTTTGATGTGCTGCTGGATTCAGTTTGCCAGTGTTTTATTGAGGATTTTGTATCAATGTTCATCAGGGATGTTGGCCTGAAATTTTCTTTTTTTGTTGTGTCTCTGCCAGGTTTTGGTATCAGGATGATGCTGGCCTCATAAAGTGAGTTAGGGAGGAGTCCCTCTTTTTCTGTTGTTTGGAATAGTTTCAGAAGGAATGGTACCAGCTCCTCTTTGTACCTCTGGTAGAATTCGACTGTGAATCTGTCTGGTCCTGGGCTTTTTTTGGTTAGTAGGTTATTAATTATTGCCTCAATTTCAGAACTTGTTATTGGTCTATTCAGGGATTCGACTTCTTCCTGGTTTAGTCTTGGGAGGGTGTTTGTTTCCAGGAATTTGTTCATTTCTTCTAGATTTTCTAGTTTATTTGCATAGAGGTGTTTATAGTATTCTCTGATGGTAGTGTATATTTCTGTGCGATCAGTGTTTTAATATATGTTCAGATTTCAGTTTTTTTCTTTAGGATAGTTGTCCCTTGGAAAGAATATATTTTATCAAACTTTTTTATGTGTTGCCTGATTATTTTGAAAACATTGTTTTTGATACATACACAATCCAGATTTAGTAACAGTTGGGCCCTGGGACTTGCTGCAACACAGGGAGCCCTGAATCCCTTTCTCAGCCTCACTGCTCTTCCCAGCACATCTGCTTCCTTCCTCTGTCACAGCAGACTGGTTATTACATTTTAGCAACATGGCTGCATTTGCAGTCTCCACGTGGAAGAAGGGAGAGGGGCACCTACCAGTGAAGGAAGAATGATTGTGCATTGAGGATGCAATCCAGTGTGTATGAACTAAAACCTCTTTAAGGGCAGACTCTGATGAATCATTACCTCTTTCTCAGCACCTGGCAAGCAGCTTTGTGAAATGCTCTGTCCAATAGATATTTTTTTGAATAAATAGATAATAAATCCATTTTAGATGTAAAGCAACCTGCAGTATCAAAAATCCTTTTAATAAAACACAACCCCCTCTCAAAACAAATGTAAAAATTGATAGCCCCCTATATTTTTAAAATGTATATTCATTCTACCATCTTGCAGGTATTTATTGAGGGTGTCTGTTTGCCAGGCACTTTTTTAGGCACTGGGAATGTAGTAATGAGTTCAACCAAGCTTACATTATGGAGCATGAATATAGAAGAAACACCCAAAATAAATATAAAATGCCAGGAAGTTATATACGCTGTTATGTAAAATAACGAAGAAGGGTGAGGGGGGTAGAAAATAAAGGGAGTTTGATGTAATTTTAGATAGAGTAATCCAGGAAGACATGTATAAACTAAGAAGTCTCTCTCCTATTGGTTGTGATTATTGATCTCAAATATTCCTTTTAGCTTAGAAGTTACTGAGTGTAACATATAGCATAAGTTGTTATAGCATAAGTGGCTATTGTATGTGGTTTATGACTTTCCCTTTGAGCCCATCTTGGTGTTAAGCACTTCCCATATGTTGTTTAATATTCCCGTTGATCTTACGAGAAAGCTCTTAAGAGCTTTTCTGTGGAAGTGAGTGTAGGGGAAGTGAGAGAGGTTACCTTACTTGCCTGAGTTCAGGTAGTAAGTGGCAGAGCTGATCCTGAAATCCAAACTTTTGTTTAAAACCCCTGGAAACCTACCGTTAGCAAGGTTAAAACCCTGAGAAGCCTAGGGTTAGTCCTCTCCCAGGTTCCTGAGGCTAAAATGGGAAACGCACTTGTGGTCAAAACTACTGTGGTGAAAGGTTAATTAGAAAGCATTGGTATGTAAACTGTATTTATATAGACGACAGACTGCTTTTGTTTCCAGAAAGTGGGTACAGGCACCGGCCTCTCTTCATATGCTAAATAGTTGCCACAGTCTGCTAGAGTGCCCAGGAAGCCAGCTCCCTTTGTGTCTAGGAATAGTGTGGAAAGCCTGGCCAGGCTTTTGATCCAAATATATTTCCTTGCACCCTCCTCATTGAGCACTTCTGCTTTGGCCATGATCACAAATGAGGATACAGGTTAAAAGGACACAGGCATCTTTTTTGTTTGTTCTTGCTCCCAGAGAACACAGTATCCATTTCAGATGGTTGCTTGGCAATCTTGTGCAGAAGAGGTTTTCTCTTTGACAGTGGTTGGTATGTGTTTCTAGTTGACAGTAGTTGGTTTGTGTCTGTTTGATGGTAGTTGGTGTGTGTCTGTTTGACAGTAGTTGGTATGTGTGTTTGTTTGATAGTAGTTGGTACGTGTTTCCGGTTGACAGTAGCTGGTATGTGTTTCTGTTTGATGGTAGTTGGTATTTGTTTCTGTTTCACAGTAGTTGGTGTGTATGTCTGTTTGTTGGTAGTTGTTACATGTTTCTGGTTGACAGTAGTTGGTATATGTTTCCAGTTGATGGTAGTTGGTACATGTGCCTGTTTGACGGTAGTTGGTATATATGTCTGTTTGAC
>NW_012102144.1:2409236-2442776 GCF_000951045.1 Mandrillus leucophaeus | reverse complement strand
TTTATTTTTTTATTTTTATTGTTTATTTTTTAGTAGAGACGAGGTTTCACCATGTTGGCCATGCTGGTCTTGAACTCCTATCCTCAGGTGATCTAACAGCCTTGGCCTCCCAAAGAGCTGAGATTACAGGTGTCAGCCACCGCATTCGATACGTTTAAAAGATAATTCTCTTCATAATCTGTCTTTTTAAATGTGTGATTTTCAGGGTGTTGGGGAACAGCATGAGATCCTAATTTGACTATTAAATAACGACTGTTTCCTTTGCATTTACTTAAAAAGTCTAGTGATTTTTTTCAGTGGAAGGTGAAAAGTTGGGAGGTCATTTTGAATCCAGGAATGATTTCCTGATATCGTTTTCATTACAAACTATGCCCAAGTTCTGAAGACTTAATCAGAGTTCATCCTTCTTCTCTGCCCTGCACAACCATAACATTCCCGCACTGCTTTTCTTTCCTCCTTCTCACTTATTGAACATTAAACTATGAGGAGATAAAGGTGAATAAGTTACAGTTTGGGGAGAAACACATGAATAAATAACAGTGAACCAATGTGGCAAATGCCACAAGATGCCATAAATAATGGAGAAAATGCAAAAGGGAACACAGAGAAAGGAGTGAAAGGGACCATGGAGAAGGGAGTGCTTGTTCCTGCTTAGGAATATATAGCTTTCAGAGAAAAATGGGCTTTGTAATATCAATAGGAGTTTCCTGGGCAGAGAAGGAAAGATCTCAAAGGGACAGGTAATAGCTTGAGCAAAGTCATGTTGGCATAAATGTGTTTGATCTATTCATGGACAGTGTGTAGTGGAGTGCATTTAGAACTTAAATTCACAGAATGGATGAGGGGTGATGGCAGAGGAGCTTAGACTACATAGGTCGGGATATATATTGTAAAGGACTTGAGTTTTATAAGCCTGTGGAATCCCCCGTAACACTTCTGTTTCACTTAAAATTCATTCCATTGTCATAGCCTGAAGAATTCAGACTCAAACAGAAAAGAGAATTTATGTGCTTACGTAATGAAAAAGTCCAAAGATAAACTACCTACAGGCATGGCTGGCTTTGGGTACCCAAAACATGTTAGCAATCTGCCCTTGTATCTCTCTTCTGCCCACTGCTGTATTGGTGCCATTCTCAGTCTTATCTCTGGTGGGAAGCAAATTGTTCCTAGCAGTGTTAGAGTCCCATCCTTGAAGCTTAGCATCCTTCATGAAAAATGAATTTTTCTCCTTTTTCTCAATGGTTATAACCCGTGTCCCAAGATTGAATCCAGTTAGATTAGCCAGGGTCATATGGCCATCCCTGAACACTTTGACTAGAGAATGGATTATGCTGATTAGCTTGGTCAGGGTCATATGCACCTCAGGAGCTGGGAGCTGGTGGGCAGAAAATGGGTAATAGTGACTAGATAGACTGAAAGAGTGCATTTCCAATCTAAATCCCACCCTACCCTATTGGCTCCTTTGAAAAGGTCCTGGAATCCTTTTTTTATTCCTTTTGCCTTTATAACTGTTGCAAGGAAGCCAGCCAGAAGGCTCATTATCGTTTTTGTACAAATGCCCAGGAAGGGTAACTCTAACAGTATTTCAGGGAGACAAATATGTATGTATCCAGGTCACTTTTTATTTTCATTCGTATTATCCCATACAGGTTTCCTGAGACCTTCCGATACGGGAAATTCTAGAAGCTAGGAATCTATAGTATGCTAGGAGCTATTATACAAAGATGAATCTAGGCTTCACAGAACTTGTAGCTTAGTAGGGGTGATAAGATTAGAACAACAACAAAAATACACAGTGAAACATCAGTATATATGTATATAACAGACACAAAATCAACAGTGTGTACCTTTATAGTCAACATATAAATGTAAATAACACAGTCCACGCCAGCTACCTTTGCACATGGTGTATGAAGGTCCCGAAGTGAACAGGAGTTTAGGCTTAGGCTTGAGTTGGATGTTTCCATTTGTTTTCAGGTCCCACGTGCCCCTCATGGGGTGAGCACCTCACCAAGTGGGTGTGATTGTAGTATCTTACTATGTATTTTTAAAAATCCAACATGGTCCTTAAAGTTAAACGGCTTCCTTAGCTGCTGTTTAACCAAAGAAGCTTTAAGCTGTCAAGAAAAAATATTGAAGTGTCATAATTAAGATAGAGGTTACCTAACTGATCTCTATTTTAAGAAATACTAATTTTCATTTTGCCAAATAAAACCTTACCTTTTTTCCTTTGAATCATCCCCTTGTAGTTACATGCATAAAATAGCTTTCAGTTGAATGAGTGATGGTATTTGAATGCCATTGATAGTTTCATTGCATTAGAAGAGAAAGAAACAGAACATTTGGATTGCTTTTCAGATTTGAAAGAGTCTGGTGTTCATTGTTTTCCTGGTGTGAAGCATGCCTGAATCCTTACAGAAATTCACTGAGTCCTTGTTCCCTGTTCTTTTTCTTGAACACAAACTTTACTTATAGAAAATGGGTAGGGTTGAATCTATACAGCTTCCTTCTTCCTATTCCTGTTGCTATCTCTGGCTTATTGACTGGAATCAGCAGCTTATTTTAGAGCTGCAAGAGACAAGGCATCTCATTTAGTTCACCTGCCTTCTTTTGGAGACAAGGCGAGTGAGGCTGTTAAGCTTCTTCAAAGTTAACAATAGTCTTCTCTTGAAGCACATCTTCCCTTTGAAGAGCTATTCATGCACCAGGCTTTTAGGAAAAAGGAAAATTGTTTTAATGAGCTGGTATTAGAACTCTCCACTATCATCAGACTTCCTTTTCCTCTTTCATATATTTTTCAAATTCATGGTAAGGAGTGTCAGTAAAGTCCCTTGGGGAACAAGAACACCACCACCAAGAAGGAGCTGACCTGGGCTGACTTCTTCTACCAGCCATGTTGGATTCTGCCAGAGTTATTTTTGTCCTTGGCAGTCTTCTTCCTTCCTAATTGCTGGGCCATATGGTGCCTTGTCCCCCACATGGAGAGTTGGCACTTCCCCTCCATTCAATCTCTATCATTTCTGTTGCACAAATTACCTGCCATGGTGATGGGGTTGAACAACCTCACCCCCTAGAGGCTCTGCAGCATCCATGCCTTAGAAATCAGAGCTGAAACCTCCTACTGATGCCCTGGATTGGTGACCAGGAATGAATAAACTGAACAAGAAATAGTGAAATGGGATTGAGTTTGGAAGCAGCCAGACCTGGGTTCAAATCTTTCTGCTCTCTTGCCATCATCGTCAGTGATCTTACTGACATCACAGTCAATGTGAATTGAGTGTTTACTGTATGTGTATGCCAGGCACTGTGGTCTCATTTCCTGATCTCATTTGTTTGTCACGTTAGCTCTTAGGGAATAGTTATTAGTGACATGGAATAGTTATTAAGACACTTGCCCAAGTCACATGACTTGGGCTAGTTTCAGACGCTGATCTCTCTCTCTTTCCAAATCCCACACTCTTTTTTTTCTTTTTTAGAGACAGGATCTCACTCTCTCACCGAGGCTGGAGTGCAGCAGTACATTCACAGCTCACTGCAGCCTTGAACTCCTAGGCTCAGGTAATCCTCCACCTCAGCCTCCTGAGTATCTGGGACTACAGGTGCGCACCACTACGCCTGGCTAATTTTCATTTATTTATTTATTTTTGTAGAGATGAGATCCTGCCATCTTGCCGAGGCTGGTCTCAAATTCCTGGACTCAAACGATCCTCCCACCTTAGCCTCCTAAAGTGCTGGGATTGTAGGCATGAGTCCCGCACCTGGCTCCAAATACCACACTCGTAACCAATGATGACTTCTAACTCTGAAATATTATCTGAAATGGATATTAAATTGTGCTTTTAAACTGTATTCCATGCCATTACATAATTTGGAAATAGGACTGCCAGTGATCATGCTTTAGAAAAACACACACACAAACATACAACAAACATTTATTCTCTCACCAGGTTTCTAAGTATCGGGAATCCAGGAACAGCTTAGCTGGGTAGTTCTGACTTAGGTAGTTCTAGGTAGTTCTCTCTCTCAGAAGCTTGCAATCAAACTGTCAAGCTTCAGTCATCTCCAGCCTTGAGTATGGCCAGAGAATCCACTTCTAAGTCCTTGTGCTTTTTGTAAAACATTCTGAGTCTAGAATTTACATAAGCCATATAAGCGTTCATGAATGATCTTATCTAGTAGTGGAGAATTTTGGATTGGATGGACATAATATTTGGGATGATTTCATGAGACTTTGAAGGTTGAATTTTTAAAGCCTCCACCAAGAAATGGCCTTAACCACATGGATTCAAATGCTCAGAGAATGTTTTGATAGAGGAGATCTTTTAGAAGCTGCCACATTGGGGGAATATTTGGTCTTGTTAAAAGAAATGTGTGTGTAGCTTTCTATATGGTTTTGGTAGAATCCTACATGTCACTTTCCTCAGAGGGTAGTGAAAGTCTTTGAATTCTAGAAAGTGATTTTGGGGTGATCATGGTACAATGATGGAATTTTTCAATAATTACGTATTTAGTGACATTTTGAAACTGTATTTTGGAAGTTCTCTGTATTTTGTGATAGTCACAACACTAAAGTAATGATTGCAGTGTGTTTAAAAATGAATCTAAAAATGACAATTATGGGTACAGTCTGAGTTTCTTCCTAAGTAAACACAACACAAAAGTTACTGTCAACTTGTCTTTTCCTTCAGTGTTTGATTCTGTGATGAGAAGAGCAGACTGCAGTGTTACCATGAAGCCCCTGGGGTCAGTGACCACACCTTCTTTTGTCTTTATTTCTCCAGTGTCTACCACAGTGTCTCCACCCAATAAGTGCTTCATAAATGTTGGACAGAGTTAAATCTACTAATTTGAGATGATAAGGAAAACCATCCAGTATTTGGAGGAAACACAGAACCAGGTCATTCACACCTACCATAAGGAAGCCAGTCAAAAAATAGGGATTGCCTTCTTTTTGCAATACAGGAGCTGTTTTAAGTATGCGGGGCTACAGAAGATCCCCCCAAAAGTTTATCTTTAGGTGGAAGGAGACAGACGTTTACAAAGTAGATAAAGAATTTCTGTGCTATCACATGCTGCAAACGAGAAAGTATAGAGTCACATCATGTAGACTAGGAGAGAGGGAAGGGTCCTGCTAAACCAGTGACACCCCTAATGTTGTACCATTTGAGGGGAGGCTTGATCAGTGAGAAGGAGGCAACCACACATGGATCCATGGGGAAAATTGCTCTGCAAAGAACGGGGGAATGATCATAAATTAAAGCAGCTTACAGGATGGGAGTGCATTGTCTGTTTCTTCTTCTCAGAGGTAAGTAACCTAGAGCTGGTGATGCAGCTTGATGATCACCTGGACCCGGACTCCTTCTGTATGTTTGCCTTTCCCTCCACAGATTTTTGGCTCCTTCTCTCTTGTTAATTGCATTTTTCCAAACACATGCTCCAAGTTTGGGCTGCTGTTTTTGCACTGCAGCCAGTCTGACCCAGAAAGAGCAAAAGAGAGATGTGCCTTCTCTATTTAAGGTCTCTTCCCGAAAGTTACACATACTTCTGCTTAGATCCCATTGGTAGAATGTCATTGTTTCGCTATGTCTAGCTGCAAGGTAGGCTACATATGTAGTCTCTATTTCAGGGCACCATGTGGCCCTGACAAACTGAGTGTTTGAAAGCATGGGAGAATGAACATTTGAGATTAAGTCACAGTCCATGCCACAAACAGCAAGTGCAAAAGCTTTGGCATGTTCAAAGCCATTGTGTCTTAGTGAAGAGAACAGAGGCAGATGAGGTCAGAAAAGAAAGCAGGAGTGAGATCATATAGAATTTTTTAGCCCATTATTAAGAGTTTTTCAAAAAATTGCTCCCAATAGGAAACAATTGGAACATTGAATAGAAACCATTGGAGTAAAAGATAAGATGATTTGTTTTAGAATTTAGAAAGTTTTCTCTAACTATTATGGAAAATGAATCCTAGGAGGAGAAGGTCGGGAACAGAGATATGATAGGAACATGTACGGATTTATAGGAATTGATGATGGTGGTGGGGTTATACTAGAGTTGTTGGCAGCTGAGAGGATGAGAAGTGGTCAGGTTTAGAATACATGTTGTATGTAAGTGTAGGGCTAAGGGAAAATAATAATAATGATGGCTAATTCTTTATTGAAAATCTGCAACGAGAAGTGAATCTGTATAATAACTGTGTGCTATAGATTCTATTTATTCTCATTTTATGGATGGGGAAACTGAAATTTAGAAAAGTCAAGGAACTGGCCTGAGGTCACTTAGCTGGAAACTGGAAGAGCCATGACTCAAACCCAGCATTCTGGCCCCAAGGCATGTATGTTCTTAATGCTGCTGTATTGCACTTGAGGGTGATGCCCAAGTGCTTCATCTGAGCAGTTGGTTGGACGGTGGTTCATTTACAAAGATGGATAGGGAAATTGGAACTGGAGAGCAAACCTATAGTAGTTCAGTTTGAGAATGTTAATCTTATTATTAGAAATAAGTATTATAACTATAATAATTGTGTGTTACAACTATTATTATAAATAAATATTATAACTTTAAATTTTGGAATAGTTTGACTCATAAAGTTGCAAGCATAATAGAGTTCCTGTGTACCCTTCACCTGAGTTCCCCTGATGATAATGTATTAGGCATGCATTGTATTAATTCTAAGCTGTCTCTTAACAGGTCTAGGTGGAAATTTCATGCAGTTGGATGATCCGCAAGTCTGTTGCTCAGATGGCAACCCTAGCTATAAATTTGAGATATAATTTGAGATCCATTAGTGTATTGATATAAAGCCATGGATCTGGATTGGAACATTTGGGGTTGTTTTTTTTCAGATTTTTTTTGTGTCCTGAGAGAATTTAATGTAAGAAAAGAGATTTTGCTTATGCTAGGAACCTACTTAATTAATGATAAGCAGTACCATTAATCTGTGGGCCAAGCACTTTGTTAAGCATTACACGTGACTTATGTCATTTAATTCTCATAGCAACCTGAAAGCATGGGGATTATTGTCCTTATTTTTCAGAGAAGCAAAGAGAAATTTTTGAGAACTACAAATAATATATATATACACACACACACACACATAGACACACATCATACACATACCACACACACGTACGTGTGTGTCTTGCTCTGTTGCCCAGGCTGGAGTAGTGTGCAATCTTGGCTCACTGCAACCTCTGCCTCCTGGGCTCAAGCGATCCTCCCACCTCAGTCTCTCCAGTAGCAGCTGGAACTACAGGCACACACCACCACACCCAGCTAATTTTGGTATTTTTTGTAGAGACAGGGTCTCACTACATTGCCTAGGCTGGTCTAGAACTCCTGGGCTCAAGCAGTACACCTACCTCAGCCTCTCCAAACCTGTATTTTTAGCCACTGTGCTATATGGTTCTGGAGGAGTTTGTGATGGAGAAAAGGAGCAAAAGACTCACCTAATTCAATGACGTGGATGAATTGGCACTCATCTAATTCAGTGACATGGATGACATTAATGACAGGTATCCAGAAAGTGACATTCAAAGGAGCACTCTGAACACTAGGGATCACCTTCTCTATGTTAACCTTGGATATGATTATGGAGTTGATCTTGCTACAGGTGCGTGCTGTATTTGTGCTATATGCTTCATTCATTCATTCATTTGTTCATTTTTTTTTCAACAAATACCTACTGATCCCCTAGCTAGGTACTCTCACAGATATATGGGTAATGTGTGAACAGGTGGAATATGGAGAGGACTTAAAGTCATTTAAGACATTGCAAATGTGAAGATGGAAGAGGGTCAAGATCAGCTAATGATAGAGAAAGAGAGGGAAAGGCCTTAACCAAGCAAGTACAGCAAAGGCTTACTACTGCAGAAACGAGCTAGTGTGTGTATATTATATTTATGTATATATGTATATATGTGTATAGATTATATGTGTATATATTATATGTGTATATACATTTTTATGTGTGTTATATCTGTATCCATATATTATCTATGTGTGTATATACATATGTAAAATCTATTTCACTCCTAGGTATATACTCAAAAGAATTGAAAAAGATTTTTAAATAATAACTCATACATAATGTTCATAGCAGCACATAATTCACAGTAGCCAAAAGCTGGAAACGACTTAAATGTTCATCAACTGATGAATAGATAAACAAAATGTGGCATATCCATGTGAGAGCATACCACTGCTCAGCCATGAAAAGGAATTAAGTACTGATACATGCCACATTACATGCCTTGAAAACATTTCACTACAGGAAACATTACACTACAGGAAGACAGACACAAATGGGTACATATTGTATCATTCCATTTTTATGAGAATAAGCAAATTCATAGTAGTTGCCAGGAACTTGGGGGAGAGGAGAACAGGGAATTAATGCTTAATGGGTATGGCATTTCTGTTTGAGTTGATGAAATGTTCCAGAACTAGATAGTGATGATGATTGGACAACATTATGAATGTACTGTCACTGAATTGTACAATTTAAAATTGCTCAAATGATGACTTTTATGCTAAGTGTATTTTGCCAAAATGTGAAAAGTATCTACTCAAAACCTCTTTCTTTTAACCTGGGAGCAGAAAGTCCAAGACTTTTTTTTTATTTTAAAAAAAGAATATTTACCAATTAGGCATTACTTAATGGCAGTATTTTGTTTTTGTTTTTTGTTGGTTGGTTTGTTTGTTTTGAAACAGGGGCTCCATCTGTTGCCCAGGCTGGAGTGCAGTGGTGCTGTCTCAGCTCACTATAACCTCTGCTTTCAGGGTTCAAGTGATCCTCTCACCTCAGCTTCTTAGTAGCCGAGACTAGAGATGTGTGCCATGATGCTTGGCTAATTTTTAATTTTTTTGTAGAGACAAGGTCTCACTGTGTTGTCTAGGCTGGTCTCAAACTCCTGGGCTCAAGTGGTCCTCCTGCCTTGGCCTCCCAAAGTGCTAGGATTACAGGTGTGAGTCGCCACGCCTGACTCCATAGTATTTTGAATGATAAAATAATGTTTTGGTACAGGGGCCAATTTTTACCTTGAGAAAAGGGGAAATATTGGGAGTTGACATTTGCTGAGCATTTGTTCTCTGCTACATATCATGCAAAGCACTTAACTCTTATAGATTACCAAATTGAAATGATCACAATAACCACAAAGGGTAGGTGATATTTTCTTCATATTACAGATTCAGAAATTGAGATGCAGATGGTTCAGTGACCTGCCTTGTGTCTTACCAAAGAGAGGTACAGTCTCTGGAGTGCTAAGCTTATAGGATTTTCCACTCCAAGGGGACAGACACTACATCTCCTTATATAATCATGGTGACTTTAGGCCCTAGTCCCTATCCTGCCATGGCGTATCTATTGAATCTCTTCCATGAATGAATGAAAGACTTTGGCTATGTAGAGTAGCACCGTGTTTTGACAGCAATTGCACTGTGTTGAAAATCTTAGTTTTGAGAAATGCTTAGTTAAATTTTGCAATACTGGATGAATTTTGCAGTGTTATATCAATTTGTATCAGTTGACATGGAGTGAAAGAAAAGGGAGGTAAAAATAAAGTGCTTCTGTTAGTTTTGCAGTCTAAATTTCAGAACACCTTTTTCAAGGTGTTTCACTTTTTTCTTGATGTAAATGAGCAGTGGAGCAAAGAGAAATTAATAAGCCATTTTTGGTTAACTTATGATACTCTTAAAATCCTTGTAGTCTTTCACCCAACCAAAAAAAAAAAAAAAAAAAAAGCAGTCTGTAAAAATATCATTGTTCTATGTGAAGATCAATACTCCCCACCCCACTTTTTAAAAAATTTCCAGTTGATGCTTCTTACGATCTCTCTGATATATAATTAACTTTTTTTTTTTTTTTTGACATGGAGTCTCGCCCTGTTGCCCAGGCTGGAGTGCAGTGGCATGATCTCATAACCTCTGCCTCCCGGGTTCAAGCAATTCTTCCACCTCAGCCTCCTGAGTAACTGGGATGACAGGCATGCACCACCACTCCTGGCTAATTGTTATATTTTTAGTAGAGATGGGGTTTCACCATATTGGCCAGGTTGGTCTCGAACTCCTAACCTCAAGTGATCCAACTGCCTCAGCCTCCCAGAGTGCTGGGATTACAGGAGTGAGCCACCGCTCCCAACCCTGACGTATAATTAACTCTGAACAATATAAGTTAGGTGTGAGACTCAGTGCTCGTATGGTAGCATCCCAAGTTCGCCAAGCTGTGGAAACGCCAGTGTTGAGGGCTGGGCCTTTGCTTCCTAAAAGGAGCCACTGGTGTGACAAAGGAGCTGTTGTTCGTCCTCTGCAATCTCAGCCTAAAAACAGTGATTTAGGTTGGCTGTTTGAGAAATCAAGACAATCACCAGTGGAAGAAGAGAAGATATGTGAATCTTAGCCTTCCTAAAATACCATAACCATTCTAGATTTTTTTAAAGCCTGCATTCTTTGCTTTATATGTATCTTTCAGGCCTGGAATTAAGGACTTAATATTCTTTTTTCCTTTCTCACTCCTGCCTGCTGGTGGCCTTTGAAGGTCCCAGGACTTAATGTTAATGATTGATGGCAAAGCTGGGAGCTAACAGCTGTGGGTTGGATGACCGTTTAATTTTTTAACTATTAGAGGATTGTAGGAACGTTTAATCTCGCTGTTACCCCTGCTGTCAGTTGAAGGAATGCTCCCATCATAGCACTGAAAGAGTCAGGCCTGTAAAAGATAGCCTAGAAATTCCCCTCCTGGTTGTTCTTGTATTTAAAGTGATGAGAAGGTGGGTTAAATACAGTGGTCTGGGCATGTGAGGAGAGAATTGGGCTTTTCACTTTGTAAGCAATTGCAGGTATGTCCAATGTGTTATTAAGGTAATTGAACTGCATTTCCATAAAGAGGATCGTTTCATTACCAAATTCTTTCTTTAATACTGTCATAATGGCAGCTGTAGCACATATGAACTAATTTGCATGCAGATAAAGAATTCTGGGCAGCTTGGTAGCATAATTGCTGCATAACATACGTTGCAAGTAAGAGCTGGAGCTTTTACTAGAGGTATGCTCGTGGGACCCATCTCCCTGACTTTGTTAAATTTCAAATGAAATACAAGCAAGGAATAGCCATTTCAGTGACGCCCCATTTGTTTTACAGGCAATAACTTCCCAAGTTACCTTAATTTGAGCAGTCATTTTGGCAAAAAATGGCAAAGATGTCAACAACACCTTCACAGTGAACTGAACATCAAGGAGGGCAGGAAAAAAGAAAAATGAAACAAGCTTATATCCCACCCTGCCACTGGAGTGGAAAAGCACAATAAATATTTCTCACTTGCAAATCACATTAATTAGGTGATGTAGATTATGATGAAAGTGGAGAATGTACAATGAGTTCTGTAAAAACTAATCACACATAACAAAAGATTCTTTGTTTTTGCAAAGATTAGGAAGCCTTTTTCCATAGACATTTTCTATGAACTGTGATTTTCCCGTAACTGTGACGTGGTGACGTTACCGAAGTCCCCAGCAAAGTAAGCAACTAAAACAGGGGACAATGTATGCCTCCCTTGTATGGGGCACATGTAGGTATATTGAACACGTAGGTATTCAGGAAATGATACCTACTAATTGTCTACCTGTACAATTGTGATACCTAATTATATAATTAATAAGTGGCTTCCCACCATCAAACCCCAGATGTTGAGTTAGGCACATTCTACTGCTATATTATTGACAAGATAATTGTTTTGTTCTTTTGTTTTTTCCATACATTTTTACAACTCAGAGGCTCTCTGTGACTGTAATTGAATGACCATGTGATTATAATCTGAGATGGTCATACAGTGCTTATTCCAGACCACAGCATTCATTGAAAGTAAAGATGTCCTTTTTTTTTTTTTTTTTTTAACCATTTTAGAAGCCATATTAGTGGACTTAAAAACTCAACATTCCAAACAGAACATTTCTCAGATTACTGTTGATTCCTTAGTGAGGATGAGATCTTTGGGTAGCATGTGTGTATCTTAGTTCCACAGATTTTAAAAGCATTCCAAAAGTTAGTCAATTGTTTTTCTGCTGATTATCTCAGTACAGCAGACAATGTGTTTGGCTACAAATACTGGAAAGGAGAAGAGAAAAAAAGAAAAACCTACAGAGGGTTGCGGTTGTTTGTGAGGGTCATTTTGAAGCAGAGTTGCAGATTTGAGGAAGATACTCCTCTGCTCAGCATATGTCTGTCCATAGAGAGGTGGTGTGGAATTCTTCTGGGAAGGTTATCCACAACAGGGTGGCCTTGACATCGGTGCAGTGGGATAGTAGCATCTGGCAGTCTTGGTGATTGATGGCAATGAGCCGAAAATGGGTGTATTATAGGGAAATGAAAATGTGTAAATTTGAGTCTAGGGATGCAATTCCAAGTAGGTGTTTAAAATTATGACTGAGGGTGGTAGAGCTGAGGGGAGAGGAGAATGATTTCTAGCAAGCAGCGCAAGTGGACCTCGATGGTGAAATAATTGTTTCTGGAAGCCATACGTGAGGCTGCACCTCCAAGGCCTGTGGCTTGAGTATTTGATCTAAAGGGTACCATTTGCAGATCATTAATGGGCTGGGTTGGGACCTTTGCCAGTTTTCCTATTACATGTTTCTGGATTCTGGCCAAAACCTTGTGGATGAGTTCCAACGTCTAGACAGAGCCCCTTGGAGCTGAGAGAGAGTTAGAATGCGAGTGACCACTAGGAGTTCTGCATGGCCTGATGTATCAGATATCTACCTGTTGCCATCTATCGTTCAGCTTATCTTGGATCTACAGTAGAGTCTACATAACTTTAATGCACTTCACTGTTTTCAGACTCACACACCAGGGCAGCAGAGTAGGATGTGTTGACACTTCGTTGACTGTGCTGCATTTATTTGTTGGTTCTACATCCTCGTTTCTGTTTGAGCATGGTCCACTGTGGAATTGAATGATGCACTGAAACCCTTCCATATTTGCTTTGGGAATTTGACAAAAGACAGTCCAATTCACCCTACATGTCTCATTTTTCTATAAGCAAAAACAGAGTAATGAAACATGACTAACATATATTAAGTCCTGTAAGTTCCAAGTCCTGTATAAGAGAAACTTTCTATTCATTATTGCTTAGAAATTCTTTTTTTTTTTTTTTTTTTTTTTTTTTGAGACGGAGTCTCACTCTGCCGCCCAGGCTGGAGTGCAGTGGCCGGATCTCTGCTCACTGCAAGCTCCGCCTCCCGGGTTCACGCCATTCTCCTGCCTCAGCCTCCCGAGTAGCTGGGACTACAGGCGCCCACCACCGTGCCCAGCTAGTTTTTTGTATTGTTTTTGGTAGAGACGGGGTTTCACCATGTTAGCCAGGATGGTCTCGATCTCCTGACCTCGTGATCCGCCCGTCTCGGCCTCCCAAAGTGCTGGGATTACAGGCTTGAGCCACCGCGCCCGGCCCATTATTGCTTAGAAATTCTTACAGCAATTTTATGAGCTACTGATTAGGAATGAGTACTTCTGTTTTACCTGTGGCAATTGTTTTTCTTCTCATGAAACCTGGGAGAGACTCCATCATTTCCAGATAGAGTGCATCAGATATTTTCCATTGCCTGTTGCCATTGTACACCAACTTTGTGATTTGAGAGTATACAGTAAAATGTTCATTGTGAAAGATTGCTGCCAAAACTTTCCCAAAGACCAAAATCAACTTTTCATTCTTCCTTCCTACCTTTCTTCCTTTTTTCCTTTTCTTCTCCCCTTTTTCCTTCCTTTTCTTCTTGCTTTCCTTCCCTTTCTTCTTTCCTCTCTTCCTTTTTCAAAGTTTCATTGAGCATTTGCTTTGTAACAAACACTGTAGTAACTTGAGGTCTGTGTTTCATGTGATCTTTGCGTTTGAATTTCTGTTGGTGACAGCAGTAATAGGACATCATAAGCTCTTCTGTAGCTTGCACTCCCAGACTTCCTACTCTGGAAGTATTTGTGCTTGTGATTTTAAATGATACAAAATTATAGAAGGGATATTTTTACCCCTATGGCTAATTTCTATTTGTGTTTCACTTCTAACCACTATTTCCAGTTATTTCCAGGACTGAGAGAAAAATTCTTTCTTAAAATACTTGTGCAGTTGAGTTCTAACTTACGTATGAGTTCCTTTTCAAGCATATGAGGCAAACAGAATTGCTTGAGGTCAAGATTTCCCTTGAAATTCTCTTAATCTGTGCAATATCTAACACTCCATGGGACAGTATGCGTGTGAAACAGAGACTAGTGGGAGAACAGCCTCCAGTCACCTGGTAACTCCAGGACAGAAGTTCATTTACAAGGAGAAACAACACTGCTCTTTAACTTGCTTTTTTTTTTTCTTACATTCTTTCCTTTTTTTCCCCCTCTCCCACTCCTTGCCTCCCTCTCTTCCTTTTTAAAATTTCTGACCTTGCTTATATTATTAAGGTTGCCACATTAGATGGTGTTTATAGTGACTCCACTAACCCTCTGTTGTACCTTCACAGTTGTGTAGACTAGAGCATGGCCTCATGAAACGTTCCTATTATCTGAATTAGAGTTTTCTACTCTTGAGATAAATGGTAGGCATGCATTAGTTCAATAATAACTGGCTAATATGGTAATAGTATCATACACGGTAAGATTATGTGTACTTTATTGGTTGACTGTTGTGTAAAAGACTCTTTGGCAAATGTAGTATGTGTACGTAGATTCCATCTTTAGCATGCAGGAAATACACATTCTGGTTGAGGAGATCAGTTAGGGTGTCATTTCAGTTGAGAGTGGGATATTCTACAGCGTGGGAAAGGAATGAATACTATGAGAACCCATAGTAATAATACCAAGCCCAACCTCTTTGTATCAGACAAGGTTCCTGGAAGAAGTGATGTGTAAGCTCAGCCTGAAGCCAAAAGAACACATGGAAGTCTTCCCACCCCTACTCCAGCAGGAATTGGTGGCATAAATATTTTTTTGGTAGAGGAATTATAGGTATAGAATCTCCAAGTGCAGACAATCATAGTAAGTGCCAGAAGTACCACACTCAGCTAAATTAGCCAGGACTTGTCTGCCTTTGAAGCATTTACTTTGGGGAGAGGTTTGTGGGGAGCTAAAAGTACCCAAATGGAAGTCTTGAGTACTGACACCTATGACTGGTGAAGAAAAGATGAGCAGGTCATACAGAAATTTTCAAAAGCTTGATTGACAGAATTTGTGTTTTACCATGTAGACTTTGGGAAGCTACTGGAGGGACTTTAAACAAGTAAGTGATGTAATTAAATTTGTATTTGTTGTTGTACCCTGAGTCTAGAAAGTGTGCCCTTTCTCATACATTATTGTGAGATTTCATCCTAAACTTAACTTTATGTAGAGGAGAAAATAAGAACAGGAATCCTTTCTTGATTTAGAGATCCTTTAAAAACACGAGTAAGTTACCTTCGAGATTATGGAGAGTGATACTTAAACTCCATCAGCCTATGCTTGTGCTTATAGAACACTAGTCCTGTGAAATCCTCTGTAAAGAAAGAGTTGAGTAAACACAGCATAGTTTATTCTTTTTGGAAACTCTCAATTAATATCAGGGTATTCAACACCTTTGAGAAGTCTTGCAGTGAAGAATTCTGTTTAATTGGGTTGAATCCAGTGCTTTTCGACATTATTTGACTCATATCTCATTATTGCTGGATATATATTAACATTTTTAGGCCACGTTGTGGCAGAAAATATTGCTCTTGATGAAGGCCATTGTAAGAGTGAAGGAGGGTATGAAATTCCATTTGGATTTTTTTTCCTCTGTGATAGTATTCCCTCTTTATTGTTACTTTTCTGTTATAATAGAGATTTGGGAACCCATCATTACCTTAAGCTTGTGTAGCTATAATGAAGAATAGAAATGTCAGAGGAACACATCCCAGATACGTTAAGTCCCATTGAAATAAGCAATCAGATTAATCACCATTATAAATTTTTTAAAATAGCAGAGCTATGGTTTATGCATCAGCAGAGGCATGGTGGCTTCTTGTTAAAAATTGAGTTTTCCGATGGTTATCTTATAGTGACTTTCTAATGCCTTACAACATAACATTCAACTTTTCATAAAGCTCTTGGGCCTGAAATGACTCATTAACGTATGGTAAAGAGTATAACATTTATTACCATGTAACAGCCACCCAAGAGGAAGATAAATCACTCAGGAACTCAGGTATGCATATTTACATTAAAATAGTGAATTTTCATTGTCCATGAATATTCATTGTATTGTATATTAATACTCAGTAAGTAATACAGGCCTCAAGTCAATATTCCCTGAAATCTATATTTCATAAACTAATGGCATGTTGGCATATGTATTTAAATATTTATTAAACCAATTCTAAACATCTGTTGTACTTGCTCCTAAATCGTGGGCTATTGATATTTTTTAAGCAGCATTTCTTTCCAACATCCTTCCAGTGATGTATCTTGAAGGCTGGTTGTTTAATATAGAGATATATGCTAGGAGGTTTCTCTGTTTTGCTATCGCTGTGAGGTCAGAATTTTATTGCTTCTTGCTAAAGGCCACAGAAAGACTTTTATTGTTAAAAATCTCTATTCAGTGTAATCTCTGTAATAAAGTGGAAATGGGATGTGAGTAGTATCTCTAACAGTGATCTGTGATCAAGCTTAGGTTAATAAAGTGGTAAATTGATCCTTCTGTTTGAAGTCCCTTCCACTGTCTGAGGTAGATATTACATCTCACATCTAGGCTTTTATAATGGGGTTTGCACTAATTATCAGCATCAAGATTTGGGATGGATTGATAAAATCATGCCCTTTTTCCTCTCCTTGAATTTGCAGAATCTCTTAAATTGGTGTCATAATAGTTTGCCCTCCTCTGAATTGGCTAATATGTTTGCCAAAATAGATGTGATAGTGTTAAAATTTTGGAAAGCTATTTTGCTGCGGGTTGGTAATATAGAGTTAGCTCCCATGACTACCATGGTTCATAAGTCACAAAAGGCTTCTGAAAGGCAGTCTGGCAGTTAATCCTATGACATCTTAATAAACACTGTTGATGCATAGAAGATGGCTAGTCAACTGTAGCTCTTGTTTCTCCTGGGACTAACTCTTTTTGCGTCTGGCCTCTTAATATAATGGAAATCCGGGAGTCATGCCACAAAAGCTTCCATTTTTGAGAATGTTGAATGATATGGTGCTATTTTTAAAAAGGTAAAAAATCAATCCTATTAATAGCTCACTTTTTTTCTTTTTTTGAATACTCATTAAGTGTCAGGCACGGGGCAAAGCATTTTACATACATTATCTCCTTGTAACCTCACAACATCTCAAGAAACTAGGCCCTATTACTATTTCCATTTGCAGATGAGGGAACTGATTGAGGTTCAGGAAAACTAATTAATTTGCCAAGGGTCACCTGTTAAGTGATACAGCTGTGTTCATATATAAGTTTTTCTGGCTCCAAAACCCAAGTTCTTAACCATATTATTCAAGGATCTTCCACATAATTGCCTTAGGAACTATCTTTTCCCTTCTGGCTGGTTTGAGCTACTATGAATTCTTTTTTTGGTTATCTGTTGCTGTGTCACAAATCACTCTAAAACTTAGTGGCTTAAAAAAATTAAGCATTTATTTTGCACATGAATCTGTAATTTGAGTAGGACTCAGCGGCATGGCTTGTAGTCTGTTCCAGGAAGAGGAGGTGGGGTGGTTCAGCCGTAGCTAGCCAGTCCACTTCCAAGATGGCCGACTCATTTTGCCGCAAAGCTGTGCTGGTTGTTGGCTGGGATCCTTTTTTGTTTTCCTTGTGGGTCTCTCCAGCTTTCTCCGAGTGAGGCAGTTACGGTCGAAGAGCTGCTGTGCCAAAGGAGCAGAGCTGCAAGTATTCTTCTTATCTAGCCGTGGAAGTAACACAGCACCATTCCTGCCTTACTCCTTCGATCAAGCAAGCCACTAAGGCCAACACAAATACACAGGGAGTGGAATTGGACTCCATATCTTAATGGGAAGAATAACCTATCACTATCTGTAACTTCAGTTACTGTAATAACCAAACTGTTGTTCCTCTTTCCACTCTAGTCCATCATAGAGTTTATTCTATTCAGTAGATGGAGTGATCTCTTTAAAATCTAAGTCAGGGCCAGAGAAGGTGGCTCATGCCTGTAATTCCAGGCCGAGGTGGGTGGATCATGAGGTCAGGAGATCCAGGCCATGTTGGCCAACATGGTGAAACCCTGTCTCTACTAAAAATATAAAAACTAGCCAGGCATGGTAGCACACACCTGTAATCCCAGCTACTCGGGAGGCTAATCCAGGAGAATCACTGGAACCCAGGAGGCGGAGGTTGCAGTGAGCTGAGATTGCACCACTGCACTCTAGCCTGGGCGACAGAGTGAAACTCCATCTCAAAAAAAAAAAAAATATATATACACACACACACACACACACACACACACACACACACACATATATCAGATCATGACACTCCTGTGATGAAAATTCTCCAATGGCTTCCCATCTTCTTCATAAGATACAAAGTCCTTATGGTGGCCTCTATCTCTTTGTGTTGTCAAGTCCCCATTATCTCTCTGATCTATTAGGTTGGTGCAAAAAAGAAAGTAATGGCAAAAACCACAATGATGTTTGCACAAACCTAATAACGTCTTTCTCTTACCCCACCCACTCTGCTTCTTACTGTAATTCAAACACATAGCTTGCTTCTGCCTCAGGACATTTGCGTTTGGTGTTCCCTGTTGTGCCTAGAACACTTCTAGGCTTGCCACATGGCTCCTGCTCTCATTTCCTTTAGGCCTCTGTGCATATTTTACCTTCTCAGTGAGGAATTCCCTCATCATGTAAAATTGTAATTCTATTTCTACCATTGAAAATTTCCTACCACTCTTATTCTGCTTTTTCTCCCTCACGTTAAGTGACATATTGCCTATTTACTAGTTTATTTAATGTGTATCTCTACTGACTAGAATATCAACTCCATGAAGACATAAACTCGGTTTATTTATCTATTTGTTTATTTTTTGCTGCATCCACCATCTTAAACATTACTTGGCACATCGTATGTGTTTAGTAGATATTTGCTGAAACCATAGCGGATTTCAGCACAGGTTTTAACTTTCCATGGTGTTGATGTTTGTGGAGTATTTTAATTTGTGACTCTAACAATGTCTCATAATACCGTCAAACCAAATTTGGCTTAACAGCTCTTTGGGATTCCAAGTCACATCGAGGAGTTTAGGGTACAGGTTCCCACTGAGATCACTACTAATTCCCATCTCCTACCTTTTCCTTTGGGAAAAACAATAAAATGTCCAAAGGATTATTTTCTTATGAAGTTAAGCCCCAGTATACCTTTATTTCCACAAATAATCATGCAATTACCGCGTGCCTAGCCTGCGCTAGTTGCCGAAGATATAGTGGGACAGACACAACTCTATGGTGTTATGGTGTTAGTATTATGGTGAATAAGGAACATAAATAAATAAATATACAGATACAGAAAGTCATTTTACAGATTGTAAAATGTGCCATGATAGACTTATACAGTGGTCTGTGAAGGAGAACTAGAGGGGATCTACTTTAGTTAGGGTCAGAGAAGCCTTTGAGGATAAGACAGTCTTCAGGCCGAAACCTAGACAATGTCTTCTGGTTAGTTTTAAACTACTAACTAGAGGGATACATTCATTCAGCTAATGTTTATGCAGCACCTAATATGGACCAGATACTATTCCACGTGCTTAGGATTCAACAGTAACGAGACAGATAAAACCCTCTGTTCTAATGCAGTTTACATGCTACTGTGGAAAGATTATTTTCTAAATGTTGTTTATAAATCTAAAATTATTACATATTAAGTATATCATTTGCAGTCCAGTCAAGACAGCAAAAATCATACTAGGTTTTTCAACAGAGGGACTCTATTATAGGGATTGGTATTGGAGATCTGAAAAAGCAGAAAGAGAGCTCTGAGGTCATACAAAGGAAATAACTTCAGAAAGCAGCCTATATAGTTGGATGGTGGGAGGATCAAAATAAAGAGTTTAGAGTTGTTTGAGTCTCATGGCTCAGAGGAGGGATCCCTGTGGCAGAGAGCTCAGATGTCTGAGGAGGTGGCACTGGTACCTCTTGGAATGCTATGAGACTGACTCTGAGGAGCTGGAGACTGGAACCAACTTATGCTGCCAGGGTGAAGGGCCTCTGCTGGGGACATACTGACAGGAACAGCAACCATACAGGAAGTAGCTAGTCCACTCTGACCTCCCACCTTCTTTAGTTTCCCCCTATTGCAGAATAATCCTAGGAAATAGAGTTTGTAGACTCCTCGCTTGAGCTTTGCAGAAGAGCGTTTGGAAGGGTAGATTTGGAGCCAAGCCACTAGTTTAATAATCAGCACAAATGGTGATATGTGCTGTGGAGAAAGATAAAGCAGGATAGGTAGTTCAAGGGTGGGAAGAAGAGCTTACAATTTACAGTAAGCCACTAGGAAGCTCTTTAACAAGAAGGTGACTTTGGAGCAAATTCTTGAAGGAAGTTTAGGAGCAACCATTGGGGCTGCCTTGAGAAAGAGTGGCCAACTGAGACAAGAGTGTTGTAGGGATGAGTAATAGCAAGTGCAAAGGCCCTGAGGCAGGATTCTTTCTCGAGTATTCTAAGAACAGAGGCCAACATGTTTGATGCAGAATGAGACATGAAGCCATGTAGTGTAAAACTTTAGAGCTTAGCTTCCAGAGTAGGAAATCCTGGGTTTTAATCCCAGTTCAGCTCCCTTAAATAGATGGGATGTACTATATTTCTTTCCAAATCCTCATTTGAAAAGTGGGCTTATTTTAGTATTTTGCTCATGATTGTGATAAGGTTTTAGGGGAAAAGAGAATACAAAGTACTTGCAGTACCTGACATGTAGTAAGTGCTTTATAACTCTTCTGTGGTGATAGTGATATTAACAGACCTCTGTTATTAGGTGAGTACATGCTACTATTTATTATTATTATGCTTTTAAAAAGAGACTGGGTCAGCCAGGCCAGGAGGCCGAGGTGAGCGGATCACAATATCAAGAGATCGAGACCATCCTGGCCAACATGGTGAAACCCCGTCTCTACTAAAAATACAAAAATTAGCTGGGTGTGGTGGTGCCTGTAGTCCTAGCTACTCGGGAGGCTGAGGCAGGGGAATTGCTTGAACCTAGGAGCTGGAGGTTGCAGTGAGCCAAGATTGTGCCACTGCACTCCAGCCTGCCAACAGAGTGAAACTCCATCTCAAAAAAAAAAAAAAAAGAGAGAGAGAGAAAGGGTCTTGGTATGTTGTCCAGTCTGAACTTGAACTTCTGTGCTCAGGCGATCCTCTCACTCTCAGCCTCTTGAGTAGCTGGGACTATTGGTGCGTGCCACTGCACCCAGCTTATTATTACACTTTGTAAAGGACCTAGAGCTTGAAAACTAGGGCAAGAAACTGTTTTTGATAATTTCTGCTGTTTTAATCCCCTGTACCCCTGTAAAGATTTTTGAATTGTGCATCAGTCAGTACTACCTTCTCCAATAAACTTTATGATGTGTTCTCACCCTCATTTTCAGTATTTGTGTAACCCGAAGCATGTAAGTGACAGGTTTGCTATTATGGTTGTAAAAAATAGAAATACTTTTTCTCTGTAACATATTGGACCATATGATTCGGTGTTGATTACAATGAAGCCTGAAGTGGCAAGTGACAATTCTGATGGCTGAGAGTTTGGCTGAAGATTCCCGGAATTCATCCCCGGCCATGAGTTGGTGCCATGGACTTTGGATACTTAGCTGTTGATAGGGTTTATTTCTGGATGGTGGGGGTACTTTTTGTCTTTGGTTCTTTCATAGATTCTACATTGTTTACAGCATTAACTTTTTATATCTGAAAAGAGAAATAAGGGACAACTACCAAAAATTTGATCAGGCCCTATTTTGTGAATTTTATATTTTCCGTGGCTTGCTTTTAGTGTAAGTATCATTCATTGACATTGGTTGGTATTCATTTAAGCATTTAGAAGGCCACTTCTTTTTTCTTAGATGTCTCATTTTCTGTTTTGCTTATGTAAAACAAAACAAAAAATTATTATACAACAGTTTATGAAGTGGTTAATTTAAGAAATTCTTTTCTTCAAATGTAACGTATGTTACATGTTGAGATTAGGAGCTCTCTGCATTTCCCAACTGGTTCATTTAAATACCTTTGGAGTTTTTAAAATTATTATTATTGTTTTGTCTTGAAACAACAAACCCATTGGAGACCAAGGCAATAGCTTCAGAATTTATTAAACACTTTGACTCTTTGCTTCCCTCTGGGCAAAAATGTGGGTTTCCCAGAAGATGAGAGCCTAACTGCTAGGTAAATAGGTTAAGAGGCAAGTATCTGGTGAAAACTTCTTATAAGAGCTCCAGGATCATCTATCATATCACCAGGTCTTCCCTGGCTGACAGGAAGCTAATGGCAGTCTCACCCTGCTGCCAAATGGAGGAAATAAAGATTGCCTCTGCCCTCTTTTTGCCCTTGATCAGCAGTTGCTGTGACAGGGATGACAAATCAGATGGAACCCAAGAGTGAGAACCAGTAAGCATTGTGTGATAATGACATTCACTTAATACACATGAAACAAAACACAACAAAAACAAAGCTCCCCAGATTTTCTTTTGTTATTTATATGTCACAACAAAGGTATCCATTTCCTTTTCATGAAAATTATATCTAATAAATATCCATTGATTGGATTTTATCTGGACTCACATTGGGTCCAGTTTGAATAGATGACAAAGGCATAATTTGCATTCTTGGATTAATGAGAATCCTGTAGGCTTAAAGTAATGTGACTGTCTTAGAAGGCAAAGCACTTGCCTGACATCTCTGAAATAAGGCCCAATTTCTATTAGATTCTATTTGAACATTATTGTCTTTATGTAACTTATAATAATTCAAAGTAACTTATAATAATAGAAACTGCTTGATTTTATTTTTTAAAAATTGGCCACTACTTTTCTGATAATACCTTTGATACCTCATATAGTATTCTAATGATATAGTTATTTTTAAAGTCAGTGTGGGTAAAGACCAGAACTTGGGTTTATCACATCAGCACAGGCTTCTGTTCCTCACTGTCTGCGTTTTCCAAGCAAATGTTTAGAAGCATTAGTAATTGGGTTTTTTAAGTTGCTGTTGTTAAAAAAAAAAAAAATCACCTCTAAAAGCTACCTAATTTGGCTTAACAATGAGACTGAAAAAAATAATTTCTATGACTCATCTATCTAGAAACTATAGTCCATAACATAAAATGAGCTACAGTTGTAGCCAGAGAAGTACCACATAATGTGAGAATGTAATTGCTCATTGAGACATGAACTAATTGAAATGAGGGCAATAACAGTTAATCAGCTGGGTCTAGATGATTTTATAGTTGCTCCAAGTCCATATATTTTTGGATTGTGATTTATAGTTACAGAGATCATTGGCAAACTTTAGATAAGGTAATGGACGGGGATGGGGAGTCAAAGCTATAGTTTAGTTTTCTGGGAATCTGCTGATGTCATTATTTATGGAGAGAAACATAAGCATGTTATGAACAACACCAGAGTCCGAAGAGTGAATTCAGCTGCCTGAGAACCCATATTATGACCAGGCTAAGCATTTCACATGTGTTGTCTCATGTAATCCTCATACACTTTTATGTGATATTTAAATTCTCATGTTTCTCAGCCTTTGCTCATGAGACACTTTTTGAATGTTTGAGTTTTTAATGCCAAATCTAAACCCCCTTCAAGGTAAATACCACTATAAATATGAGGGAAAAAAGCACATGTTAAAAAATGGAAAGATATGTTCAGTTTTATGCTACTTACTCTGTAGGCCTTCTTCAACACGATACTGCTGTGTGGCTAGAAATTTTACTGTTCCCAGTAAGTTTTCTTCAATACCATGAAGACCATGCGCGGGTAGTACTATAGTGTACCTTTCGTCGGTATCGGCTTATTAGTATTGTACCCAATTCTTCTTTATTTTTTCAACAAGTTATATGTTGTACTCTATGATATTTCCTCTTGTTTACTTTGATGTAGCCATATGTATACTTGATGGGAGCCAAAATAAAATTTACGTGTTCAAGGCTGTACACTTGAGAAGGCTTCAGAATTCTCATGCCTATGTCAACTGAGAACGAATGTATTTATTAAATGAACATGAACTCCTTTTTTCTTGTGTCTGTTTTGAATTGCTGTTGTAATTGCTTTGTTTTAGTACCAGATAGAAATTTATTTCTTTATATCCAGTTATATAATATTTACTCAATAAATATCACATTCATTTAATTATAGAAGGCTTTGATTATGTGAAGAATAACATGGTTAACATGGAATTAGGGCAATTGAGATCCTCAAATTTAGACATTGTATTTCAATAAGTAGGCATTGTCTTATGGATCCTTGCTAGTGGCTAATGACTAGAATGATGGTATTTATAGAATGTGTTGACTTTGTGATTTCTTATTGAAAGATAATACAAAAAGTTGTGGTTAGGAGCTATATAGATTCTTGTGTGACTTTGAAAAATGGTGATTAGGGATGGAAAATTTCGTCAAGGTTGGAAAAATATACCCCTCTTGGAAGAATTAAAGTAGGCATTACGTATAGAAAACTTGTATTCCTTGTTAGAGATATAGTAAGTGATCCATAGTCTTTTCTTTCTTCCATAACCATTTCCCTTTAGAAGCACAGAGTATGTTGTGGTGGGGGGGCAGATACTGTTGTTGTCATGGCTAATGCTTACCGAATGCATATTATGACCAGGTTAAGCATTTTACATGTGTTGTCTCATGTAATCCTCACACAGTCTTATCAGGCATGCATTATTATTATTCCCATTTTAGAGATGAGAAAACCAAGGCCCAAAATGTTTACCTTGTCTATGGTTGCACAGTTTGCAGATACCAGAGCTGAGATTTGAACTCACCAAATCTGGTTGTAAAGTTTATAACAATTTCTCTAGATCGCCATTCTGAAAGAGTTTTAGATCCCTGCAGTTTTTAGGAAAATGACATAACGTGGTCAGTGATTGCTGATCTCACTTTTTCTCTGAGTTCCCATATTGGGAGGACTAATGAAAGCAGCTGTTAAATTGATGAAGAGTAAATTATACTATGTATTATTATTTATGGAAATGTAACAACACCTCAACTAAATTATAATATTCATGAGAACAGCGATCAGGTTTTACCCATCTTTACATCTCTACAGTGTAATAGTTTTTTTAACAACTTTATTGATACACAATTTATACACAATAAAATTCATTCCTTTAAAGTATACAATTCTTTAGTTTTTATTATATGCACAGAACTGTGCAACCATTGAAACGATCTAATTTTAAATAATGTTCATTATTCCCCAAGGAAACCATGTAGCTATTAGCAGTCATTCCCGATTATTATTATTGTTATTATTATTTTAGACAGGGTCTCACTTTGTCACTCAGACTGGAGTGCAGTGGCGTGATCATGGCTCACTGCCGTCTCAACCTCTGCTGGTCTTAAGTGATCCTCCCACCTCAACCTCCCAAGTTTCTAGGACTACAGGCACATGCCACTATATCTGGCTAATTTAAAAAATTATTTTAGAGACGAACTTTCACTATTTGCATAGGCTGGTCTTGAACTCGTGAGCTATCATGCCTGGCCCCAGTTATTTTTTTTTTTTTTAACTAAGCAAGAAAGTTGCCAATATTGGAAACATTCAGTATTTAGCATTGAGCATGCAAAAATCACCTAATTTGTAGAAACTTGATATTCTTAATCACAGCTTTTTACCAAAATAATTATTTTCTTTTAATATGCTTTTGAAAATTATCTGATTGAAATCGTTGGAAGTAGTTCGTTCCATTTTACACAAACAATTGCTATAATTAATCAGAGAAAGCAAAAGTATTACTACCTGCCATAATAGAGAGAGTCTATCTGCTCTAATCCCTTTTCTCATAGACAACTTTTAGTGCTAGGGTATAGCATTACTGGTTTCCTGAATCCCTCTTGGAACAAAAATGCCTCAAGGATAATCCTCAAAAGTTGATTTCTGATAAGTATGTATCTAATGTTGAAGATTCTAATCCTTTATTTCCTGGATGCTTTTTAATACTGTTTGAAATGAATCGATTACAGCTTGAGAATTCTCACGTTCCTGACTTTAATGAATGTGAGGTTTCCATGAGTTTGTATGTGTCAAAAGTTCCTTCCCTGAAAAATGAGGAAAAATGGTTAATGTTCAGGTTCAAGTTGACTTTCCTGTGGAATGTTTTCTGGTCCACCTCAGTATTCTGTTTAAGAGGCAGTAAGACACAGTTCCTGACAGTTTAGGTTTGGGATCAAAGAGGTTGTGGGCAAGGGTTTTATCAGCTTGCTTCTCCCAGACCCTCAACTCCATCAGCTCCCCGCTATGTTTCCTGGATGAAGACAGTGCTGATTTATTCAACCCTGGGTGAAGAGCTGTGGAAATTCAGCTGCACCTCACTCCTCCACTAGTTTATCCTCCCACCCCTCCCCATGTCTTCTCTGTGTACAGAAGTTCCCACCACTCTATAGTAACAAAAACCTGGTTTCAAGTCCTGGTCCTGCCACTTACCAGCTGTGTAATTCTTGGCAAGTCACATAATGTTCTCATCTGTGATACAGGATAATAATATTACCTACTTTATAGTGTTGTTGCAAGGATTAAATGAGATAATGCATATAAAGAATAGATGTTGACCTAAATACAGATTTTTTAAATGAACATAATTTTCTAATGCCTTAAATTTGCTGAGGGGTTTGTATCCTTGCACATAAATTTATTTGGTCTCACAATCATTCTGTGATATAGTCAGAGCAGTGGTTACCCTTTTTGTTTCACAGATAAGGAAATTGAGTGCATAAAAGGGAATTTTCCAAGGTAGTCACATAATTAATTTAGTGGCAGAGCTGGATCAAGACTGGTTCTTCTTACATCAGCTCCTTGAGCTGCTGTTTTTGTTTATTACTGGGAACCATTTGCTTGTCCTAGACAAATATATACTCTCTTTTTGTTTTATATGATTCATTCAATAATGTGGAAGGTCCACATTTTGCTTTGACATAATGTAGATCTCCTTGAAAGGTAACATGTTTACACTTAAGTGAGAGCACCTGGCTTCCAGGAAAAGGATGCATGGTCAGTTTGCATAGTTCCTGTGGAGCTACTTGGATTTGGCACTCAATCCTTCATCCCATGTCATAGCTATGGAGAAAAGAGCTAGAAGTAGGATCATGAAAACAAGATCGGATGCTTCTCATCTCTCATGTCTAGGCCAATTTTGCAAATCATCAGCACAATGGAATAAATGCCAAGTCCTTATTTATTTCAAGTATTTTAGGTGTGGTTTTTAAAATGAGATTCCAGTACCTTCATCACACAGTGTTCCTCCATGCAAGATGGAATCTGAAAGGGTTTGCTGATCCCAAACATGCAAGTTATAACTGGAATAAAGTAATTGTCTTTACACACCTGCTGTTGAGTGGCTTGGCATTATTCCATTTATGAGACACAATTACTGACACTTCTGTGTTGAGATCTGGGATAGAAAAAATGAGGTTCCTGTTTCTGACCTTTGTTATCATAGTTGAGAGTTTTGGACAGAGAATGCCCCATTATTCAAAATGGTGCTTCTAGAAAGGATCCATTCATGTTGCCCTGAGTGGCCTTGCTTCCTTGTGAAGTGATTTGTAGATCACCACATATAAAGTGTTAAATAACTCAGCAACTTCCCCTGACCCCCGAGGAGGAGGCAGGCCTTCTTTATTTCTGTTTATTTTATAATGTGTTATAGGGATGACAATCAGTCAAATCTCTTTTAGCTGCTTTCTCATTTACAATGAGGCATCAATTCTGATTGGATACAGACCCAAACTGATTCCAAGTTCTTTGAAGACAAGGATCTTACCTTTTCAGCTTTGTTCTGCTGGAGGAACAGCACCACTGGGGGTGGGTGGAGGGGTGTGTGTGTGTGTGTGTTGCTTAGTGACACTAAGTTTGAGTCATATTTATTCACGTGACCCTTCTGAGTCTGCATAGCTATCTCATCTGGGATTACATCATGGATTTTTACCCCCTCTCTCCACTGTTTGTTTTCTAACCACTCCCACCCTCGAAAGTAGTATGAGCCATAGATTTTCTTTCAGCCCTTTCCATGGCACCGTGACCACCTTGCACATACACCTTTTCTTTTCACATTGGAATTGTTTCTGCTTCGACACACCCTTCTGTCTCTCTTTCTCACCTTTGGGTCCCTAATTCCTACTGTGATGGTGTTTGAAGGCAGGGCCTTTAGGAGGTAATTAACCGAAGGTCAGATTCTCATGATGGGATTGATGTCCCATGTGAAAAAGAGGATGGGCTCTCATTTCCTGCCATATAAAGATACAGCAAAAAGGCAGCTGTCTGAAAATCAAGAAGAGGGCCCTCTCACCAGACAGTTCTTGTTATGTTCCCCAGGCTGGATTTGAACTGCTGGGTTCAAGCAGTCCTCCCACTTCAGCTTCCCTTGTAGCTGGGACTCCAGGTGTGTGTCAAAATGCCTGTCTCAACAAATGCTTGTTGTTTAAGCCACCCAGTTTATGGTATTCTGTTATAACAGTACAAACTAACGAAGACAAGTCCTTATACTTATGTTAAGGAGAAAGTCTCAAATTGACATTTATAAGTGTCTAAGATATTTCTAATGTTTGTCACTCCCGTTTTGTGATAATAGGATAATTCAGACCTCAGGCTCAAAGCCTTAGGCTGCAGATAAAACAAAATGGCTTTATTTTTGTTGCATTTATTTTTAGTTACTTACTCTTTATGGCAGGATGAAACTGATTCTCCATTTGAGGTAAAGCTAAATGTTTCCTTTTTAAAAAAATTATACGCAGTAAAATTCACCATTTGTGGTGTGTGCTATGGGTTTTGACAAAAGCACAGTTATGTAGCCACCACAATAGGCAGGAAACAAAACAGTGTCCTCCTCCTTTCCCTAATGACCTGTGCTGCTCCCACCCTACATACCTGGTAACCACTGCTTGATTCTCCATCTCTGTAGAATATGTGGAATACAAACGGAGTAGTCATACAGTGAGTAATCTTTGAGTCTGGATTCTCTTTCCCTGAGCATAATGTGTGTGAGACTCGTCCATGCTGTGTGTATCTGTAGTTTTGCTGAGCAGTAGTTCTTTGTAGGGATGTGCCACAGTGAATTCATTCACCAAATGAACCACATTTGGTTGTTTTCCAGTTTTGGTTGATTATGCACAAAGCTCTTCTAAACATTTATGTACAGGGTTTTGTGTGAATGTGTTTTCATTTCTCTGGAGTAAACATTTAGGAGTGGGATTGTTAGGTCATATGAGAAATTTATGTTTAACTTTTTAACCAACTGCCAAACTCTTTTCCAAATGGTTGTACCATTTTGTATTCTTCCCAATAAGGCATAAGAGTTCTAGTTGCTCCATATTTTTGCCAGCATTTGGTATTACAGAAACATTTTTAAACCATTCTAATAGGTATGTGGTGGCTAAGTATTTCCTTTTTACCTAAATATGTTTATTTATTTATTTATTTATTTATTTGAGACAGAGTCTCACTCTGTTGCCCAGGCTGAAGTGCAGTGATGCGATCTCGGCTGACTGCAAACTCCGTTTCCTGGGTTCAAGCAGTTCTCTGCCTCCGCCTCTTGAGTAGCTGGGAATACAGGCGCCTGCCACCATACCTGGCTAATTTTTGTATTTTTAGTAGAGACGGGGTTTCACCATCTTGGCCAGACTGGTCTTGAACTCCTGACCTCGTGATCCACCCACTTCGGCCTCCCAAAGTGCTGGGATTACAGGCGTGAGCCACTGCACCCGGCCTGTTTAATTTTTTTTTTTATTAAATAAAATGTCTGTTTCACCACAAAGGCAGTTTGATTTGAGGGGTAGATATTGAGTAAATCGTAGTGCTGATCATCATATATGGCAAAAATTGTGCCAGAGGTAGGGTAACTGAGTGAATTTGGAGGACTAATACATTCTACTGGCCTCTAGCTCTGTCAACTAAAGAATGAACTGCATGAGGCTGTCCTGGATATCTAACTGATACTCTGGATATTTACCAGATGCAAATGATTGTGTTAGAATAGGAAAATGATGATCTGTTCTTAATACGGAAGCAGTTGCAGTGACTGTCATTTTTTGAAGTCTTGTTAGGTTTTGACAAGCAAGACCCAGATTAATTTAACAGCAGGTGATATCGTGGAATATTGACAGTTTAATCTTTGTGGGCCGATTAGTTTTCTTTAATAATCTGGCCATAAGACCATTTGGACAGTTGCTGAGTGAGATCTCAACATCTTGAAACCGGATGGCTTTGGGAATGTGAAGCAGTAGGAAATGGCTTATCAGAATTTCACCAGTAAGATTTTTCTTTTTCTACCTCAACTGGATTTTTCAAGAGAATTTCTAGAATAAAAAGATGGAGTGAACAAGTTCCCAGTGCAGTTTCCTTTTTGTAGTCATGGTTTGTGGATTTTAGTGATAAGGAAGGTCACTTTCTCGTTTCCTCAGCAGGAGTCTCTGAAGCCAGATACACTGCAAGTTTATGAACCATAAAATGTGCATAAGAAGCAGGTAGCCACTCAAGCTTTACTGGGTGAACTTTGAGGGCACTGCTAATTCATTCTGAGACACTCACTAGGACATAGCTCAAATTAATTACTTAAATTATGATCCAGTGGTGGGAAGGGTTGATATTATTCACTATTCTAGTACAAATCTTGGAGGTACTTAAATACTTGAAAAGGACCCTATTTAAGTGATGAGCAGTTTGAGGTTTAAAAATAAAATCAGGTGGAAAAATAGTACCACTTTCTCAAATCTACTTGTAGCATATTCCTATTCATTGGTAAGGCAAGTAAAGTATTGTTGACCTTGAGGCTGGCTTTCTAAGAGATGCGAAACCTTGGGACATTGTTTGTGTGATTCAGCTGGAGTCTATAAGTCTTTTGCATGTTTTTTGTGAGGACTAGGTTACTATTGAAGATACTTGAGTAAAATACCCAAGAATCAGGTCTTAAAATATTTCTTAGATAATGATTTCATTCAGTTTCTAAAATGCCAAGACAATTACCTGCCTACTGATACCATTCAGAGCATGAGAAGTGTGTAAAGAAGGAAACCATCATTTCATCTCTTCCCATTTCTGAAGTCACCTTCCTGAGGTGGCTAACCACTGTTAAGGGTATAGTATTATTATACCCATTTAACTATGTGAACTCTCATAAACTTGTAAAACATGCCATATTCTGTTTTTCAATGAAATGCAGTGATAATTTACATCTTATTCTGTAACTTGTGTGTATCACTTCAATGCACATTAAAGATATTCCTTCAGGTAACTGCATGTAGATTTAACCATTCTTTTTTTTTTTGAGATGGAGTCTCGCCTCTGTTGCCCAGGCTGGAGTGCAGTGGCGCAATCTCAGCTCACTGCAACCTCCGCCTCCCTGGTTCAAGTGATTCTCCTGCCTCAGCCTCCCGAGTAGCTGGAACTACAGGCGCCTGCCACCATGCCCGGATAATTTTTTGTATTTTTAATAGAGATGGGGTTTCACTGTGTCAGCCAGGATGATTTTGATCTCCTGACCTTGAGATCCAGGCGCCTCGGCCTCCCAAAGCGTTGGGATTACAGGCGTGAGGCACTGCACCTGGCCAATTTAACCATTCTTTACCATTTACCATTACATAGCTAAAACATTTTCCCAAGGGTGGATCAACCATTTTTCATTCGATCATTTCCATATTCTTGGACAATCATTTTTTTCAAAGCATATGAGAGTTTTTTTGTTTGTTTGTTTGTTTGTTTTTAAGAGAGGTTTTCTTTTATCTGTTTGAGATGTCATGCTGTTTCGGGTATGTTTCTTGTTCTTGAGTGCTAGAAGTTGTTTGGGACATGGTACTGGATGTAGTGTAATGAAGGCAACTCAGACATTCTCATGGTTGAGAGCTGTACTGACCAGTCCAGTAGCCAGTAGCCACATGTGGCTATTTAAACTTAAAGTCATTAAGATTAAATAAAAGTTCATATTCAGTTTCTCAGTCACACTGGCCAGCCACTTTTTAACAGCTACATGTGGCTAGGGGCTACCATGTTAGACAGCACAGATGGAACATTTCCATGAAGACAGGTTCCATCAGACAATGATGGTTAAGGATGAGGGATGCTGCCATCAGATTACCTGCATCCAGACAGACCACGGCTCTGCCCAACTTGTTACGTAACCTTGGACAGGTTACTTCTCTGAGTCTGAGCTTCCTCATCAATAAAATGAGGGTAATAATAATCCTTACTTCTGGGTTTCTTGTGAAGATTATATACAATAATAGTACTGATTAAGTGCTTAACACCTTGCTTGGGACATAAGTGAACATCTGAGAAATGGAAGCTATTATTTTTTTCCCAGTGTTATATATTTTTTTCTTTTTTGGGGGGTTGGACACTGTGTTTATTATTAGCTTAAAGCTAATAACTGCAAGATATTGTTGGCCCAATTTCTAGCTAGAGAAACAGAAGGCAGTATTGTAGGCTAAGGAAAATCCCAGTTTGTCAGCCCGGTGGCTTTTTTTTTTTTATTTTTATTAATACGCTGTCCCTGAGAAACATGGTTGAATTTGTTTTACTCGTCTTCTGTCAGGAAGTAACCCTTCTGGCTTTGTTAGAAGCATGGTTTGTAATAATTGTACCCAACCCAGATGGCTCCTGAAAACCCTTTGAAATGCCATCTGCCAGGCGTGTGTCCAGCCAGCAGCCTGTCATTCTGCTACAAGAAAAGAGAAGGCGGGGTCCCCTCCCTGGGTCCTTTTCTCCAAAGCATCGCTGAATGGAGCCTGGTCAGCCTGGCCCAGACCCAGGGCAGGCTGCTCAGAGGATAGCTGGGAAACCTCCTGCTAGCCTGAGCATGGAAAGGTTTTGTCTGGGTAATAAACCCTGAACGGTTTATGGGTGGAGACTTGCCCGCCCACCCACTCCCTTCCCCTGCTGCTCTAAGGCATCCTAAGCATATTGATTTACATGGAAAAATGGGATCTTAGTTTCATGTTTCCTCTGAAATCTAGCATTTTTGACATTCTTGATTATTTTGAATCCTCTCAGGAAATTAAGACCCCAGGGTGATTGTTGTCTTTAAGGTAAACCTGATAAATTGGATCTGAAAACATCATTGAAAGAATGGCAAAGATGGCTGCAGAAGGAGAAGAAAATCAACGTTGTCTGGTTTGGCAAGACTATAAAACTCAACACATTTTTTGTTTTGTTTTATTTTGTCCTCATTTTTTTTTTTTTTTTTTTTTGATGGCATAGTGTTACTTCACAATCCTTATTTTTTTCTACGCAGCAAGTTTTCTCTTTGTGACTAGTTAGGACAGATCCTTTCACAGCAACTTTCAAAGAGCTTCTATTCTTGCACTGCACTGGAATTCCCAGTGTGATGTAGACTGTTTGTGTTTTACAAGTAGCTGGCTG
>NW_012102144.1:2397116-2409186 GCF_000951045.1 Mandrillus leucophaeus | reverse complement strand
AAAACTCAACACATTTTTTGTTTTGTTTTATTTTGTCCTTTTTTTTTTTTTTTTTTTTTTTGAGATGGATTAAGTTAATGGAACTTTGGTATGGAGGCTGAATATGAGAGTTGCCATATAGAACATATTTAGGACAGATCCTTTCACAGCAACTTTCAAAGAGCTTCTATTCTTGCACTGCACTGGAATTCCCAGTGTGATGTAGACTGTTTGTGTTTTACAAGTAGCTGGCTGAACAGCTTTTTCACTTGGCTCCAAGACATCACACCCTCCTTTTTTGCTCCTATCTTGCTGGCTACTACTGCTTAGTCTCCTTTGACGATCTTTCTCTTACTCCTATCTTCTAAAAGTTAAAAGTTCTTAGTGTTCACTCCAAACTTCTTCGCTTTTTTTTCCTAAACTCTCTCTGTAGATTTTATCTTTGTCTCTTACCTTCAGATGCCTTTGGTTTACTAATCAACTGATCACCCTTATTATTATTAAGTTTACATTCCACCCTCTACTCTGACCTTCAGACTTTTAAGATCAACTGTGCTCCAGCTCTCTGCACCTAGCTGTCTATTAGGCATTTCAAACCTAACATGTCCAAAAGTGAACTTTTGATTTTCCCTTTTCCCAAAACCATTCCCCTCAGCCTTCTCAATCTCTGCAAATGGCACAGCCCATTTGCCCAGATCACAACATAAGTATTTCTGTCTTCATTCTTCTGTCTTTCTTACATACAACATCCAATCCATCAGCGAGTTCTATTAGTTCTGTCTTCAAAATATAGACCTAACATGGTGTGATGAGCTGACATACTTTGTTTTTAACTTTAATTTAATTTTAACTGCTGAGATACTTATGTAGGACGTGCGAGTTTGTTACGTAGGTAAACATGTGCCATGGTGGTTTGCTGCATCTGACAATCCATCATCTAAGTATTAAGCCTCACATGCATTAGCTATTTATCCTGGTGCATCTCCAACCCCCTGATGCTCTCTTTCCTCCATCGGTGGGTGGCATGGAGAGCATCAGGATAAATAGCTAATGCATGCGGTGCTTAATACCTTGATGATGGGTTTTACTTTTAATATGTCTGTTCTATTGACTGTACTGTAGCTCTTTAAAATACTCTGTTTGTAATAGAAATCTCACTGCTTCTTATCAGTGCTGTCCTACTATTCTAGTCCATATCTTGATTACCATTCACCTGGACACTATGGTAACCACCTAACTGGTCCCCCTGCTTCTATTCCTGTCCAACCCACCTTACTCTGCCAAAACGTGTTCTCCTTGAAGTCAAAGAGCTTTAAAAAGGAAAACCAAGCCGAGTGTGGTGGCTCATGCCTGTAATCCCAGTAATTTGGAGGCCAAGGTAGGAGGACTGCTTGAGGCCAGGAGTTGGAGACCAGCCTGGGCAATATAGTGAGACACCCCCCCCCCATCTGTAAAAAAAAAAAAAAAATTAGCTGAGTGTGGTGGCACATGCCTGTAGTCCTAACTACTCAGGAGGCTGAGGTGAAAGGATCTCTTGAGCCCAGGAGCTGTGATTCCTCCACTGCACTCCAGCCTGAGCGATAGAGCAAGACTCTGTCTCTAAAAAGAAAAATAAAAGAAAAGTCAAATCAAGGCACCCCCTTGCTCAAAACCATTCTAAGAATGGCATTCCATTATCCTTAGAATAAAATATGAAGTGTTTTCTGTGGCCTACGTAATCTTGCCCCTTGCTTTCGTTTCCAGCCCTTTTTTCATCACTGTACTGCAACCATGCTGGCCTTTCTGCCCTTTCCTCGACACACCAGATCACACCTGTATCAAAGCCTTTGCCCTTCCCTCTGCCTGGATGCATTCCCCATCACCTTTGCATTCGCCAGGCTCTTCCTCATCACCTAGCTAAAATAGCTTCCCTACTTCTCCCTTGCTTCCTCCCTCCATGACACTGTCTAAACCTTTAACCTATGTTGCTCCGAGATACCTTCTGATCCTTCAGTCTATAGAAGAATGATTTCCTCCTGACACTATATGCTGTATTTATTTATATACATATTTGTTTTCTGTGTCTCACAGTAACATATAAATTCCATGAGGGCATGAGCTTTGTCTTGTTCACAAGTGTTTCCCCAGTGCCTGAACTAGTGCCTGGCATATGTTGGGGCCCCAGTAAATATTTGTTGAATAATGCCATGGCATTATTCATGGCAATATGTAATGCCATGAATACACACACACATACATATACAGATATATATATAAAATAACAGATTATTATAGTGGGATTTGAACAGTAAGATTCCATCAATTAATTCTAACAAAAACATAAACTATAATGTCTACTAAAAATTTTTGAGCAAAGCCTTCAGAAAGGATTATCTCATTCAATACACACAACAAACTTATGGATTAGGTGCCATTGTTGTCCCTATTTTGCAAACAAGGACACTGAGAAATAGTAGACACTAAGGAACCTGTCCAAGACCACAAGTTGGAGAGGTAGACCATGAACCTAGCATTCCCGCTCCAGATCACTGCTCTTTAACAGTATGTGATACTGTCTCTATGTTTCCTGTGCCTGACACTTGATATGTAAATTTAAAAGTTGTGAACTACCTCAAGGGATTTGTCATCACCTGCCAGGGGAGGCACGAAATGGGAACAAATTAGGAAACAGTGTAAGAGTATCTGACTTCTTTAACCCCAAGGCTCTAGCATGCTGATTATGAGAAGCAAACATCTATAATATAACCATTCTATGCCCAATTTGCAGCTATTTAAAATATGCAGATTTCAGATAGAAGAATTGTGTACACTAAAAATACATTTTGCCTGAGTAACGTGTGTAGTAAGTGTTGAGTGTTTTTGACTTATGAAAATTATGAATATCCAGTACAGGTGTGGATGCGGTCATTCACATGGGCAAATGATCAGAGACTGCACAGCGCTAAGAACTTCAGGGCCACTAGGCACATACAGTTGGTTATTTAATTCCTAGGCATAGGGAAATATCCTTGCTTATTATATAGGAAAACATTGATGTTAAATCACCACCACAGGTAATAATGCCTTGCAAAATGAGCTCTGTTGAATGTAACAGCAGAAATCACATTTTTTGCTCTCTCTTTTTTTTTTTTTTTTTTTGGTCTCATAATATTTAACATAGGCTCCTAGTACACGGTACATAGTTGCTGCTTGGCTTATTTTCCTTTCTTGACTTATGTGTAAACCACAGTCTGCTCATTGCTTCTACTTTGTTGACTGAGATTGGGCTACAATGTTAGATCCACAGCCCAGCACCTGAGCTAGGTGACTTTTGTTCTCTGGATGCTCTGCATGATTTCATAAGAGGAAGTGTTACATTTGTCAGCCACTGAGAAGATGACCAGATTAATTCAGGGGGAGAATTTTCTAGCAAATGCAGTGTCCTTTCTTCCTAGTCAGAATTCATGGATGGCCTCTTTTTGCCAAACATATTCATTACATGAGGAGCAGCAGCATTTTAATCGCTGGGAGATGTCCAACCACAGATCTTGGGCAGTCAGATTTCTCTAGTGATGTGTTTATGCAGCAGATGTCATTTTCTTTAAAGGGCTTTGGAACTTGCCGGTTGTATTGAGGAACACAAGAATTTCAAGACCTGTGATAAAAACACAGACCCTTTAGGATCTGAGCTTAAGGTGGATACATTTTTAGTATTTACTAGAGTCCTAAAAGCTGCTGACTGTGAATGTTGTCTGTATAAAATCCAGTTCACCTTTTCTATTCAGTGCATTGTCAAAAATGGTATAAAACTCTCTCTAGGTGACCCAGCTGTGCTTGTTTTTCTCTGTCTCCCATTTGGGGTTCCCAGGCACTAGAGTGTGGAAGTGAGAATGCTGTTGTGTTGTGTTAGAAAGAAGTTGCCTTTACTGTGTCCCTGTCTGGACAGATGAGGCGGCAGAGTCTTAGGTACGCCAGCTTACTAAACAGGTTATTTTAATTACACCTGGATGTGGAACTTCCTGTTTTAGTTGACTGATGGTTTGTTGTGCCTTTGTATTTTCTGCTACAGGCACAACCCGATCTCCCAGAGAAGGAGAAGTGCCTGGCGTGGACTATAACTTTCTGACTGTGAAGGAGTTCTTGGACCTCGAGCAGAGCGGGACTCTTCTGGAAGTTGGCACCTATGAAGGTGAGTTACTTGTACGGCAGCATAAAAAGCTTCTCTCCTGGGTACTTCAGAGGAGCCCAGAGCCATGCGGGCAAAAATGTTTTGTGGAATCTGGCGGTCTAAACAAATAACAGGAGATTGCAGTTCACTTTAATATGACGAATAATAGCTAAAGTCTGTGGAATAAGGCTTTGTGGAGCTCTTTAAAAATAGTTTTTGTTTTTCTCTAGGAGTTTTCTTTTTTAATTTACCTATTCAAGTGTGCGGGTGTGTTTTGTTTTTTAATATGGACATGTGTGGTATTAGAAAAGAAGGAAGAATCATGGTTAATCACAAAATGTGACCCTATAAGTAGTGTTGTTTTAATCTTGAAGAAATAAAATGTCACTTTCCTGATTGATTTTTAATGTATTTTTATGTGATTCATAAAGCAAACTATTTTTGTTTGTTTGTTTGTTTGTTTTGAGACGGAGTCTCGCTCTGTCGCCCAGGTTGGAGTGCAGTGGCATGATCTCGGCTCACTGCAAGCTCCGCCTCCGGGGTTCACGCCATTTCCCTGCCTCAGCCTCCCGAGTAGCTGGAACTACCGGCGTCCGTCACCTCGCCCAGCTGATTTTTGTATTTATAGTAGAAACGGGATTTCATTGTGTTAGCCAGGATGATCTCAATCTCCTGACCTCGTGATCCGCCCGCCTCGGCCTCCCAAAGTGCTGGGATTACAGGAAAGCAAATTATTTTTAAAATGTTTACTTAAGTAATCTGCATATACCTGTCTCCCACCTGCCTAATTTAGGATTCAATATTATAAATAATCTGATTACTCTTCTGAAGTTGATGTCAATACAGACATGCATGTGCATGTGCATATATCCATGTGTGCATGCATGTTGTATGGATATTCCCATTTCTTCCCTGTTTTCTCCAAAAGGTAGTATACAGTACATGCTGTTTGGTACCTTGCTCTTTTTGTTTAACAGTATGTCTTAATAGGTCATTGCTATTCGGTAATAAAGCACTTCTGGTTTTCTTCTTGAAATATAATTATAAAAATTTTATTTCTTTTGTATGGGCATACCATAATTTATTTAACCACTTCCCTCTGAACAAATATTTGAGTCAATTTCAATGTTTCATATTTCTAAACACTGCTGAGTTGAATGACATGAATGTATCATTTCACATAGGTGCAAACATATCCATAGGATCAGATCCCATTGCTGGGTCAAAGCCGAATATGGTGGAAAAAAGTCATGTTTTTCTGAAAACAGTATTATAGCTTGATTACTTTTTGGAGTGTTATTATTGTTTGAGGCAGAAGTGGCACAATCATACTATTAACTAGGACAGATTATTAACTTGGTCAAGTTATTATGTGTATCTCTTTACTAACTCTTTAAAATTTGGATTTATTAGGCATTCACAGGAACATTTTAAAGATTAGGCATAAACATAAAGGGTAAATACAAAGTAGATTATTATTTTATTAGGGACATTCTAGCTTTAATGTGATAATTGCTCCTGTTATGGTGACTAACAGTCATATCATGATCATGAATCTTAAAGATGCTGTTTCTGGTTTGATATTCTTTGGAGAAGGGGAGGAGCATTGTCTTTGTACATACTGCTCGTTTCCAAATTGTGAATATACAGTAGACAGTGTATATTAATCAAACTCCTGCTCATGAAGTCAGGAATTTTTATTTGTTTGTTTTTGAGTATTGCTAACTATCAGTTGGCTTAGTTTCCTGAAACTACATGTTGGGATGTGACTGGGTGGCTGGTGGGCTGGGCAGGAGTCCGAGAATAATCGAGGTCTAGGAGTGTATAGAGGGAAGGGAGGGGGACTGCGGGAAGGTACAAGGAGCTTCTTCAACTTGTTGTCAGCATGCTGTCCTCACATGTTGTACATGTGAATTGAGCTAAAACTTCAGTGGCCATGGATAGAGCATGTGTGACTCCTCTTTGGTTAGCAGAGAGAGAATTGTCCTCCTCTGAAATTAGTTATGCCCATCTAGGGGGCTTCAGTCATCAAATATACAAAACGTCTATTTGCATTTTTGGAGAGGCTGGGGTAGGAGTGTTTGTACAAAGCAAAAGAGGATTGGGTCGGACAGGAAAAACTTGTGATTTAGGCTCCAATTTAACTTGAAAGATGGAAAGTAAACTCGCTTTATTCAATGTTAATGGAACAAATGATATATAGGTGGAGTCAGTTCTTTTTCTCATTTAATTTTATCATTGCAACAGAGGCAGCTATTATCTTCACTGAATTTTTAGATGGAGACACTGGAGCGAAGTGGCATTAAATAACTTTTTCAGAGTTGCACAGCCAGTTCTAGAATGCTAGAACAGGAACCAAACCCAGCTCAATGTGACTCTCAGATCCTACACTCTTTCCTAAAAACCCCAAAAATATCCTAGATGTAACTAAAAAGCTAAGGAAAGTAGCCATTAGTACGTGAAGCTAATTTCCTTGTGTGTAGCAACAGAGGAATGTTTTTCAGAAAATGTCTGATTGTCTTATAGAAAATGGTGCCTTTGTGAGTGTTGCGTCGTTATTTTGGAACTGGAATTTTCTTAGGTGCAGTATTAATCTTTTCCACGTCTAACCCATTTGACTGTGCAGTGTTCTTCAACCTTTGGCCTATTAGCAATGAAATTTCCCTACCACATGAGATGGCTCATAAGTTTTTTTTTTTTGGAAACAGAGTCTCACTCTGTCGCCCAGGCTGGAGTACAGTGGCACAATCTCGGCTCACTGCAACCTCTGTCTCCCGTGTTCAAGCGATTCTCCTACCTCAGCATCCTGATTAGCTGGAACTACAGGTGCATGCCACTGTGCCCGGCTAAGGTTTTATATTTTTAGTAGAGTTGGGGTTTCACTGTGTTGGCCAGGATGGTCTCAGTCTCATGACTTCGTGATCTGCCTGCCTCGACCTCCCATGGTGCCGGGATTACAGGCATGAGCCACCGTTCCTATAATTTTTTGGAACTGACCCGAGTATACTATATTGACTCTTAAAAACTGAGAGCCAAATGGAATGTTTATGAAATGCCTTATGCCCTCAGAGGAGTAGGGCTGGAAAGACATTTAGAGAACTTTCTCTGTCTTTGCCTCTCCTGGATAAGTCCCTTGATGGTGGCTGCTGTCTATTGGTGGACACTAACAAGCTTGCAAGCCCTGCTGTCACACTGCCTGAGTTTGATTCTCAGCCCTTTTGCATTGAGCTGTGTGCCCTCCGGCAAGTTACTTAATGCTCCATGTCTCCATTTTCCCATTGGTAAAATTAGGATAATAATAGTGCTTCCTCAGAGGTAGGGCTAAATGAGACAATAATTGGAAAGGGCTTAGCAGAGTGTCTGACACATGTAAGCTCTCCATCAGCGTTAGCTCTTGTATTTACACGCACCTAGTTCTAAATTGCTCCCGTAGTGGATCCCTTTCCTCTCTACTAGTCAGTAAACCAGCAGATTTGCCAGTGAAATGTCTTTATTTACTTCCCAGGTACTCACCTTATTTTTTACCCTCCTGAAATTGCTTTCTCCACACCTCTACTGGTTCCAGAGAGGAAAAGTCTACCACAACAACACAAAGCACTCTTTAAAGCACGACATGTATAAATGTTTAAGTAACAGTAATAAGCATACATGATGGAATAGTTCCTACAATAAAAGACTTAAAACTAGCTAAGTCCTAGTTGCTTCCCCTCTTCCATGTAGGTAACCATTATTAAAGATGCTAGTGCAAATGTCCGGAAAACTTATATGTACACAGCATATATGTATATCTTGTTTATTTCACTCTGTTATTGCCCTTTGCCCTTAACACAGCTTGGAGATCTTTCCACATTACCCCATACAGTTTCACCTCATTCTTTATAAATGCTGCATAGTATCCTAGTGAATAAGTGTGTGTGTGTATGTGTGTGTATATACACACACACACACAATGAGTATCCCAGTGAATGAGTGTGTGTGTGTATGTATGTGTGTGTGTGTGTGTGTGTGTGTGTGTGTGTATAAAACTTATTTAATCAGCCCTCTGCAGATGGACATTTTAAATGTCCCCTGCCTTACCTCCCCCTTCTGTTTTTGGTGGTGGTGTTATAAACAGTGCTTCAGGTATCTTGTTATACAATTATGAGCATAACTGTAGGGTAAATTTCTGGTAGCACAGTTTTAAAGCAAGCCTTTTAATGCATGTATAATTTATTTCAACAAGTATTTATTGAGCATTTATTTCAGGCCAATAATCTCTTCTTAGTTCACATGGTAAACCAAGGATAGAGCTGGGATTCAAATTCAAGTACTCTAGCTGCAGAGTCTATACTCTTACCCCGCTCAGTCTTGTGAGGCGGATTAAACATAAACAATTTTGTTGGGCATGGTGGCTGACACCTGTAATCCCAGCATTTTGGGAGGCTGAGGTGGGAGGATTGCTTGAGCTCAGGAGCTCACAGCCAGCCTGGGCAACATGGCAAAGCCCATCTCTACAAAAAAAAAAAAAATACAAAAAATGAGCCAGGCATGGTGGCATCCACCTGTAGTCCCAGCTACTTGGGAGGCTGAGGTGGGAGAATCACCTGATCCTGGGAAGTTCGAGGTTGCAGTGAGCCACGATCACACCACTGCACTCCAGCCTGGACAACAGGAGTGAGACTGTATAATATATGAACGAATGAATGAATGAATGTAAACAATTTTAAGAAAAGTGATGAATGGGCCGGGTTTGGTGGCTCACACCTGTAATCCCAACACTTCGGGAGGCCAAGGTGGGCGGATCATTTTAGGTCAGGAATTCAAGACAAGCCTGGCCAACATGGTAAAACCCCCTCTCTACCAAAAAAAATACAAAAATTAGCTGGGCTTGGTGGTGCATGCCTATAGTCCCAGCTACTTGGGAGGCTGAGGTGGGAGAATCACTTGAACCCAAGAGGCAGATGTTGCAGTGAGCCGAGATTGTGCCACTGCACTCCAGCCTGAGTGACAACGTGAGACCCTGTCTCAAAAAACAAAAAAAAAAAGAAAAAAGAAAAATGATGAATATTCTGAGAGAAACTACACAGCGCTCCAGAAGCTTATAGGAAGGGCACACCATTTCTTCTAGTTTTGGCAGACACCCTGGAGGAGGCAAAGCTATGTGAGGACTATATTTCTGCCACTTTGGGTCAGGTGAGAGGCTGGGAGATGGTGTTTGAGTTTAATAGTCGGCATGGGTGGTGGGGCCTGAATCCACAGAGAGTGATGTGATGATGAACCAAGAGAGGGTTAGAAGGGTGGCTTCTAGAAAGGGGAGGGAAGCAAGCACACCCTGTTTCCCTTAGAACCACTGCTGTCCCATAAGAACTTCTTTCCTTGCTGGTAATGTTCAATATTCTGTACTGTCCAGTATGGCAGCCGGTAGCCACCTGTGGCTCTTGTGATTGAGAAACCGAGTTTTAATTTAACTTTAATTCAATATAAACTCATTTAAATGTAAGTAGCCACACATGGCTGGTGGCTCCAGTTTTAGAGTCAAAGCTTCTAAAAGGAAGGTTAAGGACCTGCTCAGCAAGATCTTCTCTGTCCTCACAGCTGACTTCACAAAGCAAAGCATGTCTTAAGAGTTAAGCTCCTTTCAGAAAGAATCATCATTTTGATCCTCCCAAAGAGGATGTTATGCAAAGGAGTGATGATCTTCTTTTGTGGATACACTCTTTGACAGGCGAGATGCAGACAAATAGAGTGAACCAGTGAAGCCTCAAGGCCCAGTAACCTTCAGAATTCTCTTTCAAGCCCAATATTTGCTTAATTGAGATTGGTAGGGATGTAGGACTTTACAGCTGGAACTGCAGTAAAGTTAGTTTCTTCAGATAATAGAACTGAGTTCCAGAGAGAGCTTGGTTTAAGATACTGCAAGGAATTAGGAACATAGCCTGGCCAAATGTTGCAGGACTGGGATGCTTTTATTTCCCTGTTGCCTGAAAAGTAATGCTTCTTTTGTAGCCTCAGTTACTAGTTTGTGAGTTCATTCATGTATTTATTAAAGATAAAATGCTGAACAAAAGCAGATATGGTTGTGGTCACTGTCTTTATGGGTCTTAACTGTCTAGTGGACAAGACACATTATTTAAATAAAGAAATAAATATCCAATTTTAAGTGTGCAAAGGTCTTTAAAGGAGACCATAAGATGGGGAGAGTGGATGTCTATGGAATTGAGGAAAGGTACCCCTGTAGAAGTAGTAATTGAAGTGAGGTCTGATGGGTGAGCTGGAGTTAGGTTGCTGGATTTAGCAAATAAAAACACGGAACACCCTGTTTTGCATATCATCTGGCAACACCAGTTGGAGTTGCCTTTGGACCACATTGATGATGGTGGTGGTAAATAGTCAGCTGAATCTAGAGATATTTATGTGAAAAGCTGAATTTGTTAATGTATTGGTTATTGTGAGAAGGAGGTAGAAAAGACAGATGATGGTAATCCTGCTAAGATGACTCCTAGTTTCTGTCTTCTATAACTAGATAGACAGTGGTACCATTTGTGAAAATTAAAAAATACTAGAATTGGGGTAGGTTTGACAGGCAGAGGCTCCATCCTGAAACTTTCTATCCCCTCCCCAGCAACTGTAACGCTGAGAGTTCCATATACTCCTAGCAGAGTAGAGCCCCTTCCTAGCTATGTAAGGAATCTGATTATCACCCCTCACAAGGCATAGAAGTTATTAGTAGAGTTTGTCATTGATTTCCACTTCATAATTTGAACCAGCTCCTCATTCTGCCACTGAACAGAATTGGCATCATAGCAAGGCAAAGAAGACAAGAATAAGCACATCTTTCCAACTTGGGCCAACTTCCTAATTGTGGCACCAAGCTGATTTATTTGATATGGTGCTTAAAATAAGTCAGCGGAACCATTTCCCTTTTCCCTTGCTTTTCTTGTTTGTCTGTTGACATTTTTGCTCTGCAAGACAGGTCACTGCCTCAGCCATCCCTTGGGACTTCTCTAGGAGAGAGTTTACAAGGAATGAACTGTTCAGTGGAGGGTGAGGGTCCAGACATGGCTGTTTTGCAAATGCCTCTGTGTAGAAGAGGCTGATTACACACTTTGGGCATTGCAAAGGTTTTCCTTCCGCGTAGAAGTGCAGTGCCAGGGTGACATTTCAAACTGGAGTTATGGGTTGCATATTTCTGCATGTTAATTAGGAAGAGGATGTCAGCATTCAATAATGTTGTTGTTTTGCTTCCTAGAAGGTCTGCAAAAAGGCAGCTGCCAATGGTTTAATTTTTGGGGACACAGAGGTAAAACAGGGGTGAAGAGAGTTCTTGTTTCTGGTTAAAGAAAACGAGACTGTCTAGAGTCCTGTTCTTTGGCAGGCCCTAGAAGCAGTCTGTTGTGATGAGCTCTGTTGGCAAACTCTGCCGTGGAATGTTCTCTGTTGATAATGAAAGTGACCAGATGAAATCTGTGCTATAATTGGCTGTTCTTCTGCTTATGAAGATGGGGAGGCTGGAGAAGCTTTCTTTAATTCCCTGCTTAGAGATCCCCAAAGATTCTTGGAGTCAAAAGCATAGATGTCAGAGACAGACTAATCTGTGTTTAAATGCCAGTCATCATTTTTGACTTGTGTGAATATCAGTTTCTTTATGTGAAAATGGGAATATTGATGCCTTTTTTTTTCTGTAAGATTGTTTATGAAGATTAGAATAAGTGAATATATGGGTAGTGATAATCGGTGCACAATAAATGTAACTTTAAAAAATGTTGTTATTTGAATATGTGTTTTGATAATACACTCTTCTACACGTTAACCCTATTATCTGTCTACAACATCAGGCCTGACTGGAGACTGCCAGAGTTTATTATAGGCTAACATTGTGCCAAGCACAGTGCTGGGTGCTTTATACACATTGTCAGATTTAATCTTGACAAAAACCCTATTAGGTTGCCATGATTTTTATCTTTA
>NW_012102144.1:2388888-2395601 GCF_000951045.1 Mandrillus leucophaeus | reverse complement strand
CACTGTCTTTATGGGTCTTAACTGTCTAGTGGACAAGACACATTATTTAAATAAAGAAATAAATATCCAATTTTAAGTGTGCAAAGGTCTTTAAAGGAGACCATAAGATGGGGAGAGTGGATGTCTATGGAATTGAGAAAAGGTACCCCTGTAGAAGTAGTAATTGAAGTGAGGTCTGATGGGTGAGCTGGAGTTAGGTTGCTGGATTTAGCAAATAAAAACACGGAACACCCTGTTTTGCATATCATCTGGCAACACCAGTTGGAGTTGCCTTTGGACCACATTGATGATGGTGGTGGTAAATAGTCAGCTGAATCTAGAGATATTTATGTGAAAAGCTGAATTTGTTAATGTATTGGTTATTGTGAGAAGGAGGTAGAAAAGACAGATGATGGTAATCCTGCTAAGATGACTCCTAGTTTCTGTCTTCTATAACTAGATAGACAGTGGTACCATTTGTGAAAATTAAAAAATACTAGAATTGGGGTAGGTTTGACAGGCAGAGGCTCCATCCTGAAACTTTCTATCCCCTCCCCAGCAACTGTAACGCTGAGAGTTCCATATACTCCTAGCAGAGTAGAGCCCCTTCCTAGCTATGTAAGGAATCTGATTATCACCCCTCACAAGGCATAGAAGTTATTAGTAGAGTTTGTCATTGATTTCCACTTCATAATTTGAACCAGCTCCTCATTCTGCCACTGAACAGAATTGGCATCATAGCAAGGCAAAGAAGACAAGAATAAGCACATCTTTCCAACTTGGGCCAACTTCCTAATTGTGGCACCAAGCTGATTTATTTGATATGGTGCTTAAAATAAGTCAGCGGAACCATTTCCCTTTTCCCTTGCTTTTCTTGTTTGTCTGTTGACATTTTTGCTCTGCAAGACAGGTCACTGCCTCAGCCATCCCTTGGGACTTCTCTAGGAGAGAGTTTACAAGGAATGAACTGTTCAGTGGAGGGTGAGGGTCCAGACATGGCTGTTTTGCAAATGCCTCTGTGTAGAAGAGGCTGATTACACACTTTGGGCATTGCAAAGGTTTTCCTTCCGCGTAGAAGTGCAGTGCCAGGGTGACATTTCAAACTGGAGTTATGGGTTGCATATTTCTGCATGTTAATTAGGAAGAGGATGTCAGCATTCAATAATGTTGTTGTTTTGCTTCCTAGAAGGTCTGCAAAAAGGCAGCTGCCAATGGTTTAATTTTTGGGGACACAGAGGTAAAACAGGGGTGAAGAGAGTTATTGTTTCTGGTTAAAGAAAACGAGACTGTCTAGAGTCCTGTTCTTTGGCAGGCCCTAGAAGCAGTCTGTTGTGATGAGCTCTGTTGGCAAACTCTGCCGTGGAATGTTCTCTGTTGATAATGAAAGTGACCAGATGAAATCTGTGCTATAATTGGCTGTTCTTCTGCTTATGAAGATGGGGAGGCTGGAGAAGCTTTCTTTAATTCCCTGCTTAGAGATCCCCAAAGATTCTTGGAGTCAAAAGCATAGATGTCAGAGACAGACTAATCTGTGTTTAAATGCCAGTCATCATTTTTGACTTGTGTGAATATCAGTTTCTTTATGTGAAAATGGGAATATTGATGCCTTTTTTTTCTGTAAGATTGTTTATGAAGATTAGAATAAGTGAATATATGGGTAGTGATAATCGGTGCACAATAAATGTAACTTTAAAAAATGTTGTTATTTGAATATATGTTTTGATAATACACTCTTCTACACGTTAACCCTATTATCTGTCTACAACATCAGGCCTGACTGGAGACTGCCAGAGTTTATTATAGGCTAACATTGTGCCAAGCACAGTGCTGGGTGCTTTATACACATTGTCAGATTTAATCTTGACAAAAACCCTATTAGGTTGCCATGATTTTTATCTTTATCCTATGTGAACTGAGGCTGAAGACAGAGAGGTCCCTTATGTCACTCAGGGTCATAAAGCTCTTATATTGTCCTCTTTGATCTGGTATTAGAAGCCAAATGGCACTGGCAAGGACAAACTGCTAATTATAGGACAGTGGTGTATTGTCCTTCTGTGCGTGAACATTGTATTTTTGTAGGGTGGGGCAGGTAGGAAAAGGAAGAGTAAAAAGAAAGGATTGCAGTTTTGTGAAGGAACTATCGTGTGCTGAGCAAGCAAGTAGCAAAGTGAAGTGAGGCAGATCTTGGTAATTCAGATGTAATTGATGGACTGGAAAGAAAGTGTTGTGAGTCATGCTATTAAAAACTGGATCCACAATACAGGTTTTTAGGAGGATCCCAGGCTGGAATTCATGTGCACGCTCTGCACTTATTCATTTACTCATTCTGCAGTGAATTACTGGGTAATAGTATGTGCCTGGCACTGTGTCAGGTCTGAGAACACAGTGGTACCCAAAATCAGATGTGGCCCCTGGCCTCTTGGAGCTTATAGTCTAGAGGTGAAGACTGGCACTAAATAATTAAACAGTCTGCTATATACAATAAAGGGCATTAGGAAGGGGAGGTACATGGTTCCTTGAGAACATATAAGAACTGATAAGGACAGCTTTGATCTAGTCTTTGGAGTCAGAGATACTGTTGCTGAGGATAAGCAGGCAGTAACAGGGTGAGGAGCAGAGGGAGGAGTGAGTGCAAGAGCTATGAGGTGGGGAAGGGGGCACAGTTTACATGCTGGGGGCCAAAAGGCAACCAGTGAGGTCAGAGCAAAAAGAACAAGGTGAAGGCAATCAGGACAAGTGCTTGGAGAGTGGGCCTGGGGCAGACCACTCAGGACCTTGAGGCCAAGGCAAAATCAGATACGCTGGATGTCCATGTATTCATGTACTCTATACATATTTGCAATATACGTAAAGAAAGTAAGGTTTTTGTACCCCTCCCCCCAAAAAAAAAACCATTTTTGCCCCCTTGGGGGTCATATTGCCCCGGTTAAAAATGCATGCTGTAGATTCCCAGCCATGGGTAGTCACTACCATCCTGTTCTCGGGCTTATTTTCAAAAACTTGTCTCGTAGGAAGAAGACAGACAAGTACCCCCAATTCCCACCCCCATCTACCCTGGACCAGCCATGTAACTCCATGGCAGGTGTTTCTGCCACTTTGGGCCTCTATGTTTGTCGTCTGCAAAAGAGGAATGATTTTCTGTCTCCCAAATGGCTTTGCTACACAAAGAGTGATCCATGGATCTCAGGCCCACCCTGATCATTATTTAATGTAATTTAATTGTTTGCACATTGAAGCTTGACAAAACTGATGTATGCCATATAGAATGATTGCGAAGATCATGTTTCAGTCCAATTTTTACTTTGTATTTCCCATGCTTGGCATTAAAAAGGTTCTCTGTAAGGAAATGAATGAATGAATGAATAGTAAATTTGTATAATTTGAAAGCCATACAGATTTGGTTCATCCTAGCTTAAATTCCAGGGTTACAATCCTCCTTAAATATTTTATAAAGCTCTAAAAATTGATTCGCAGTGCCTATTACTTTTTAAATGTGTGTCAGAAAAATATTTTTTTTGGCTTTGTCCTGGCCAAAGATTGTGCTTCTTAATTAAGGCCAGCAATGGCTTCCTCTTAAGTCCTCCTTTGCCCTCCGCTTTCCTCCCTGGCCGCCCTCCCTGTTGAGTTTTGTTGTAGAACCAGTTCTGAAAATAGCAGCAGAGAGAACAAGTTTCCACTTGGGAGGGAGCCCAGCCACTGCAGGAAACGTGTGTTGGATAACGCAGAGCCTGTGGGACAATCAGGCACACGGCTCCTAGACACTGTGTAGCCTACCAAGTGATAGCCCCAATTAAGTTTTTAATCACTTATAATTTTTCAGATGATTTTTATTTAATACCATTAAGTAGCGCATATTGTCTGTGAGGTTTGTGTTTCTACATGGCTAGACATTGTAAGGTTTGTGTTTCTGCTATGGCTAGACTTTGCTTGATTGTGACAAGAGTGCAAACCTTTGCAGAAGGTGGAGTGTTTCTGGAAGGTTAGAGTCATGAACACAAATGCCTGAGGGGCCATACAGGCCATACAGGTAAGAGGGTGAATAGTCTGCGTAAAGGCAGAGAAGATCAGTGGTGACTGTGGCAAACTGGAGCATACGTGACCCATCCTGCCCATTGCTGCACGGTAAGGACAGTTCGCAGCAGAATAAGACAGCCAGAGTTGAAATAAGACAGCCAGAGTTTTTGTCCAAAAGCCCAGGGCCAAAAGCAAGTCCTCCAAAAATCAATTCACTCAAAGGCTAATCTGTGAATTATTGAGGACTTTTTGAAGTTTGAGGTTTTCTTACATCTACTCATGCCTCTGCTCATGCCCCTGTATCTGCCCATGCCCTTGCATTGCTGCAGCCTTAGGGCACTGTTCTAGATGGGGTCCAAGATCTTAGTCTGCCAAGGGTCAGGCAAAACCAAGAGGGGGAGCAAAAATGTCTCTGCAGAAATCCTTGATTTAGTATGTTCATGTGAATTGGCTTTAGACACATACTTGCTTTTCAACGTCCTCTATAAGAGATGGAGTCCCTGGAACCAGACTTTACACTTTGTCAAGCAGGGAATCCAGACTTCAACTAGAAGCTTTCTAATTTAAAATGTTGGTCACTAATCCAAATTACTTTAAAACAGTGGTGTATGAAAGTTTGAACACTCTGCAGTTAGAAAACCACTAGACAGAAACTTTTCTATAAAGGTTGTAGGTTTCAGTATGGGAAATAAGAAATAGTGGAGAGATTTGGATAATAACAACACCGTCTCATATTTAACACCTTATAGTTTACAGAGTACCTTTGAAAACTCTGCGTTAGTTAACTGTCACAATCCTATGAGGTTAGTACAGCTGGTGCTACCATTCCCATTTCATAGAGAAAGTACTAGAGAGACTGAGTGTAGAAGACTTGGTTATTTGGTTATTGACAGGTTTGCTTGCTTAGTGCTCAGTTACCATGTGTGGCACTTTGGATACGTGATCTCTTTGATCCTCAAAACAATGTAGTATGGGTGTCATTTTAAAGATTGGAAACATGCAATAGCAACTTTAGGTAGCATTTACCTACCCTCACCATAGTGGCAGAATTCAGCATAGGTTAAACGCAGACCGTCTCATTTTGTCCTCCTAACAGCTATTCTAGGTGTAAACTAGGTTCTCTTAGAATCCCAAGTTAAAGGAGGACAAAGACTTGCCCAGAGTCCCACAGCTAGTTAGTTAGTAGTGGGCTTTCAACTCTGAGCTGTCTCTTCCAAGCCTTTTACCCCATGATATGGTGTGCCAAGGCTCTGCAGTGTTGCTCATGGGCCACTCATTAGATTAAAGCCAGTGAAATTGCTTATGTTTGACAGTTTATATCTTCTACAACAGCAGTTTCATATGGTTCAACCTAATATTATCTACTTTATCTGCCTCCACTCAATGTTAAACTAATTTTCAGAAACGGGAAACCATTGTGAACAAGTGGATTTTTCTGGGTTGTATGTAGTTGCATTGACAAATCTGCTAATCATTTATTAACTTAAGAAAGATTTTGAACTTGAAAAGTGAGGATGGGTACCTAATGGAAAATTCACACATATATGTCAAATTTAAGTGGAACTTTTATTTTCCAAGCACTTATTATTTCTGCCATAAATGCAGATGTTGAAGTTTTAATTGACTTTAAATGATTAATAATTTTAGGAATGCTACTTCAGTTTAATGGCACTGAAACTGAGTGATATGGTTAGGAAATTATACATATAAAAATTATGAGGGAGGGGTTCCACATCTTTCAGTAGAAGTTTCTTATTTATAGACATTAGCCTTAGTTTAACATCAGACTCGAAAATGTACATGATGTCTTGATATAATAATGATTGTAAGAAATGAAAATTAAATTCACTAGAGCCTAGTCTCTCTCCTTTTTTTTCTCACTGTGCAGATTATTTTTAAAATAGTTAACAATCGTACTTTCCTAAACTTCACTAGATAGTCTTCAGTTAATGAGAAAGTTAACAGTTTGGCCTAGTTACTTACACCTTCAGTGAAGGCATGAGACATCCTTTGATACAGCCTCCATAGAAATGCAAGATTAAGTGCATTTCTTGGTTGACACATGTGCTAATTTCTTCTTTGCTCAAGTGTTAGCCCCTAAAGACACGTGTGAGATGCCTTTCTTCAAGCTGATTCTACTCAGTTCCAGCGCCTTTAAGTTGAAAACCTGAAAGAAGATTTTTGAAGATATGGATAGATTACTTCCTACGAAAACACTTCAATGATTGAGTTGAATATAAGCCACCAGAATGTTCATATCAGGTTTCTACCTGGCACCCTTCAAAGTTGAACATGGTGCTCTTTCATGTACTGCATTTAAAACATGTGTATGTTGAGTTTTCCTGCTGATACAGACTATTACACTGCTCTCAAAGAAAATGGGTGTGTATCTCTATACATTTTGATGATTCAAAAAACGTTTTTAAAAACTATTAAATCTTTTTCTCTTAAAAAAGAAACCTTATTGCCAGGTGTGGTGGCTCATGCCTGTAATCCCAGCATTTTGGAAGGCTGAGGCAGGTGGATCACCTTAGGTCAGGAGTTCCAAACCAGCCTGGCGAACATGGTGAAATCCCGTCTCTACTAAAAATACAAAAAAGTTAGCCAGGCATGGTGGTGCATGCCTGTAGTTCCAGCTGCTTGGGAGGCTGAGACTGTAGAATTGCTTGAACCTGGGAGGTGGAGGTTGCAGTGAGCCGAGATAGTGCCATTGCACTCCA
>NW_012102144.1:2383632-2386123 GCF_000951045.1 Mandrillus leucophaeus | reverse complement strand
CAGGGTATAATGTGTGTTCCCTGGAGGGCAGAGGTTGCAGTGAGCCGAGATTGCACCACTGCACTCTGGCCCGGGTGACAGAACAAGATTCTGTCTCAAAAAATATAAGTAAATGAAATAATAATAATAATAATAATAATAATAATAATAATAATGTTGTGTGTTCCTTGGGTTAGTGCAGTGACCCAGAAGAGCTCAAGAATATTTTTTACTATATGAGGATTTGACCTTACACAGTAACTCCAAATGTAACAACTGAATAAGATAGAAGTAACTTCAGTCTATAGTGTTGTGCATTAGAAGAACACCTTGTTTCTTCTGTTGTTCCTGTACTTAAATATTGTATTTAATATTTTAGAGTTATAGCTATGAATAAGTTATCCATTTTCAACATATGAGATTATCCGCTCCCGTAGTGGCCTTTTCTCACATTACCATACTTTGGTTATTGATTAGCATCAGCCCTGGGGAAGGGAGAGATTACTAGACTGTTTTCCCCTGTGCTGCCAACTCTAACAGAATATTTAGGAAAAGTTTCTTATTTATGAATGCTGTCTGCAACCTGTATGGGCCTCACTGAAGTTTTTAAAATTTATTAACTAAGCTCAGAAGCCTACATTTTATCAAATGGCAATAAATGAGTTTATTGTTATAGCAACTGGATAGCCCAACATTTGTGCAAGAAGTGTCAGGTAAAGACAGAAGAGATTTGTTTGTTATCCTGGCTTGGCTCTTGGTAGTTGTCTTCTAAGGAACATTATGCCTAACTCATCCATGTATAAAATGACTTGCTAGGATTAGGTCATTTCTGAGTTTCCCCTTCTAGCTGTATGAATTTGACTCCATGGAAATTTCTTATTTTCTCAATTAGAATGGGTTAGGCCAGTGCGTGCCCTATAGTTGTAATATCTAGAAGAAATTTGCCACCTTGTACCTATGTTTTAATTGAAATCAGCTGATTTCATTCATTTAGGAATCTTCCATATGTTTATAGTAGCCCTTACCAAAATGAAAACAGATCATGAAAACATGTTAACATTTCTTTCAAATAATCTCATACTTTAATGCCTTGATATTTTGATAAATAAGAATAGCAAATGATGGTATAACCTAAACCATAGTTGTGGTCACAGAAACAGAAGACCTTAGGGGTAGTGTGCAGCAAAACAGTTCTGCCAAGCAGATTGGGTGGTCCCCAGGAAGCTTGTGTGCCTGTATTTGTCCTTCATTTATTAAATAGATTTTTTGGTAGAAATAAGGAACAAAGTAGAGGTAGTTGACTGTAAGTCTAGATGCAGTTTCCTATTTCTAACTACTATCAATCTCTCTCTAGAAGCCATGCCTCAGAAAATCTGACCCCATAAAATCCCCACTTGAAATCCTGGCATCTTAGAACAACTTGTGGACCCAGATCATCATTGCCAAAGTCAGTCTGATGATTAGTTTCCACACAAAACAGAAAGCTAAGTGGCACCTGATTGTGCTCCTCACGTTCTTGTCTGATACCAAGAAGGCCAGTAGGATGCACTGAGGAAAAAGTGGCCTTGAGATATGCACGTGATGGGACCTCTTCACAACGTATGGAGCATGTTGACTGTCCCCTCACTTATAACACTACACCTGCGACAGCTGACGATCTGTCATACGCTAACGCATGCTAGATCTTTCACATAATTAACACTACCCAGTCCATACGTATGTGAAACTAGTGGTGTCAAAGCATTTCATATTCTGAACCACGTTAAATAGGAATCCACCAGCCACTTTGCACGTAGAGTGACAGTGGCATAATGAGGTGTTGGTTCCTGCTTGGGCCAGCTATGATAAAGGCATGAGCATCATATCAAAATGTAGAAATATTATGGAGCCATTAAAATGATATTTACCAGGATATTTTTAATAACTTGCTGCTATTTCTATGTTAGCTGCCTTTTGCTTGAGTCTTTTGAAGAAGGTTTGTCTCAATAACATGCCTAAGTAACGCTGGGACTGTTTGCAGACAAAAGATCAGGGAGCCTACTGGCCAGAAGCATCCTGAGAAGGCAGCCCACCCCTCCTTTCTGCAGTCATTGATTAAGGCAGAAGCTGAGCAGTGGGCAGTCATCCCAGATGCTCACCGTGGAACTGACTGTGAACACAAAGCAATGGGAGAGCCTTCTACAAATTATGCCCAAATTATGGGCCTAAAAAGAGTCCTTGAGAAAGAACACTTCCTATATGGGCTTAATGAAGGTAGAGTTACACTGTTGGCCAAAACACAGTTATATACACAAAGCCTTTTGCAAAAATACTGTGTTTTTTAGAGACACCTTAGAAAGTGTGTAACAAAGGCGGGGCACGGTGGCTCATGCCTGTAATCTCAGCACTTTGGGAGGCTAAGGCGGGCGGATCACCAGAGGTCAGGAGTTCAAGACCAGTCTGGCCAGCATGGTGAAACTCTGTCTCTCCTAAAAATACAAAAATTAGCTGAGTGTGGTGGCCGGTGCCTGTA
>NW_012102144.1:2379410-2382187 GCF_000951045.1 Mandrillus leucophaeus | reverse complement strand
CAAAGTACCTGGGACTACGGGAGAGTACCACCAAGCCCAGCTAATTTTTGTATATTTTTTAGAGATGGGATTTTACCATATTGCCCAGGCTGGTCTTGAACCCCTGAACTCAGGTGGTTAGCCTGCCTCAGCCTCCCAGTGTGCTGGGATTACAAGCATGATCTGCTGTACCCTGCTGAGAAATGAATTCTTTATCTCTATATCTCATGAAGACCAGGCTATTACTGTCTCCTTTTGCGTTTTTTTTTTTTTTTTTCTTTTGGTGCTTGTGTAATAAAATGTGTTTCTTATGTAGCTATGTACTGAGGTTAGACAATGGGGTTGGATCCTTGGGAAGAAAGAGTGTGTATAGGATTTATTATTATTTACAAATTCTGCTTTACTAAGCATAGAATTACAAACATTAGTTAGGATTGATTCAGTATCTCAAAATCATTTCCTATCTTCCTGACCTTGTTCTGAAAGATGCGAAGTGGTAAATGGAGTGATGACATTCTAAGGTTGATGTCTTTTATCATGTAGCCACTGAATATTATTGTTATCAACTGTGTTTTTCAAACTTTGATCTTGATGAACCACCCTTTATGATTTTGTTCATATGGAGAACACGTATTATTTATTTAATGTTATCTTTAAAATAACTTTTAAAAAATAGCTTACTTTTTAACTTTTCAAAAGGAAACTCTTATTACTACCATCACTGTTATGTATTCAGCTGATTAATTTCTTATTATATAAAACTGTCTTTTTAAACTTCAAGTGAAAAATAAGTCAATTTTTTAAAGTATTGCTTTTTTTCTTAAATTCTAAAGGCAAACTTTGTATTGCTATCATAACTTACCAGTGAGATTTCTCTATGGCAAATTAAAAATATATGTTATCTATTAAAATAAAAAAATTAAAATGTAAAAATCTATTTATGTACAAGTGAGAATCACATAGCACACTATAGAGGGACCTAAATCAAACTGGGAAAGAGTGGCTGAAAGTGAAGATGGGCCACTACTGGAAGAGTGACCCATACTGGGTGCCACCATTGACACAGGGTTTTCTGTTAAAACTTGGCAAGGGTTTGTTCCTACCCCTCACGACTCTGAGAGTCAAGCCTGCCATTCAGCTAAAGAGGCGCCACGTGGGGTTTACTGTCTTCCCTTTTAAATATTGCCCTGGTTCCCTCTTGACGAGTCCCCTTATTAACGGAAGGTGACCTCAACTTTTTAGGCCTGTAAGGATGCCGGCAGTAATGAATTTTTTATCTTCTGTGAGTCTTGCTCTAAATTGGATTCAGCATTATGCTGGTGCATATATGTAAAAAGATTGACCAATTGATATTCAAATGTAATGAGGAGGAAGGTTTACTATTCAGCATAGCCTCCTTTGTTTTTAGCTCTAGTAGGTTCTTTGCACTAAAACAATACAGCTTTCCTCTTCCCATCTGAAATCACTGTGTCTAGCTGGATAGGAAAGACATCTTTTCTAACCCACTCCAGAAATAAAATACAGTTTGTTCTGGTTTTCTAGTTTAATTTTTTTTAATGTGACTAGAGATTTGGATGTGAAATCTTAAAAAAAAAAACAAAGTATTCCTTTTGAAACATGCAAATGTGTCTCTCCATCACCTAGGAAACTATTATGGGACACCCAAGCCTCCTAGCCAGCCAGTCAGTGGGAAAGTGATCACGACGGATGCCTTGCAAAGCCTTCAGTCTGGCTCTAAGCAGTCGACCCCGAAGCGAACCAAGTCCTACAATGATATGCAAAATGCTGGCATAGTCCATGCGGAGAATGAGGAGGAGGATGACATTCCTGAAATGAACAGCAGCTTTACAGGTAAAGGTCAGACCATGTTGCCCTCAGTGGACCTGGGGAAGGGATGACAAGGAGGCTTTGGCATACAGTTTTGAAAAGGATGCTGTTCTCAAGAGGGATTTTGTAGGGTCGCCAAAATTCAAACTTGGACCGCACAGTGCTTGCAGAAGAGATGGTCCTTTCCCTGGTCTTCTTTTCATGCCCCTTTACAGGAATATTTTAACTTCACCAGAATACCTTAAAGGAGCTGGGGGTGAATGTATGAAGAAGGAAAATGAGAAATCAGCATGGTTTCTTTCTCTTCAAAATGATATATGTGTATAAATAGCTGTATTTTGTTCATTGATTTTTTTTTTGAGGGGGGGAACTTGCAGCATCTCTATCATTATGGCTGATTGCTATGAAGCAAAATATGAGAATGTGTTTTATCAGTGTAATGTCAGTTGATGCTGTACAGAAGGCCAGCAGGACCCTCTTATATCTTTGAAAGCAGAGATATAATGGAAGGATATTATGTGCTCCGTTAACTTAAGCAAAATTGCTATATGCCTTAAAAGGGGGAAAGATGGAAAAGTAAAATTCTAACATTATATCCTATATATGCATTCTATATTATATAGCCTATGTATTACTGGCTATATATATATTTTATCTACATTCAGGGCTGTCTACCTCTGAGCTTAAGTATGTTGTATTTTATGAAGGGTTTATTATTATTATTATTACTATTATACTTTAAGTTCTAGGGTACATGTGCACAACGTAATTGTGAAGGGATTTTCAAGGACAAGGCCTTTGGGTAAGGCCATACAGGCTGATTACTGCACAACTCCAGGGGGCACCATTCGCAGGGTATAATGTGTGTTCCCTGGAGGGCAGAGGTTGCAGTGAGCCGAGATTGCACCACTGCACTCTGGCCCGGGTGACAGAACAAGATTCTGTCTCAAAAAATATAAGTAAATGAAATA
>NW_012102144.1:2362814-2376172 GCF_000951045.1 Mandrillus leucophaeus | reverse complement strand
GCCATTCTCCTGCCTCAGCCTCCCGAGTAGCTGGGATTGCAGGCACCCACCACCACGCCCAGCTAATATTTTTAGTAGAGACGGGATTTCACCATGTTAGCCAGGAAGGTCTCGATCCCCTGACTTCGTGATCCACCTGCCTCGGCCTTCCAAAGTGCTGGGATTACAGGCGTGAGCCACCTTGCCCAGCCTGACACTTCTTTTTTGTTGGTAGACAGTGATAAAGCATTGCTTTGGAACGTTAAGAGATAATCATTCTATAAGATCTAATGTTTCTCAAATATGGACTATATGGCAAGCACTTTGCTGAGTTCTTTATGCTTATACCAGGGAGGTCAAATACCTTGTCCAGTATCACAGAAGCAGTGAGGGAGGGTCAAAGCTGCCACTGCAACCCAGAAAGTCTGACTCCACACCTACTATGCTATTTGTGTTTTAAGTCAAGTTCATCAGCTTTATGGAACCTCAAAGATTATGACTAACCGGTTGTACACAGTGGGAGATACACATAAACCTGAAAGCATGTATAATTTAAAACGAACTTTAGAAATTTTCTTTGACTTGGCTTATGTTCTTGAAGTCACCTTTAAAAGTTCCTGTGTGTGTCAGGGGGTGTGTGTGTGTGTGTGTGTGTGTGTGTGTGTATGTGTAAATACTTGGAAGCTTCTGATTTACTCTGAACAAAAATGTCATTCATGTTCGTTTATGTTTTACAAACCATTTTTACATGTATCCCATAAACCTCCTGAAAATCTTGAGAGAGAAGCAATCCAGAGATTACCTTTCCAGTTTTACAGATGAGAACCCTGAAGGACTGTGTACCTGTTACACCACTGAACAATGGGAAAACCAGGTTCCCTGTCTCCCCATTCCATCTTGTTCCAGTATTCCATTCTACCTGTCCTCTTTGGTTTCAGTGGTAACCTTTAGTAAGAAAGTGGTGGCAGTGCTTCTAAATCTTTGGTAAATTAAATGAAAGGTTTTGTTTGTTTGTTTGTTTGAGACAGGGTCTCGTTCTGTCACCTAGGCTGGAGTGCAGTGGCACAATCACAGCTCACTGCAGCTTCAACCTCCCAGGTTAAAGTGATTCTCCCACCTCAGCCTCCCCAGTAACTGGGACTGTGGACACGTGCCACTACACCCAGCTAATTTTTAATTTTTTGTAGAGATGTGGTCTCGCTATGTTGCCTAAGCTGGTCTCAAACTCCTGGGCTCAAGCAGTCCTCCCTCCTCAGCCTCCTGAATAGCTGGGATTACAGGCACATGCCACCATGCCCAACAAAAGATTTTTTTGAAATCACAGCATGTGTCAAAGTCAAAGCCATGACTAAGGCTGTGAATTCTTGAGTCTGCCATATGTCTGTGCCAGCAGCTCATTTTTGGACTTTCCATTTTCTTTCAGAGAATGAGATTCAGATTCTGTTGAGCTGAGAAGAAGATATAGAAAGCATATAAAATAAAAACAAATACTTGGATAATTTAAAGTAAGATCTAGTTATGGAGGGATTTTTTTTCCTCCAGGAAATTAACATTACTGAGAGATTTTCCCAGAGATATTCCCTTCATGCAGTGTCTGAGAGAGAAGGCCTTTTGTTTTTTTGTAAACATGTATACACTCAGTGTTAAATTGAGTGCATCTCATTTCATATGTAGTGGCTCACCCATTGGCACTACCCTTTTCCTGTTACATCCAGTTTCTATTAAAATAGGTTAATTAAAATTTTTAAATGAAATTATTCTTTCTCCTTATCATTCTGACAGTTTGCTGTCTCCTAAGTGAAAAGTCAGTCACTGAGTTTGGACAGTTGTAGTTCCAGTAAGAGGTCTCAGTCCCAAGCACCCACTGAGCACGCCGCAGGTACCAGGCACTTTGCATGTGTTAATTCTGTTCTCATGCCATGTACATTATGCCCATTTTACAGATCGAGAAATATGTGCTCAGAAAGGCAAAGCCGCACAGCTAGAAGCAGACAAGACTATGATCTGTGGTCTGCTGTTATAACCTATCCTTTTTCTACCTATTTGTAACGTATTTGCAGGCTGGGGGCCAGGTCTGGCCTGAAGACAAAATTAATCATAATTTTGATGAAGATAGAGGTACTTTTGCTGCTGGCAGCTGCTTACTGTGGCTCACTGTGCTAGACACTATTCTGAGTGCCTTATCCACTTAATCCTCCCCACAACCCCATGAGGTAGGGATTGTTTTTGTCCCCATTTTCCAGATGAACAAGTGAAGGCACACAAGGTTAAGTACTTTGCCCACATTAGTAAGTGGTAAAGCCAGGATTCAAACTCGGGTAGTGAGGCTCTCCAGGGTCAGTGCTCATAATCATGACCTTTCATTTTTCACTGGTGTCATACTGCATTATTTTTTAAAGAAATTATGATTGAAAACTTGGGAGATTTTACATAACAATACAGATTTCCAGCTTGTCTTGAAAAGTCAGAAGTTTGGCAACCCCAAGTCCACTCTCCTCCAGGGCACAAACTGGCACTGAGTGCCCAGCTGCCTTCAGCCTAGACCCACTCTCTACACATCTCATTTGCATCTCTGGCCTGGCACTGGTGCACGGAGGAGCGTGTAGCCGGAGACTGCCCCACTCTCTGCTCATTGGCTACCGGCAACACCCGTCCTAGGAGCCAGAGGTTCTGGTGATTCTGGAACATGGCAGGTTCAAACCAAGATAAGGGTAGAGTAATTCCCAACTGAAGTTAGAACTTTTTAAACAATTGATTTTCTACATCATTTTTTCTTTTAGTTGGTAAGAGAATTCTTAGTGTCTTTGTCTTTAAAGTGTAGTTATTATACCACTGGAATCTTCATCACCTGGGTACTTTAAAAGTGTACATTTTGGAACCCTACCCCAAACCTGTTTTCTGGAGGACAGAGCCAGAAATACGCATTTTAACAATCTCTCCAGGTGATTCTTTTATGCACTTAAGTGTGAAAAGTCTACTTTCCAAGATATGCCAGAAATGAATATTTGTTGGCTTCTAGAGAATTAAAGGTGATTCTTTTAATTCTTGCCAGGTTTTGAATTTATTTTGTTATTGATTGGTCATTTCAAAATTTTTCTTCTGTGTTGGCCTAGTTCCTTTCTGTTCCCTTACTTCTAGTTGATCTATTCATCTGCACTCTTGGATGTAAGTTGCAAAATTAACTCAAATTATTTAAGCAGGAAAGTGAATTTGGGGGTTCAAGCAATCAAAACAACGGGCATCCTTGATTTCAGGTATGAAATCAGAGATCAGAGGCTCAGTCTGGGATATTAGATGACTTTCTCCATCTTTCACCTCGCCTTTCCTCTGTGTGCACTTAATTCTCTGGCAAGTCATGTCAAGTTATGTCAAGATGGCTGCCAACACCTGCAGCATGAGAACCTATTAGCAAATAGGCTCCAGCCTCAAGCAACCACCTCTGGCTTCATGGTTCCAGTAAATCTTCCATGTCTGACATTCAAATTTGTTTGCCTTAGATCACGTACCTATTCCTGACCTAATAACAAAGACAAAAATGATAGAATACTTCAGATTGGCAAGGAGTACGATGTGGAGCCAGGAGTAGGTCCCCTCCTGGACCATGTGGGACCTGGAGTGGAGGGAAGCACCACAAGGATACCTGAGTGGTGCTAGCAGGAGAAGAGCAGATAGATGCAGGGCTGGGAATACCTACAGGCAGCCTCCTCAAGGGTAGTACATCTTTGGTGGTGGTGGTGGTTTAGTAGGCTTAGCATGTCCTGCATCCAGCTTTTAGATTACCTTTACTCTCATGTGTGTCATTGGGAGTTCTCATCAGAGAAAGCTTTGAAAACAGCCTTTTATCATTCTTCAGTCTGTTTTCACTAAATCAGAAATGTCTACAGAATTACTGTGGGAGATAGAAATTCGCTTCATACCCTGATTATTCAGTTTTAAAGCCCCATAGAGATTGACATTTAATATCATCGGCCTCTATAAAAATTCAACCAGAATGTCAACAATGCCATTTGGGGATACTTTGATGACATCACCCCTGATGTTTCTAGTTAATAAGAAGGCAAGGAGACTCAAGTATTTCGAGCCTTCTTTTAAGACTCAAGTCGTATCAGTCTGCCCACATGATACTGTTCTCGGGGTAACTGTCTTGGTTTTCACAGGAGCATAACTTTTTCAAAAGAGGTTCCAATCTGACTCACTGGTATAGCTCTCTCCATATTCTAAACTTTTGTATATGTTTCAGCTTAATTTACCATTCTTTGATCTTTGCCAGTGTCTACCAAAGATATTTATACAAATATAAAAATAACGTAAAATAATTTCTACAAGAATGGGTAATAATGCCACTGTGTCTGTGTTTTCACCCTGGATACTTTTTTGTGCCCAAACATCTTTTGAATAATGAAATCAAGTGATACCTATGGAATGAGGGTGCAGATCCATCTGTGTTTTGATGGCCTTCTTAGTTTAAGAGTTTGAGTCATGAATTTGTTTCTTCTTTGACATTTCCAAGATTGTGAGCAATACGTTACTTGGGATTTTTTTCCCCTTCTTCTTAAGTAAAATAAGTTTCGTTGATCATTTCGATGCTTTCCAATTAAGGGACAGACATCTAAATAAAATAGGAGTAATAGTTAATGGCCAGGAATTAGGAAAGGATAAGAGCTTTTAAGAATATAGATGTGTATAGTTGCATACTTCCCAGGTATGGGTTATGATTGCTGAATACCTTTTTTTTTTTCTCCCTCTCTTTCTCTCTCTCTCTCTCTCTCACCTCTTCACATGATTAAGCAGCCGATTCTGGTGAACAAGACGAGCACACTCTCCAAGAAACAGCATTACCACCTGTGAATAATAGCATCATCGCTGCTCCCATCACGGACCCTTCTCAGAAGTTCCCTCAATACCTACCTCTTTCTGCAGAGGATAATTTAGGTCCTCTACCTGAAAACTGGGAGATGGCCTATACCGAAAATGGAGAAGTCTATTTTATAGAGTAAAGTATACCATTATTTCTACCTAAATCTCTCTTTCTTTTCCCTTCCTTCCCTCTGTCTAGCAGCTGCCAATGTAAACTACATTTAAGGGATTGATCACCCACTGATGGTATTTTTTAATAAGGTTTAATAAGTTTTGCATAAAAAGGTAATTAATTCTCTACTTATTGATTCTGAACAGTTTGAGGAAGCATAAAGTTAATCATTTCCCTAAAGGTTTAGACAACTACATTATGGTATATAGAAATTATGACATAATATTTAAAGAGCATATTTAACCATTAAAAATAGTAAATATGTTGCTTTTTTTTTCTTAATTGAACTGCAATGTCCTTATTGTTTTAAGACTTCTTCATATATTCTGGATACAATTCCTTTATCATATATGTGATTTGTATGCGTTTTCTCCAAGTCCAGCTTTTCTTTTCATTGTCTCAACTATGTCTTTCAAAGAGCAAAAATTCTTAATTTTGATGAAGTCTGATTTAACAGTTTTCTTTTTAGTCAATTGTGCTTTTTCTGTAGTAGCTAGGAAATCTTTGCCTAACACAGTCAAAAATATTTTCATTTTTTACATTTTATGTTTAGGTCTGCAATACACAAGTTAATATTTTTACATGGTGCAAGGTGTATGAATTAAGATTTGAGAACAGACAGACAGGAAAGTCTCTCAGATTTATAAAACGTAAATGCTATATAGTTAAACATTTAACAATCTTTTCTGAAAAGGAAAAAAAGAATGGCTACATTTTAAACCATTCTGGAAAATCTAAGATAATGTGGTTTTCCTAACCAACAGTAGTCAGTTTTTAAGTGCAGTATTTTGACTGTATTATCCTATCATTGAGATTCACCATGTTTTAGTGTACCACTAAGGAAAAGGAAAATGACTGATTAAATTATTTAAAAAATAAAACCACAGATTCATCTATTATACCTACATAGATTGAAATTGATCTACTGTTAAGTCAACGATAACAAAGGGGAGGACATTGCAGAAAACTATGAGAAGGATCTCAATTTTGCAAAATATGCATGTATACACACATATCCTGCATCTATTCTGTGTGTACATTTGTTTCTGTTAATATGTAGATCAAGTTCTAGATGCAGAAAGTTCTAGAAGTATCTATTAACAGTTCGGTTTGAGTTAAGTAAATAACTTACTTTCTAACCAGATGTTTCATTGATGTGGGTTGTGAATTTTTTATACTTTGTGTATGTGTGTATACACACACTTTATTTATTTATTTATTTATTTATTTATTTATTTATTTATTTATTTCCCTTCCTGAGATGGGGCCTCACTGTGTTGCCTGGGCTGGAGTGCCGTGGCATGATCATAGCTCACTGCAGCCTCTATCTCCTGGGCTTAAGTGATCCTCCCACCTCAGCCTCCCAAAGTGCTGGAATTACAGGTGTGAGTCACTAAGCCTGGCATACTTAAGCATATGTTTTATAATTAGAAAAAAACAATGAAAATTAGGTAGTATGATTTTTCTAAACATATGGGAGTTAGAGAAAAGGCTTGGATCTCAGAACACCCTCTTGGACAGCCGGGTGCAGTGGCTCACGCCTGTAATCCCAGCATTTTGGGAGGCCACGGCAGGCAGATCATCTGAAGTCACGAATTCTAGACCAGCCTGGCCAACATGGTGAAACTCCATCTCTATTTAAAAATACAAAAATTAGCCAGGTATAGTAGTGCATGCCTATAGTTCTAGCCACTTGAGAGGCTGAGGCAGGAGAATCACTTGAACCTCGGAGGTGGAGGTTGCAGTGAGCCGAGATCGCACCACTGCATAGCTTGGGTAACAGAGCAAGGCTCTGTCTCAAAAAAAAAAAAAAAAAAAGAATACCGTCTTTGAGAACCTACCCAGGAAGAATTCTGAGATAAGTGAATTAGAGCTTCTGTGCTATTTTCCAGCTAGAGGGAGGGGACAACTCATGTTTCTGTCTTCATGTTAATGACAAATGCTTTTTAAAAATAAGGATAAAAGAAATAGTCTTTTCTTGAGAGTCAAGAAGTGTATTAATTAAGAACTCAACTAAAGGGTCATGTTGTTTCCAGCATTTACAAGTTATTTGACCTTAGGAACTTTAGTTTACCTCTTGCATCTCAGTTTTCTATATATATAAAAGGAGAACATGAATACTATGAATTGTACCTATCTTGTCAAACTGTTGGTAAGAATTAGAGGAGATAGAGAAACTAAAGTTCTTGGGCTAGTACTAATTAGTGATCACTATTGTTATTGTTACCATTGTCATCATCATTACCTGTGGTTATTCTGAGAAGTTTAAACATTGTTATAAAAATGGATGCCAACCATAAAATCAAAAATTTACTTAGCTTTTGCAATAAATTGCCTTTGAAATTATGTCACGTTAGTAAAGAAGAATTATGCTGAGAAAAGGGAAGGATATTTGGTGTTCCTGGTACAGAATAATCTGTGAAACTCAGATTCTTAGAAAAGAATGTACCAGTAATTTTGTTCAAAACTAACTTGATACATTGGAAAAAGGGAAGTTGGATATCTTGATGGTTAGCGGGATGCTGGCCTTCTAAACTATGGCTGGCTTTCAAGAGAATGTAGTGATTTGCCTAGTTTTTATAACTTAGCTTTTAGGTGATGTAAAGCCAGTGTTTCACTTGCCTAAGGTTTAGTAGAAAAATTATACAAAAATGTGGCTTATGATAATTATGGGATTTGTTTGTGACTATCAGATTTCACATGTATTAAGTGATTAGATACATATCATTTATATTTTTAGCCTAAATTGTATATACCGGTTACTTTGTTTTCATGTGTTTTTCATTCTAAAAAACTTCTTTTTAGGATGTCTTACATTGAATAGCAAATTAAACCGCATTAGAACCAGATCTACCTTTTTATGCATGTGCGTGTGTGTACACTCACATGCAAATATATATACATTTGTTTTATAGGTTTTGGGAAATTGAAGAAATAGTAGAAATTTAAAAGAACTTTAAAAAATCAAGCATGGATTTGTAAACCTTTGGCATTGTGTAGAAAACAAACATAAGAAGTCTTTGAAAGTAAGAGCAAATAAGACAGACTAGCTAGGGAACCTGGGATCAAAGGAATACTAGGTGATGAGTTCCCTTTCTGTTTTACTTCATTTATCCAGACTTAGAGCTAAAGAGCCAGCAACCCAGAAATACCAACAGACGGAGGCAAATAAAGCCCTAATAAAAGCCTGCTCTCTCTATCCAAAGGATCAGGAAAGGGACATCCTACAAGACAGAAAACTTTTATTCAACAACCATTCTACTCTAGCAACAGCACAGAAAAGCGTGTGATCCCATGCCCCAAGGGTAGAAGCTTAGACTTCTATCCTTGACAGGCTGTGTGACTAGAAGCTGAAACCTCCTTGCTGGGTGGTGTCAGAAAAGGCCAAGTGTAGAGCTGGCACTTTGCATCCAGGCAGTAAGGAGATTCCCCTTATTTCCACATAGATTTAGTGGAGACCGCTTGAGGGAACTCGGACTTCCACCCCACCTGGCAGTAATGAAACACCCTCTTCCTCCCCACTGGTGTGGTGTCAGAGGAGGTTTAGAGGAGAATCAGGATTTTTACCACCATCCAGTGGTAAAGAGCCCACCCTCTCCGTATGGAGTCAGAGAGGCCAGCTTGTGAGCAATAGTGAGATAGTCCTACCCCTCCCAGCCTAGCTGGTATCAACAAAGGCCTAGTGGGGAGCTCAAGCCACCATCCCCACCCAGCAGTAAGAAGGAGCCCATTCCCCTCTCCGGTATCAACAAAAGCCAAGTGGGGACCCCACCTAAAAGTAACAGATAACCCCCTTTCCTCTTTTCAGCCATATTAGGAAAAGCCAATAGAAGGTATAAGATCCAGACCCCTATAATGTAATACCGAAAATATACACATTAGTAATAAAAAAAAATCACTTGTTATCCTAAGAATCAGGAAGATATCAAAATGAGTGAAAAAAGGCGATGAGTGAATACCAACACAGGGATAATAGCACTGTTAGAAATACCTAACAGATTTTAATGCAGCCATTATAAAGTTACTTCATCAAGCAGTTATACCATGTTTAAGCCAAATAGAAAATTAGAATGTTTCAGCCAAAAATATAAAGTCTCAGCAAAGCCATAGAAGATTTTTTTTAAAAAATAATAATTTTTCAACTGAAAAATACAATAGCCAAAACAAAAAGCTTAATAGATGGATTCAACAGCAGAAGAGAGTGGGGAGAGGAAAGAATCTGTGGACCTGAAAATAGAAATTACCCAATAAGAACAATAGAGAGAAAATCAACTGGGGGAAAAAGCAAACAAAAAACCAAACAAACAGAGCTTCAGGGGCATTTGGAACAGTAACAAAAGATCTAACATTTATTTCATTGGAGTCCCAGGGGAAGAGAAAGTGGGTGGTACTGAAAAGAAAAGTACTTGAAGAACTAATGGTTGAAAATTTTCTAAATTTGGCAAAAGAAATAAACCTACAGATTCAATAACCTGGCTGAACCCAAAGAAAACTACAGCAAGACACATTCATAGTCAAAATTTTGAAAACTAAAACCAGAAAAACGTTGAAAGCAACAAGAAATGACACCCTATGTATGTTAGTGAAACAAGTAAAATGACAGCATATTTGTCATCAGAAGCAACAAAGGCTGAAAGGAAGTGGCATAGCATTTTTATAGTGCTGAAAGAAAAAAGAATTAACCCAGAATTCTACATCCAGTGAAAATATCCTTTAGGAATCAAGGAGAATGAAAATATTCTTAAATGAAAGAAAATTTGCTGCCTGCAGGCCTGCTCTCAATAAATGGCCAAAAGATGTTCTCTAAACGAAAAGAAAATTCTAAAACAAAACCAAAATTCTAAAAAAACAAACAAAAACAATCAGGAAAATAGAAGAATGGAGAAAGTAAAACTATAGATAAATAAAACGCTTTTCTTCACCTTTTGAGTTTTCTTTTTTCCCATTTTTATTGAGATATAATTGACTTCTCTTTAAATTTTCCAAATTATATTTAAGTGTTGAAGCAACAATAATACTGTTCAATGGTTCTAAATGTGTGTAGAGAGAATATTTAAGATAATTTATTATAAGTGAGGGAGGGTAAAAGAATATCAATGGAGATAAGGTTTATCTACTTCAGTCAAAGTGGTAAAGTGATGATGCCAGTAGACTATAAGATATATTAAATATATTTATAAATAATATATATATAATGTGTGCATATATATGTAATGTAGTATCTAAAGCAGCCACTTACAAGCTATACAAAGGAGATATACTCAACAGTACTGTAGATATATAAAAATGGAATTCTAAAATATTCATGTAACCCACAGAAAGGCCAGAAAAATAAAACAGAGGAAAGAAAAATAGAACAAAAAGAAAATTACAAACAAAATGGAAGACTTAAGCCCTAACATATCAATAACTACATTTAATAAAGTGAACTAAATACAACAATTTGAAGTTGGGGAATGGCAAAGTGAATTAAAAAGCATGACCTAATTGTGTCCTATCTGTGGCGCATTATTTCAAATGTAACAATATAGGTATGTTGAAAGTAAAGGATGGGAAAATATATCTTGCAAATGTTAATCAAAAGAGCAAGAGTTGACATATTAATGTCAGATACAGTAGGAAAATCTCCAATGAATTAGAAGTAAACTAAACAACATACTTTTAAATAATCTATGGGTCAAAGAGGAAGTCTCAAGGGAAATTAAAGATAAGTAAATAAATTGAACTGAATGAAAATGTAAATACAGCACATTAAAATAGGTGGGACACAGCCAAGGCAGTGATGAGAGGTAAATTTATAGCACTAAACATATATATGAGAAAAGAGGAGAAGTCTCAAATTAACAATCTAAACTTGCAATGCAAGTACCTGGAAAGAGAAGAATAACTGAAACGCAAAAAGATGGAAGGAAATAATAAAGATAAGAGGAGAAATCAATGCTATCAAGAGCAGAAAAATAATAGACAAAAATCAATGAAAGAAATAGCCAATTCTTCAAAAGTATTAAAAAAAATTGAAGAACCTCTAATAAGATTGAGAAAGAAAAAATGAGAGAAGACTGTCAATATGAGGATTTAAATAAGGAATCACTATGGACCCTAAAGTCATTCAAGATAATAAGGGGTGGAGATTCCTCCTCTCCACAGGGCATCCCTGAAAGAGAGAAGAATCAAATAAACACAATCAAAAAATGATAAAGGGGATATCTCCACTGATCTTACAGAAATACAAACTAGCATCAGAGAATAGTATAAATACCTCTACGCAAATAAACTAGAAAATCTAGAAGAAATGGATAAATTCCTGGACACATACACCCACCCAAGACTAAACCAGAAAGAAGTTGCATTCCTGAATAGACCAATAGCAACTTCTGAAATCGAGACAGTAATGAATAACCTACTAACCAACAAAAGCCCAGAACCAGACAGATTCACAGCCAGATACTACCAGAGGTACAAAGAGGAGCTGGTATAATTCCTTCTGAAACTATTCCAAGCAATAGAAAAAGAGGGTCTCTACCCTAACTCTTTTTGTGAGGCCAGCATCATCCTGATACCAAAAGCTGGCAGACACACACACACACACACACACACACACACAAATTTCAGGCCAATATCCTTGATGAACGTTGATGTGAAAATCCTTAATAAAATACTGACAAACCAAATCCAGCAGCACAGTAAAAAGCTTATCCACCACAATCAAGTCATCTTCAACATATGCAAGTCAATAAACATAATCCATCACATAAATGGAACCAATGACAAAAACCACATGATTATCTCAATAGTTGCAGAAAAGGCCTTCGATAAAATTCAACACCCTTTCATGCTAAAAACACTCAATAAACTAGGTATTGATGGAACATATCTCAAAATAATAAGAGCTATTTATTACAAACCCTCAGCCGATATTGTACTGAATGAGCAAAAGTTGGAAGCATTCCCTTGGAAACTGTCATGAGACAAGGATACCCTCTCTCACCACCTGGAAGTTCTGGCTAGGGCAATCAGGCAAGAGAAAGAAATAAAGGGTATTCAAATAGGAAGAGAGGAAGTCAAATTATCTCTATTTGCAGATGAAATGATTGCATATTTAGAAAACCCCATCGTCTCAGCCTAAAAAGTCCTTAAGCTTGTAAACAACTTCAGCAAAGTCTCAGGATACAAAATCAATGTGCAAAAATCACAAGCATTCCTATACACCAATAGTAGACAGAGAGCCAAATCATGAGTGAACTCCCATTCACAACTGCTACAAAGAGAATAAAATACCTAGTAATACAACTTACAAGGGATGTGAAGGGCCTCTTCATGGAGAACTACAAACCACTGCTCAAGGAAATGAGAGGACACAAACATATGGAAAAACTCTCCATGTTCATGGATAGGAAGAATCAATATTGTGAAAATGGCCATACTGCCCAAAGTAATTTATAGATTCAGTGCTATCCCCATCAAGCTACCATTGACTTTCTTCACAGAATTAGAAAAAACTACTTTAAATTTCATATAGAACCAAAAAAGAACCTGTGTAGCCAAGACAATCCTAAGCAAAAAGAACAAAGTTGAAGGCATCATGCTATCTGACTTTAAACTCTTCTATAAGGCTACAGTAACCAAAGCAGCATGGTACTGGTACCAAAACAGAGATATAGACCAATGGAACAGAACAGAGCCCTCAGAAATAACACCACACGTCTACAACCATATGACCTTTGACAAACCTGACAAAAACAAGCAATGGGGAAAGGATTCCCTATTTAATAAATGCTGTTGGGAAAACTGGCTAACCATATGCAGAAATCTGAAACTGGATCCCTTACTTACACCTTATACAAAGATTAACTCAAGATGGATTAAAGACTTAAGCTTAAGACCTAAAACCATAAAAACTCTGGAAGAAAACCTAGACAGTACCTTTCAGGACATAGGCATAGGGGAAGACTTCATGGCTAAAACACCAAAAGCAATGGCAACAAAAGCCAAAATTGACAAATGGGATCTAATTAAGCTAAAGAGTTTCTGCACAGCAAAAGAAACTATCATCATAGTGAACGGGCAACCTGTGGAATGGAAAAACATGTTTGGACTCTATTCATTTGACAAAGGGCTAATATCCAGCATCTACAAGGAACTTAAACAAATATACAAGAGCAAAACAACCCTATCCAAAAGTGGGCGAAGGATATGAACAGACAGTTTTCAAAAGAAGACATTTATGTGGCCAACAAATATATGAAAAAAAGCGCATCATCACTGGTCATTAGAGAAATGCAAATCAAAACCACAATGAGATACCATCTCATGCCAGTTAGAATGGCGATCATTAAAAAGTCAAGAAACA